>NC_133537.1:330684966-331040939 GCF_048544455.1 Silene latifolia
CGAGGTATTGACGGAGATTATCAAATAGCGCAGAACAGAATGAGAATGTGATACCATACGACGAGATAGAAAAAAAGACAGGGAAGAGGTTACCCACTTACCTACTCTTAACGGTCAAAGCGAGCCTCTTCATTCTGAATTAAAGAATGAAGAATTCATAAAATCTCCCCAAGTAGGATTCGAACCTACGACCAATCAGTTAACAGCCGACCGCTCTACCACTGAGCTACTGAGGAACAACGCCAGACTCGATCTCATAGAATTAAATTACCGGTCTCAACCCATGATCAATATGAGCTCGAAGCTTCCTTCGTAACTCCCGGAACTTCTTCGTAATGGCTCCCTTCCATGCCTCATTTCATAGAGAACCTGAAAGTGGCTCTATTTCATTATATTCCATCCATATCCCAATTCCAATCATTTAATATCCCTTTTGTGTCATCGACATAAGAGATGTCGTTTCTAGTCTATCTCTTTCTATTTCTAGATATGGAAAGTTAAAAAATCATCATATAATAATCCAGAAAGTGCAATACAAAAGAAAAAGGGAGGTTTGTGATGATTTTTCAATCTTTTCTACTAGGTAATCTAGTATCCTTATGCATGAAGATAATCAATTCGGTCGTTGTGGTCGGACTTTATTATGGATTTCTGACCACATTCTCCATAGGGCCCTCTTATCTCTTCCTTCTCCGAGCTCAGGTTATGGAAGAAGGAGAAGAAGGAACCGAGAAGAAGGTATCAGCAACAACTGGTTTTATTATGGGACAGCTCGTGATGTTCATATCGATCTATTATACGCCTCTGCATCTAGCATTGGGTAGACCTCATACAATAACTGTCCTAGCTCTACCCTACCTTTTGTTTCATTTCTTCTGGAACAATCACAAACGCTTTTTTGATTATGGATCTACTAGCAGAAATTCAATGCGTAATCTCAGCATTCAATGTGTATTCCTGAATAATCTCATTTTTCAATTATTCAACCATTTCATTTTACCAAGTTCAATGTTAGCCAGATTAGTAAACATTTATATGTTTCGATGCAACAACAAGATGTTATTTGTAACAAGTAGTTTTGTTGGTTGGTTAATTGGTCACATTTTATTCATGAAATGGGTTGGGTTGGTATTAGTTTGGATACAGCAAAATCATTCTATTAGATCTAATGTACTTATTCGATCTAATAAGTATCTGGTGTCAGAATTAAAAAATTCTATGGCTCGAATCTTTAGTATTCTCTTATTTATTACCTGTGTCTACTATTTAGGCCGAATGCCGTCACCCATTTTTACTAAGAAACTGAAAGAAACCTCAGAAACGAAAGAAAGTGAGGACGAAACAGATGTAGAAATAGAAAAAAAGTCCGAAACGAAGGAGACTAAACAGGAAGAAGAGGGATTCACCGAAGAAGATCCTTCTCCTTCCCTTTTTTCGGAAGAAAAGGAGGATCCGGATCCGGACAAAATTGATGAAACGGAAAAGATCCGAGTGAATGGAAAGGACAAAACAAAGCATACTATAAAAATAGCCCAACTTCTTATTCTGGCAATCAAGAGATTTCGAAGTTAGAAATACTTAAAGAAGAAAAGAAAAACCTATTCTGGTTTGAAAAACCCCTTCTTTCTCTTCTTTTCGACTATAAACGTTGGAATCGTCCAACGCGATATATAAAAAACAATCGATTTGAAAATGCGGTAAGAAATGAAATGTCACAATATTTTTTTTATACATGTCAAAACGATGGAAAAAAAAGAATTTCTTTTACATATCCACCCAGTTTATCAATTTTCTGGGAAATGATACAAAGAAAGATTTCTTTGTCTACAACAGAAAAATTATTATACGATGAACTATACAATTATTGGATTTATACCAATGAACAAAAAAAAAACAGCTTAAGCAATGAATTTGCTAATAGAATTGCAGTTCTAGACAAAGGACTTTTTTATATAGATGGACTCGATAAAAAAACTCAATTATGCAATGAGAAAACTAAAAAGGAATATTTGCCAAAAATAAATGATCCTTTCTTAAATGGACCCTATCGTGGAATAATAAAAAAATGCTTTTCACCCTCTATTATAAATGAAACTGTAGTCCAAAATTGGATAGATGGAATTTTTATAAATAAGATTCATAGTATTCTTCGTAATGATTATAATTACCACGAATTTGAACAGAAAAAAGATACATTAAAAAAAAAATCAATATCAAAAGAAATTAGGCATTTCATGCCTTTAATGAGTCCATTTTCTGGGGAATCAACATTCAATCGGAAAGGAATTCATTTACTTCTAGAAGAAGAACAAATTAGTTCAGAAGATCAAGAACAATTTTTAAAATTTTTAGTTGATGCAATCATAGGACTAAAAATAAATAATAAAAAAATAAAAAAATGCATACATAAAATAAATACAAAAAAAGATATGAGGATATGCGACCCCCTCCTATATATTTAATACTTTCGGCTACAAAAAAAAATTGTAATACCAAATCCATTTGGAATTCCATCAATTATTCGTCTATCAATAAAAGAAACTAACTCGGCCAACCCTCTTACACCCTTAATAAAATATGTTGTATAAAAATCATCAATATAACCACGGTTAGAAGACCAATTATAAATAAAAATTATTATATTATCCCAAAAAGGTCTCTTTGGACCTCTTTTATCAAATGAATTTATTAAATAAAAATTTTTTAACGATGAATAAATAGGTTTATATAAAAAGAAAGCTATAAATATTCCCCAACAAGCTATACTAACTGATAAAGTTGCATTTATTGCAAATTCATACCAATCAACAGAATTATTCAAAAGTGAATGTAAAGGATTTACGGGTGGAGTTAACCATTTAGTTAATATATCCAATCCTATTCCTTCTTGATTAAACGGAATTCCAATTAATTCAATGAAAAAAGTAAACACAATCAATACAATGAGAGGAAATAGCATAGTATTGTCCGATTCAGGAGGATATGCAGAAAATTTTTTTTTTCAGTAATACTAATAAAAGATCGAATTATTTTTAAAAAATTTCTGTAAATTTTATATGGTTTTTTCCTAAAAACAGAAGCCTCTGCTCGATTAGCATTCCTTGTTAATAAGGTAACTAAAGATAAATTTTTATTAATTTTTTTCAATCCGTCTTTACCCCACAGAGACATTGAATAGAGGGAAATGTTTTTTTTTCCACTATAATTTTTACAATAAAGGTTTAAATGCCCGTCAAACGTAAGAAAATAGATTCGAAACATATAAAAAGCGGTTAATCCGGCTGTGAAATAAGCTATTATTGCAAAAATTGGCGAATACAACCAACTATCATTAAGAATTTCATCCTTGGACCAAAAACAAGCAAGAGGCGGAATACCACAAAGAGAAAGCGTACCTATTAAAAAAGCAGTTTTTGTAATTGGAACATGTTTTGTTAATCCTCCCATAAGAACCATATTCTGATTTTTATCTGGAGAATATCCAACAAGCGTTTCCATTGAATGAATAAGGGATCCGGATCCTAAAAACAATAAAGCTTTTGAATAAGCATGAGTAATCAAATGAAATAAAGCAGCTCGATAAGAACCCATACCTAGGGCTAACATCATATAACCCAATTGAGACATTGTAGAATAAGCTAAACTTCTCTTAATATCTTTTTGAGCAAGAGCTAAGGTAGCTCCTAAAAATAAAGTTATTATACCTATAAAAGCGATTACATACATTATATAAGGTATAACTATGAAAAGAGGAAAAAGACGAGCAACTAAAAAAATCCCAGCTGCGACCATGGTCGCAGCATGTATGAGAGCTGAAATCGGGGTAGGCCCCTCCATAGCATCGGGTAACCATACATGAAGAGGAAATTGGGCAGATTTTGCAACTGCACCAGAAAATAAGAATAAAGTACATAAAGTACAAAATAAAATATTAACTTCATGAGTTTTAATTAAGTTAGTAAATATTTCAAACAAATCACGAAAATCGAAACTGCCTGTTACCCAATAAAGACCTAAAATTCCTAATAATAAACCAAAATCTCCTACACGATTAGTCACAAACGCTTTTTGACAAGCATTCGCGGCAATGGGGCGTGTAAACCAAAAACCTATTAATAGATACGAACACATTCCAACTAATTCCCAACAAATATAAATTTGTATTAAATTTGAACTAGTAACTAATCCTAACATGGAAGTATTGAAAAAACTCATATAAGCAAAAAATCTTAAATATCCCTGATCATGACACATATAATTATCGCTATAAATAAGAACCAAAATTGCAACAGTAGTTATTAAGACTAACATAATAGAAGTAAGTGGATCGAGCAAATAGCCAAATTCAAAAGAAAAATCATTATTAATAGTCCAAGACCATACATATTGATAAATGGAATTACTATTTATTTGTTGAATCGCCAGCGTCATCGAAAAAATCATAGCTATAGTTAACAAAGAAATACTAGAAAAAGCCCACATCCGTCGAATACTTTTTGTTGCTGTTGGAAAAAGGAGAAGTCCCACTCCTATTAAGAAAGGAACTGGGAGTGGAATGAAGGGTATGATCCATGCATATTGGTATATATGTTCCATAATATAATTTTTTTTTTTAATTTAATTTTTTTTAATAGTAATCTTTTGAAAGAAATCCATTAAAAATCACGATATATAATAACACTAAATAAATATACATAGATGTTTAATTTTTTTAATATTCAAATCAAGAAATTCTTATTGGTCAAATATAAAATTTGTTAATAAATAAGTAAATTTGAATATATAAAATGGAGAAAGAAGATAAAAAAACTTTCCTTTATATTCAAAGCATTTCTAATGCGTCTATAGACTATAAAAATTAGTTACTAAAGCTCTAATGATACAAAAAAATTAGTTTATTCTAAAATAAGTTCGGAATTCGGAATTATTAACCCGTTGTACACAAAAATTTTGGATTATTTTCCAGTCCAAAAAATATATAAAAAGTCGATATGTTTTCAAAAAACTAAAGTCAAGTTTTTCAATTAAGATTAAGTAATAAGTAAGTAGTGGGTTTTAAAATTTGTCGGCGTGGTTTATTATGTACATAAAAATTCAATTAAAATACAACAAAAAAACTGGAGAATAGATATAAGGTAACATTTTTCGTCATTAATTAATAATAATTTTGAATTTCATATGCATTTTTTTTTTTTTAATAGTCTATGGATCATAAAATAGTTTGTTTCTACTAATCGCCTATATTATTATTTAATACAAAATTTGGTTATCGCCTAGAATATAAATACATAGATAATGAATAAGAGATAATGAATAAGAAACAAAGATTTTTTTAAACAATAGATGTCTTTCACATCCAACTATAACAATGAAGAATAAATTAAATTTGAAATGGCAGTTCCAAAAAAACGCACTTCTATTTCCAAAAAGCGTATTCGTAAAAATTTTTGGAAAAAGAAGGGGTATTGGGCGGCGTTAAAAGCTTTTTCGTTAGCAAAATCTCTTTATACTGGGAATTCTAAAAGTTTTTTTGTACTAAAAAAAAGTACTCAAAACTTGGAATAATCAGAATGGACCTGATTCAAAAAAAAGATCTTAACAGAACAAATTAACATCCTAAATTATGACTATTTTGTATTTATTAATTTTTGAATTAATATTTATAAAATTATAAAAACGTGTGACTTTTTCTTATGATATGTAGAAGAAGAGCTCTTATGTCAACCAAAAAAGGGTCCTTTTTCAAAAAAAAAATATATAATCATCATCGTTTTTTTCGTTTATTTTTTAATTTCTAAGATGGGGAATTTTTCCCCATCAACCCTTTATATTTTGTCACAACAAAATTATCAAAGTTTTTTTTATAAATTTTAAAATAAAAAACGAACAACTTTTCTTATATGACATGTTAAGAAAAAAGTTAAGAAAAAAGAGTTCGATGTCGTATTTCAAATGTGATCTAAAACAGTAGATTTTTGAGGATTCATATTCATTTGTTATTTACTAATTTAGAAATCAGATCAAAAATGATTAATAAATGAAAAGAAAACGAGAAAAAAGTTTTTTCTTGTCTACCCCGGAGTGAGAGACATAATATTTTATTTACAAAAGTTCCAAATCTAAACGACACGAGAGTCAATTGTCAAATCAAAGTGGTACTTTAAAATTTACTTAAATTAAAAGCATTTTTAGATTTTCTAATTATCTTTTATTTGTAAAAAAAAAAAAAAAAATTACTCTCGACGATTGAATAAAAAAAGACTATTATGATTTCAAACAAGCCGCTATGGTGAAATTGGTAGACACGTTGCTCTTAGGAAGCAGTGCGAGAGCATCTCGGTTCGAGTCCGAGTGGCGGCATGGTATCTTAAAAATTATCAAATGAATAATAATGAGAAAGAAAATTTCTTTCATATTTTTTTTAATTGAAGTATTTCTTTTTTATATATGTATAGATAGAGTTTTATATGATATTTTCGACTTTAGAACGTATTTTGACTCATATTTCGTTTTCAACGGTTTCCGTTGTAATTACACTCCATTTGATAACTTTAGTAGTCAATGAAAAAGTACGGCTATATAATTCATTAGAAAAAGGCATGATAGTTACTTTTTTATCCCTAACGGGATTATTAATTACGCGTTGGGTTTATTGGAAACATTTCCCATTAAGTGATCTATATGAATCATTAATCTTCCTTTCCTGGAGTTTTTACATTATTCATATGATTCCATATTTTAAAAACCAAAAAAATAATTTAAGTGCAATAACTGCACCAAGTGCTATTTTTACCCAAGGGTTTGCTACTTCAGGCCTTTTAACGGAAATGCACCAATCTTCAATATTAGTACCCGCTCTTCAATCCCATTGGTTAATGATGCACGTAAGTATGATGGTACTAGGTTATGCCGCTCTTTTATGCGGATCATTGTTATCAGTAGCACTTCTAATCATTCTATTTCAAAAAGCTATAATAACCCTTTTTGCTAAAAGAAAACATTTATTAAACGAGTCCCTTTTATTTAGTGAAATTCCACACATGAACGAAAAAGACAATATTTTAGAAAGCGTTTCAGCCTTTTCTGTTAAAAATTATTATAGATCTCAATTGATTGACCAACTGGATCATTGGAGTTATCGTGTTATTAGTTTAGGATTTATCCTTTTAACCATAGGTATTCTTTCAGGAGCAGTATGGGCAAATGAGGCGTGGGGCTCATATTGGAATTGGGACCCAAAGGAAACTTGGGCATTTATTACTTGGACTGTATTTGCAATTTATTTACATATTAGAACAAATAAAAATTTTCAGGGCGAAAATTCTGCAATTGTAGCTTTTATAGGCTTTCTTATAATTTGGATATGCTATTTTGGAGTCAATCTCTTAGGAATAGGGCTACATAGTTATGGTTCATTCTAAATTTAATTTAATTGAAGAAAAGACTTTATGAATACAAACAAAACATAGGCCAAGGTGTTTCTTATCAACTTATAAACAGGTGAGAACCATCTTAATGGTTCTCACAAATGTCTAAAATGCCCGAATTATAATTCCAATTCAGTCGTTCTTATTAGAAGTATACAAATAGAAAGAGAAAAACAACTACTTTTTCATTTCATTAAATGAAACTTATCTAGAAAAAAGTTTGATAAAATAGCTTCTACCTTCTCAGCGGATAATGAAAGAACGAAATCCGGGTAAACGCCAACACCTAGTACAGGTAGAAAGATAGACGTCGAAACAAAAAATTCTCGTGGACCAGAATCAAAAAAATAAGAGTTTGTAATATTAAATAACTTATATCCATAAAACATTTGACGTAACATAGATAATGAATAAATAGGAGTTAATATCATTCCAATTGCCATTCCAAAAGAAATTAGTATCTTTGGCATTAAAAGTAATTTTTGGCTTGTAATTATTCCAAAAAAGACTATTAATTCGGCAATGAAACCACTCATGCCCGGTAATGCAAGGGATGCCATGGAAAAACTACTGAATAGTGTAAAAATTTTTGGCATTGGAATAGCTATTCCGCCCATTTCGTCGAGATAAACAAGACGTGTTCGATCGTAACTAGTTCCCGCTAAGAAAAAAAGTGCAGCACCAATAAATCCATGAGAAATTATTTGTAAAATGGCTCCGTTAAGTCCCGTTTCAGTTATGGAACTAATTCCTATAATTATAAAACCCATGTGAGATACAGAGGAATAGGCTATTCTTTTTTTTAAATTGCGTTGTCCAGGAGATGTTAAAGCTGCATAGATTATTTGCACTGTGCCTATTATTATCAACCAAGGCGAAAATATCGAATGAGCATGAGGTAATAATTCCATATTGATCCGAACCAACCCATACGCTCCCATTTTTAATAAGATTCCCGCTAGAAGCATACAAGTACTGTAATGAGCTTCCCCATGGGTATCTGGTAACCATGTATGTAAAGGTATAATTGGTAATTTTACAGCAAAAGCAATAAAAAATCCAATATAGAATATTATTTCTAATGCCAAGGGATACGATTGATTAACTAATGTTTCCCAATTTAAGGTAGGTTCAATAGAACCATATAAACCAACACCCAAAACTCCCATTAATAGAAAAATGGAACCCCCGGCCGTATACAAAATAAATTTAGTAGCTGAATAGAGACGTTTCTTTCCTCCCCACATGGATAAAAGTAGATAAACAGGAATTAATTCTAATTCCCACATTATGAAAAAAAGTAAAAGATCTCGAGATGAAAATGAGCCCATTTGACCACTGTACATTGCTAACATCAGAAAGTGGAATAATCGGGAATCCCGAGTAACTGGAAAAGCCGCTAAAGTAGCTAAAGTAGTGATGAATCCCGTCAGTAAAACGGGTCCTATCGAAAGTCCATCTATTCCTAATTTCCAGTGGAAATCAAAAAAGTTGATCCATTTATAATCTTCGGCCAGTTGGATTAATGGGTCGTCTGGTTGGAAATGATAACAAAACGCATAGGTTGTTAGAAGTAGCTCTAGAGTAGATATGCCTATTGTATACCACCGAGTTGCCTTATTTCCTCTATGAGGGAGAATTAACATTAAAGAACCTGCAAATATGGGTAAAACGACAATTGTTGTTAACCAAGGAAAAGAATTCGTGGTAAAGACAAGATACACTTGGGCCAAAAAAACCCGCACCCGAAAAGAAATTTCTTTTCGGGTGCGGGTTTTTTTCAGTAAAAAATCCAAATTGAATAAATGGATTCAAATGCAATTTTCTGGGACGTATCAATAAGCTAGACCCATACTCCGCGTTGTTTCATGCCATAAATAAACCCGAACACTTAAAAAATCTGTTGGACAAGCGGATTCGCATCTCTTACAACCAACACAGTCCTCAGTTCTTGGGGCAGAAGCTATTTGTTTAGCCTTACATCCGTCCCAAGGTATCATTTCTAATACATCTGTGGGGCAAGCTCGAACACATTGAGTACACCCTATACATGTATCATAAATCTTTACTGAATGTGACATAGGATATTTAATTTTTTTAATTTCATTAAGTTTAATTTTCGATCTAGTTATAGTAAAGTAAATGAAGTACATATTAAAATACCAGACGAATCAACGATTTACCAGAATTTTTTGAAGATATTTACTTCTGGCTTGGATTGGCGACTTACTAAAAAATAAATAGAAAACGGGTCCAAAATACTTTGACTTCTTACATTTGAAATTTATTTTTTACCTTAAAGTTCGATACTTAATAATTTAAATGGAACTTCAAATTAAAATTTATATTTATATAGAATATAATAATAATATTTAGAATAAATAATATAGAGAATAAAAAAAAGACTATTTATTCAATAAATTCGATTGATTGATACGAGTTGATTTTCTGTTACGATAAATTGAAGAAACAATAGCAAGCCCAATTGCTGCTTCAGCGGCTGCAATAGCTATAACAAAAATTGAGAAAATATTTCCTTTTAATTGGCGGCTATCAAAAAAATCAGAAAATGTTACAAAATTTAGATTAACTGAATTCAATATAAGTTCAAGACACATCAGAGCCCGAACTAAATTTCGACTCGTGACTAATCCATAGATTCCGATAGAAAATAAATAAGCACTCAAAACAAGTACATGTTCGAGCATCATTGATCAACTCCTTATCAATATAAATTTAGATTTAATGCATTTCAATCTGAACAACAATTAAACCCATTTGATTGACTAGAATACCATAAGTTCAAATAAAATTGACAAAATTTAAAGCAAAAAAAGATGTTGGTAATAAGAAATCAAACTAAAAGTTTATAAACGAATCCGAATAGAATTTAATGTAAATGTATATGATGGATATGATAAAATACTCTTTTTTATTGCTAGTTTTAAAAACGAATTATTGACGCGCGATAGCAATTGCGCCTATTAAAGCAACTAAAAGAATTATTGAAATGAGTTCAAAGGGAAGAAAAAATTCTGTTGATAAATGAATTCCGATTTGTTGACTAGTAGTTATCAAATCTTGTTCTAGAATCTGGTTTGATTTTGTAGTCCAAATAATACCATACCATGAGGTATTTAGAGTAATAAAAATTAATGAAAAACAAGACTTGTACAAATCAACGAAGTAATGTTATCCCCAACAGTCCACAGACGTAAATTTGTGTCATATTCTGGCCCATTCATAAACATTACAGCAAATATTATTAAAACATTTATAGCTCCCACATAAATAAGGAGTTGTGCAGAAGCTACAAACTGCGAATTGGCGAGAATATAAAATAAAGATATACAAACAAGAACCAACCCCAATGAAAAGGCAGAAAAAATTGTATTGTTAAATAATACTACTCCTAGACCCCCTAATATAAGACCTATTCCCAGAAAGACTAAAAGAAAATCATGTATTGGTCCAGGTAAATCCATTATATAAAAAATAAGAGATAAAAAATCAGAATGTTTCATGATCTTATTGAATTAAACAGGAATAAAGATTAGTGCCTTTACTAATTGTTAAATCCTAATGTGTACGACTTTTTATGAGTAAAATTTTTGGACCCATTGCATTTTTTCTTTTTTTTTTTTTTTGTAACTAATTAAAGTAGTTCAAAATAACAACTATTTAAAACTATTACAGTAATCATATTTTTAATACAAACTTTTATTTTCACCAATCAATAGAATAGCGACTCATTAGATTTTTTAATTATTGACCAAGAAAAAAAGCTTTTTGAATTTAAATTCACTATTTATATTTAATTTAGTATTTTAAAATAAAATAAAGTAGCGTTAAAAATGGAGTTATTTAATAATTATTTTTTAATCCCTAGATTTTTATTTTGTTTGAGGTGAATTCAAAAAAGTTCGAATTGTGTAATCATCAGTTATTGGTATTGGTAAACGACCCAGAGCAATTTGATTATAATTTAATTCATGACGATCATAAGTAGAAAGCTCATATTCTTCAGTCATTGATAAACAATTTGTTGGACAATACTCAACACAATTACCACAAAATATACAGATTCCGAAATCAATGCTGTAATTAAGCAATCGTTTTTTTCGAATATCTTTTTCTAATTTCCAATCAACAACAGGTAAATCTATCGGACATACACGAACACATACTTCACAAGCAATACATTTATCAAACTCAAAGTGTATTCGACCACGAAACCGCTCTGAGGTTATCAATTTTTCATAAGGATATTGAATAGTTACAGGTAAACGATTGGCATGAGATAAGGTAATCATAAAACCTTGACCTATATACCTTGCCGCTCGTACTGTTTGTTGACCATAATTGATGAACCCGGTTACCATAGGGAACATATAGTAAATATCAAAATAAAAAATAAGATTTTGTTTCTTTCTCTTGTTTTAGACAAATAATAATTCTAGTGAGTATCAAATATTATCGTTTTTTTATAATGAAAGAAGTTGGGAAGAAGTTGTTAATAATAGATTACCCAAAGAAATAGGTAAAAGAAATTTCCATCCAAGATTTAATAATTGGTCCATTCTCAGTCTAGGTAAAGTCCATCTTGTTGCGATAGGAATGAACAAGAACAAAAACGTTTTCATTAATGTAATAAAAATACTAAATGTCGTTCCAAAGACTCCTTCCGTTTTATGTATTTCAAAAAACTCAGGAATGAATATATTTGGAATAGAAAAATCCCAACCACCCAAGTAAAGAACTGTTACAAATAATGAGGAGATTAGTAGATTTAGATAGGAAGCAACATAAAATAAACCAAATTTAATACCAGAATATTCGGTTTGATAACCTGCTACTAATTCTTCTTCGGCTTCTGGTAAATCAAAAGGTAATCTCTCGCATTCTGCTAGAGAAGAAATTATAAAAACAATAAATCCTATAGGTTGCCGCCACAAATTCCATCCTAAAATACCATATTTTGACTGCGCCTCAACTATGTCAACTGTACTTGAACTGTTAGATAATCATAGTCGACGATAAGATCACTCTTGTCATCGCTATTACAGAACCGTACATGAGATTTTCACCTCATACGGCTCCTCGAGAGCCATAAATAAATCTAAGGATTGATTCGATATTCTTTACGGATATCGTTGTAGGATAGATAAAGTAAAAATAAACCGAAAGCTCCGGAATTAAACCAATGGAATTCTGTCTGCGATAATAGAAAAGTGCTTCAGAATAGATCTCATCCTTTGACTGCCGCAATACTTTTTGAGTAATAACTTAATTCTTGAATAAGATACTCTTTTAATATGAATAAAAATAAAAATTTAACCTCATTTTTTAAAAAGATTTAAACATTCATTCATGATTTATGCCATAATAAAAATGACATTTCCATGAATATGGAATGTATATCTAAAAAAATAGTTTGTTTGTTAAAAATTTTTCGTCTATTTTTTATTTCTTGTATTCTTTTTTTTTTTTTCTTTTATTTAGGCTTAAAAAAGTTAAAGGATTACTTCGTTCCTGATAGTTATTTACTTAATGGGTGGATAGGAGCATACTCTGGATCGGAATTTTTGGGAGTACTGCTTGATAATTTCTACCAATTTAAAGCCTCAATTAGTATTTCGTTTATGTAAACTTAGAATAATTTAGATAATCTCTATTACGAATCCTTTGTGTACTTTGGTGTTCCTAATCATCCACTTCTTTTTACTCAATCTATATCATAATATGGTTGTTTTTATTTATAGTAAAAACTCCATAAAAAATTTTTTAACCCGCTTCAAGTTATAATTTTTAATTTATCTTGGGGATAAACAGTCTTGGCTGCTTATGTTTATTTTCGCTTCGCCCCTGTACATAGGAAATGAGATTTTTTTTACGGCAAATTTATAAGCTGTTTTTTTTTGCACTCATCTAACTATCTGGTTTAATTTATCACTCCTAGAAGTGAAAAAAATAAGTGAATAAAAAATTAGGAGATCCATTTAATACGTTGCGTAGAAATTCAACATTTTTTCTTAGAAGCCTAAAAAGACGTATGTCTTAACGAATCACACGTAGAGATATTGATAACACACATAGAGTTAATGGTATTTCATAACTAATTGATTGAGCAGCAGCCCGTAGACCACCTAAAAAGGAATATTTATTATTTGATCCATATCCTGACATAAGAAGTCCAATCGGAGCAATACTTGAAATAGCGATCCATAAAAAAACACCAATACCGAGATCCGCTAGAACAAGATGATACCCAAAAGGAATTACTGAATAACTTAGTAGAATTGATATGACGGCTATAGAGGGTCCGATACTAAATAAACGTGTATCCCCTCTAGATGGAAGAAGGTTTTCTTTAAAAATAAGTTTTGTTCCGTCTGCTAAAGCTTGAAGAATTCCCAAAGGACCCGCATATTCAGGTCCAATACGTTGTTGGATACCCGCGGATATTTCTCTTTCTAACCATACAGTTACTAGTACGCCTATTGTGATTCCCAATACAAGAATCAAAATAGGGAAAAGTATCCATATAGTCCCATAAATCTCTTTTAAGGATTCCAATCTGTAAAAAGAGTTGATATTTTGTATTTTTGTTGTATCAATTATCATTTCAACGATCAACTTCTCCCATAATGATATCTATGCTACCTAATATTGTCATAATATCAGCCAATTTCATTTTTTTAACTAACTGAGGAAGAATTTGCAAATTGATAAAACCGGGTGGGCGAATTTTCCATCTCCAAGGAAAAACACTCTGATCCCCTATCAAAAAAATCCCCAACTCCCCCTTTGGGGCTTCGACTCTTACATAAAGTTCTTGTTTCGACAATTCAAAAGTAGGAGACGGTTTTTTACTAATGAATCGATAGTCAAAATCATTCCATTCAGGATATTTTATCCTATCAAAGCGTCGAATTTCCAAATTCTCATAGGGACCCCCCGGAATTCCTTCTAGAGCTTGTTGAATAATTTTGATGGATTCTGCCATTTCACCTATTCGTACTAAATACCGAGCTAATGAATCCCCTTCTTTTTGCCATTGGACGTCCAATCAAATTCATCATAACACTCATAATGATCAACTTTACGAAGATCCCATTGTATTCCGGAAGATCGTAGCATTGGTCCTGATAAGCCCCAGTTTATTGCCTCTTCTTCGGAAATAAAGCCAACTCCTTCAACTCGTTCTAAAAAAATAGGATTTCGCGTAATCAGTTGCTGGTATTCAGCAAGTCCCGTTAAAAAATAATCACAAAAGTCTAAACATTTATCTATCCACCCATAAGGTAGATCGGCAGCTATTCCGCCAATACGAAAAAAATTATGCATCATTCTCATACCGGTGGCAGCTTCAAATAAATCATATACTAATTCTCTTTCTCTGAAAATATAGAAAAAGGGGGTTTGCGCCCCAATATCTGCCATAAAAGGGCCGAGCCATAACAAATGAGAAGCTATACGACTTAACTCCAACATAATAACTCTGATATAGCTAGCTCTTTTAGGTACTTGAATATTGCCCAATTGCTCGGGTCCATTTACCGTTATTGCTTCTGTGAACATAGTAGCTAAATAATCCCAACGTGTTACATAAGGAAGATATTGTATAATTGTTCGGTTTTCAGCAATTTTCTCCATCCCTCTGTGTAAATAACCCAATATAGGTTCACAGTCAATAACATCTTCGCCGTCTAAAGTAACAATAAGTCGTAGAACGCCATGCATTGATGGGTGGTGAGGGCCCATATTAACTATCATGAGGTCTTTTCTTGTAGTTGGTACAGTCATAGGTTTTGTCCCAATTATTCTTTCCGGAATTCATTTTGACATGGATTGAAAAAAGTTCATCAAAATTCAAGATATAATAAATCAAATAATTCAAAACAACTCTTAAAATTAACGGGTTTTTAGCTCTCTAATGTTCAATTCACCGATTAATTCTTTATAACGTACTCTATTTTTCTTTGATAAATAAACCAGTAGGCGTTGACGTTTTCCTAGAATTTTTCGTAGACCTCTCTGAGATGAATAATCTTTTTTATGTAATTCCAAATGTAAAGTAAGTCTTCGTATCTTAGTGGTAAAACAGAAAACTTGAAATTCAACAGATCCCCTGTTTTCCTCTTTTTTTTTCATGTGAAATCGAGGATATAAATGCATTTTTATTCATAAATTCTTAACCTTCCTTACTCCTAAATATGAAATTTTAGCAATCAGTAATAATAATGCCAGCTTTTTAAACTGGTATACACATTTTCTTATTTTTTATTAAAAACAATTATGGTGATTCCTTTATAAATCTAATTGAATTGATACGTCATCAAATTATTATCGTATATCAGAATTGAAGCCAAGACGCGTAGGCATCTATTTATCTAGTAGATAATAGTGAATATATAAAATTTTCATAAATGCATTTTAAATCGTGGATACATACGTATTCTTAATAAACTAAAACGACTGCCATTATTAGTATCAAACCAATAACGATTCATACAGGCTAAATCTTCTAGTCGATAATTAGGCCAAAGAAAGACTTTATAGTTTATAACTTTAACTGTATTGTTTTCGTGCCTAAGATCTTTGTTTTCATCAAAAAATTTACTACAGTTTTGGATATGATTCCTGGTATAAGATACTGCATTCCTATACATACCATTATTATTACTTGAATTCAAACACATTAGAATTCTCCATTTTCTACGACGCCTAGGTGATAAAATAGTTTCAGGAACAAGTAAATCAAATTTATACCTTGGAATCCATTCATCTGGATTTTTCTTATCAATACTGTCGATGTTTCTTTTTTTATTTTTTTGGTGTTTACTTTTATGAATCAATGAAATACCTATGGTTTGGTACAAAATAAATTGTCCGTTGCTCTTTACAGACAGACGAATGGGTTCAATACTAAATATCCCCCTTTTTATCAATTGTGGAAGAGTTAAATCTTGCTGAATCAGCATTATATTCAGATTCATTTCTCTTCTTTCAATCGAGGATATTGTAATTTCTCTGGGATTTGTCAATCTAAGTAAAAGACAGTAGACTTTGATATTATTGAGCAATTTTTGATTCAAAGAACCCTCCCATCTCAATTGAAAAAGCAAATATCTTTTAAGGAAGAAATCGAGTTCTGCTTCTGTACTACTCTTGTTTTTTTTTTTTTTTTTCCTACGACCTTTAATATCCGATCCTATATAATTTTCTTGAATACCTTTTTGGTGCTTTGAGATAACAAACTCATAATTTTTTTTAACATCGGAGCCGGAATCTCTTTGACTTATGACTTCTTTTTCGACTTGATTCCTATTCTCTAATTCCATAGATTTTATTTCATTTAATATTCTAGATGTTGTAAAAGGATTTGTTTTTTTCGTTCTATTGATGTTTTTCTTTTCGCTAAAATTATAAATTCCATTAAAATTTGAAAAAATTGAATTTATTGGTATAACCCATGGTTTCATTTTATATGCAAATTTTGGGAAAAGCAAAAATTCCAGATTCGATAGATTCGATATAGGATGACTTAGTAATTCTTCATTCATTCCCATCCAATCAAAAGATAGGAACTTGTTTACTAATTTCTGTTATTCCAATGCATTTTTTTATTTTTTTATTTTTTGACAGAAACAGTCATAATAACTAATAAGCCCAATAGAATGAGAAATTGCTCTATTCAAAAGTAATTACTTGGTGTTTATTCAAGGTGGTATTATATGTTGACAATTTGAATTGATATAAAGTATAAACACACTTCTTTAAATAGGTTGGTTATCAATATAAAATTATAGGTCATCAAAATAAATTTAAAAGTTAGATTAATTAAATTAGGATAAGTGTTATACATTTTGATAGTCTTGTAGGCCAACTTGTACAACTTCTTATCAAAAATCGGTTCTTTAACTATTGCACCTAAGAAATATTGAGTTTAAGACACGTATTTATCAACTAATCTTTCCTATATTTAGTTTACCCTAATGTAAACATAAAGTTAATCATTTCTGCAAGGAAATTGCGACCAATTAGATTGAAAAAGATAAAAAAAGAAATTGAAATACCATTAAAATAATTTGTTTATTACATATACTCTTATATAAGACGTATTAACACGATAATTTGTACGCTTTTTTATTTAAGCACGATATTTAATATTATTTGCATTTTTATTTATATTATTTCCATTCGAGCGAGAGATATTTCAGATTTATTGATATAATTCACCCCTTGACTTTAAAAAGTTGTATCTTTAAATTTCTTAATTAAATACTCCCTTCATTTCTTTCATTTGTTTTTTTTTTATTCCTTGTGAGAAATTTATATGAGGTAAATAACCGATTGAGACGAAGGGAGTTATATGTGTTTTCGATCATTAGTTAATCATTATTATTGTTGAATAATGATCATGATAGTCATGTATAAGATAATTTGAGAACCAAACTTCATGGAGTTTTGTATGAATGAGGTATATATGATTTTTTCAATTCCTTGATGTCAACTTGTACACGGTACACCTCTGTCATCGTAGGAGATTATTATTGATTAGCATCTTGATTTCAAGCATTTCAAACTCATAGAAGGATATAATTCAGCAATCCCTTAAATTTATACTCGCATAATACGGCGTTAAATTATTAAAGTAAGTGAAAGATGGAAAACTATGCATGAATTTCATTATTTATTTAATGAAATTCACGTTAAATTCTGATTTAATCACTCGAATAAAATTTAGGTCTGTTAAACCATGAAAACAATAATGCATTCATATTTCATATACTGTACGTACGTAGTAGTAGAAAACAATGCATGATTGTACTATACTACTTCAAAGACTATTACAGCTAGCCTCAAACATACGTTTAATTAATTTCCTGAAGAAGTAAAGGCTACCCTTAGATTATACGAGAATTACCCCAAACTTTAGGATTAGTACGGAGTATATCATTGAGTTTAATTAGAGTGAAGTTAGATTCATATATAGGTGATGATGAGATGCATTACGTCGATGTACTATAGTACGGACTACGGAGTACGTAGCTAGTACTTCGTATTAACATGTAGAAGTAACTGTAAGCTAACTTTGTTGGTAAAGTGAAACTCATAACCTGGTTCGAATTTCGTCAGAAACATATATATCTTTGATTGTGACTCCCTTTACACTAAAAACAAACAAAAAAATTCTTTAGTACTAGTAACATGTTATTGAGTTAAATTTACTACACTAATCTAATAATTACTCCATTACTTAGGAGTTAGGAGTATAAGTTCAAGATAATTTGTGAACAAAGACTATGTACATACACGCGTTTTGTATATGATGTTTCCCACAATGAGTTGATAGTTTGTATTGATGTATTAACATGTATACTACTCCGTATATTTCAGTTGTTGACGAGTTTTTATTTTGAATTTTTTTTAGTAAATCGTACATACTACTCCGTATTTGGTACGACTAAATAAAACTAAGTTGGAGTACCTATGCATGTACAATAATTTAATGGTTTTCGTATAAATTACTTGGAAGAATAGTTATCTTTCTCTAGTTAACTTCTTATAGTAAGTAGTCATATATTGCATATGTCTATTTTTATATACGGAGTATTAGTGTATAGTACATAGGGTTTTAGTGTTTTACACAAGACTAATATCGTGCAAGACAATTCATGCATGATTGAGCTTAAGTAAACGAGTTTATTAAGTGATTTCGTTTTTTACTTGTTAAAGATGAAATCATACTACTAACATACAATTAAAAATGTATTTCGCAGTCATTATATAATTTACGTGTTAGTCTTACAAATGAGATCGTCTTTTTTTAAGCAATGGATTGATAGGCTAAGGTTAGTTATCTAGATTCTATTTAAAGTTTTGTTTGATGAAGTTAATAAGAAATGGGTGAAAATGGTGATTAAAAGAGCCAACTAATAAACAGCTTTACTTCATTTAACTCTGTTTTTTTTCTGGAATAAAGATCCATTTTCTCGAAATTAAAGAAAACAAACAAACACATGCTTAAATTGCATTGATTAACAGTAAACACGATTGGTTAATTGAATAGCTCAAGATATATTTTGTTACGTGATCACTCGATTATGTGAGGGTGTTATTTATTGGGCGTCTTTTGCTATTCCAACTTCAGAAAACCATGTACATTAGTCAACACACCACCCACCAAGTAATTATTATTGTGTGAGACGGTCTCACGTCGCTCGCTGTGAGACAATTTCATCATTTAAAAACACAATTAATTTATAGAAATGGATTGAATTGTCACATATATATGAATATTTGATATCGTCTTATTTTATAATTTCTGTCACCCATAATATTCGGAATGTCGTTAATTCAATATTAAATATTTCGTACTACTATGTGACTAACTCAAATAGTAGTATTATATGCTAACTCAAATACTCATATATACGCCGTTCGATCGATTATACATATCGTTGTGTTAAGTCTTGTTAGAAACGGTTTTAAATAGAATTTGCAAATTAATAGTCCGTTATTTCGAGTTTCTTACAACTATTTCTTCCAAAATAATCAAATTATTATACTCTTTTTATCCAGTTCAATTCGACCTATATGATTTTTGCACGACCTACATCGCTACATACAACAAAGCCATCACATACGGAGTATTACTTTCTTTGATTGAAAATACTCCATATAATGTTACGACTTACGAGCATATTTACATTTTTGCATACTCCGTATTCTTTTAACATATTCACGGTCAAGCTCGAAAACTGAAAAGTGAAGCTAGTAGAATAAATTTTATAAAATAAAGTACTTTTAATTTGCTAAAATTTCCTTGGATCAATTAATTATGTAATTACTACTAGCTCGTAAATACTTGTAACAACTAATTCTTGAAAAACTATATTGTACAAACTACAAAGCAATTAAATTAAAAAAAAAATTAAATCTTAAACACACAAAACCCTTTAAACTTCTTTTTATCTCTCTAGGATAAATAATTATAAATATTAATTACTCGTATAATTATAATCTACAATGTAAAATGTGATACGTAAAAAACTTAAATTCCCAAAGTCATAGGCCTTAACACCTCCATACTACATCATCATATAGCACCTATATTCTTGGACACATCTACCCTTCCTTTGTCTCTAACCTTTTGTATCTCCTCTTCTTTCTTTCATTCCCAAGGGCCAAGACACCTTCCTTCCTATGCATTTTCCCAAGGGCATTTTCGTCTTTTCACTCCAATACACCTCCCTATATATATACCCACAACAAAAACTCACACCCACATAACAATAAAACCCTTAAGACCAAAAAAAACTCAAAAATGGACGATAATAGTAACAACAAGAGTAATGAACGACATCGTTCTGATCACGATAATCGTGGTGACGATGAGGAGATGATGAGGGAGGAGGGATCGGGTGTCGGAGGGTCGAGGTGGAATCCAACAAAAGAACAAATTGAAATGTTAGAAAGAATGTATAGTAATGAAGGTGTACGTACACCAAGTGCGGAGCAAATACAACATATTACAGCACGTCTTAGAGTGTACGGTCATATTGAAGGAAAAAATGTTTTTTATTGGTTTCAGAATCATAAGGCTAGACAACGTCAAAAACAAAGACAAGAACGTCTTGCCGCTGCTGCTGCTTCTGCTAATAATAATCGTAATCATCATTTTAATCTTAATGTTAATCTTAATTACCATCATAATCATGGAATGATTAATCAGTTTGATAGTAATAGGTTTCTTGGGCCTCCTACTCCTCCACCGTTACATCATTATATTAATCTTAATAATAATAATTATAATAATCAAGGTTTTAATAATAATAATAATAATAATAATAATAATAATAATAATAATAATAATAATAATAATAATAATGGTGTTAATCTTCATCATCCTAATCCGATACTTCCTGCTCCTCCAATTGCTCATTACTCTTATCCCAATGGTACGTACTCTTCTACGTTTTATTTTCCGGGTTTTATATATGTCATCTTTACTTTCCGAGATATAATTTTCAATTGCACCAAGAATAATTGAAAAGCTTGTACTAGTAGACCTCTTTTTTTTTTGTTTTTTTTTTTGCAATGAAAGCATAGTTTTATTTGTTTTTACGAGTATATTTTGCTAGTGGATAGTTATACATGAAGCATAATATTATGTAAGTCTTAAAATCTTTATTTTCAATGGAAATTGGGAATTTGTATTGTCATACTAAAACATTAATGCTATGAGTATTTTTCTTTATGGTGTGAAAATTAATCCTTTTTTTTTAATTACCTTGCATACATTATGAACATTATAAATATTTAATAATGTGTGTAGAAAATGTTGTAGTCGTGTGTGTTTATTTTTAGTTTAACACAAATTATATAATCTTACTAGTACGTCTAATGATAATACTAGTAACACAATACTTACTACACACGTAGTGATTATACTTCCTTCGTCGCATTCATTTGATTACTTTTTCTTATTCTTTAAGAGGAGTCTTTTATCAAAGGTAAATAAGTGATTGGGACGGAGGAAGTATTGCTGTTTTAGATCACCAATGGTTTAGCTGCACAAATGATTCTGATCTTAGCTAATAATGTAATTCGTTTTAACTTCTCCAAAATATATGAGTGATATTATGTCATATTTACAACATTTTCTCATATCGTAAATATTAAATAATGTTTCATTTAATAAAAACGTTTTATTTTAGAATTTGTATTGTATCGATTATAATTTGTTAAATCTCTTTTTGTGATTGGCAGTTATTCCAAGCCCATATTACAAGCTTCCACAAACAACCAACGACCTAAGTTACAATCATCATCATCATAATGCCCTAATGAAGAGATCATCATTATCAACAAATAATTATAATAATGTCCATAACCCTATTATGGAACTGCCACCTGGCAATGGAAGGGTCCCACATGGGTCAACGTTGACTGGTTATTGTGCTGCTATGATGAATTGTCACTATGAAAATAATCAAGGTCGTGAAACGATGATCAATTGTATGGGGACGAGAACTCTTGATCTTTTTCCGGTACATCCTACCGGAATTTTGGAGCATAAGCTTGGTATGAGTAGTACTAACAATTCGACCGTGAATTCTCCTCGGGATAGCTCGTCTTCGGATACTAATACCTTTGGGGATGATAAGCACCAAAGGGTGTTTGATTTCTTTTCTAGTGGACATGCTTCTTGTGAGAGCAATTAAGGTCGTTATCGACTTAGTTAAGTATCTTAGGTCTTTTGGGGATTAGAATTTATTTAGTTTTTCGTGGTGCTTTACTGTTGGCTTTTCTAGTTTTGATTTGTTCACGACTCACGGTGAACGGGTGATAATTATTAGTATACTTGTTAAAATCAACTAACTTTGGTTATTTTGGAGTAATGATTAATTAAGGACTTTGTCTTTTGGAATACGTCTATTAATTTCATGCTCTTAATTAGGGTTTTATAATTTAATTGTTATTCAATATTGCATTTGAGTTTAATTTTATTGTTTGCAAATTAAACTTGTTATGTTATTATATTCAATTTTATTTACTTTTCTTAACTCATTTCATAATGTTAGCGACTTAAATATTTAAGTGATTTAATTTGTGAATTATGAAATATAAAATGTAATAACACAAATAATAGAAATCATTGACTTACAAAAAGACGATCCATGTACAAGAAATTGTGCTTCAAATTAATGTTTTCTCTATTAGCACAAAAATTCTTATTTGTGACAGTTAGAAGCTTGTAATTACTCATTGTTAAATTGAATAATGCAAAAAAAAATGTTATAAAATGTTACAAGTATGTGACTATCACAAATAAGATGGGAAAGATCATGGACAACATGACTATCACAGTTAGCTTTGACTAACGTGCATGTTGATCAAAATGGGGATTTGTCAAAATTGCAATCTTTGGAAAATGGAGCTAAAATAGGTATAGCTCACACAAAGAATGGCGAATAGCAAAGGCTCCTTCTGAAATTGGCTGCACATTTGCATGGTGTTTTGGTTTTCTTGTTAATACGTATTCTCTTTAAGCAATTGGAAGCGTGTCAGAAAAGAAACAACATGAATGGCCATAGCATTTTGAAATACCCAGAATGTTATTTATACTCTTATAGACTTTGTAAAAAGTGTTTTCATCTTTGATTCTTTTATGGAAATTGTAACATACTTAGATAATAAAGTGATTGAGCACAAATTGCATAATGAAAAATCAGTAATTATCATGTGAAATAATCTTATGTTGTGAGACGATTTCATTGTGTAAGAAAACAAATCAGTTATTAACAATAAATGAATGTTTTTTTCTACAAAAATAAATTGTCTCATATATAAGACCGTCTTACTTTATAATTTGTGATTTTTTTATTCATATCGTGGTTTATTTTGACGTTGTTAGAATATATTGTTTGAATTTGCCTAATGTACACGTCTTCAATTTTCTAATACGTATTTATTCTCATTTTTTTGTGATAACTTTTTGATTTGAGTTTATAAAAGTTTCCATTTTTTAAAAGTACACCATTACATTAATGAAGCTCGCTATTAGTCAATTACATGGCCCGAGCTGAGATGAATGAGATTATATACGGAGTATAATAGTTTCAAATTACGGATATTTCAGATAATATTTATTTGGTATTTATTTATAATTTAATTTTTCATTTTCTTACCGAACTAATAGTTTGATTCATTACTTTAGTTCTATCAAAAAAGGATAAAGTAATTTATCTCATTTGTGTGAAAATAGGCGTATTTACTACATTACTACACACTCTTGCATGAGTCATTTTACGCTATTTATAAAATACATCATCTCAGCTCGCATAATTTAAGTGTCGTTTTCTTAAAAACAATTCTAGTTATATTTAATAAGGAAAACGGACCAATAGTGAACAAGTAGCTCAAAGTCTAGCTACATCATCATATCATATCATATCATAATTTTGTTGTTTACGATTAGATATGGTGCATGATTATAGATTTATACAAGTAATGTGTATAACCAGGGACGAAGCACAGTACTGGCCCGCTGGGCCATGGCCTGGGCGGACTTTTGGAAAAAAATGAAAAAAAAAAATAGGGATTCTTCTAATCTTCTCCTACAATCTCGCACTGCGTATCAAAGAAAGAGAAGCTTAAATTTGGAAATTAACTATAATATAATTACCATAGTTAAAAAACAAGAACTTTCTATATTATGGGATAAAAAATTATACTAATTGTTACTACTATTTTACTGGAAAACAAAGTAAAAAAAAAAAAAAACAAAATTACTATAAAAAGGGTTATTTAACATGAATACTCCAAACTATCGGTCACCTTCTCAAAATACTCCAAATTTTAATTTAACTCACAATAAAACTAACTATCAACACCCCCTTCTCGTATTACACTAAGTAACCGGCTACCTGTTTAGCAAGTAGCTTCCCTCTTATTTCCCTTACTAACCCACACATGAATCATCCTACTCTTATCATCACCGACTCGCCACATTACTAACACCCGACACAATCGTCTTCATCCACCCCTAACCACCTACGCTGGCCACCTAATCCCCAACTCACTACCATCACAACGACCACCTCATAACCACCCAAACACTTAATTAATATTTATCCCCAAATCGATTTGGGGATCTAGGGTTTCTGTAAAACGACATCAATTGAAACAGGGGAGAAGAGGAGGCAACATGCGTCGGTGTACTCCATAGTGGTGCCGAATAGCAGCGGAGAAGCCGAGCTTGGGTTCTACTGATTTGAGTTCACGCTTATTGGTGCTTGACATTACCGCTGCTGCATCTGGGCTCATAATTACGAGAGGTTCTGGGCAAAGTTCGGTGCCACTGGGGTGTATATTGGTTTTCATGAGGGTTTATGGTGGTTCGATTGAGGGAGTGACGGAGGTGATGTAAGTCTGGGCTGGTGGAGAGGCGCTCTTGTGGTGATCGGAGAGAGGAGTGTGGTGAAGCGAGCGTGGTGATGGAGATGAAGTTGAAATGTAGCTATGGTCCGAATGGTGTTGAATTTTGAATGATTGAATGTTGAATTTATTTAATGAGTAAATGAAGGAAGGGTGCAGTGTTGATGGTGGATTTTAGTGTTAATTGTAGAGAGAATGGCGGTTTAATGGGCAGAAGATGACGACGAGATGGTGGTGGCCATGGTTGTGACTTGTGAGGGTGGTTGAAAATGGTGTAAATGAGAGAAGGATAAAGTTGAGAGGGTGATGTAGTGGTGGACTGGTGGTGATGGATCCACTTAACGCTTTACCTGATTTTATAGGTTACAAAAAGTCTCGAGTATGATACGAGAAGATAAGGTCAATAGTTTGGTTTATTGTGAGTTAAATTAAAGTACAGAGTATATTGAGAAGGTGGTCGATAGCTTGGAGTATTTCTGTTAAATAACCCTTATAAAAAAACCTCAAATCGTGAGTTTCTGCCGTTGATAGATCCAGACTCCAGAGCGCAAGATCAATTACAAATTACAAGTAATTTCTCATCTAATTTATTGTTTTCTTTCATTAAGCAATAGTACTTGAAATTGATAATTGTAAATTCATTTTTATTACCATTATACTTCGTATCTGCAAATTGCATTTGGATGAGAAAAAAATAATAATAATAAACAATATTGGCTAATGAAATTGTATTGGTGATGACAAAATCGAATTCGTAATATGAAATTGGTGCTTAGCTGCTTGCTAATTTGGTTTGTAGAAAATGGTAGAAATTGGGAAAAGGAGTTTAGGTGTTTTAGTGGAATACTGGGTTAGGGGAGGTGTTTAATTGTTTATTAGGTAGGACTTAGAGTTTGTCTATTTGTGTTTCTCTAGAATCCTAAGAAGGGATTTAATTTTAGTCCATTACTAGTTGATTTAGTTTCTTTCGATTTTTTTTTATTTAGAAAAAAGTTTGAAAGTTATTTAATAATTGAATTAGTGTAGTATATTATTTTCTATAGTTGTAAAATTTTAATGGGTAAAATCCTATGATAATTGAGTTTTTCAAGAGAAAAAATGGTCAATTTCGATAAATGAGACAAATGAACCATCGCCAAATACTACAACTAGTGAGGATAATGAGACTACTCATGTTGATAAATCAAATATAATGAGATCGTTGGAACCTTTAAGGATTTGAAAGCTCTATTATAGTTATATCATGATTATAATTTTACGTTTTTTTAAATTATTGTCACATTTTTAATGTTTTCTTATGATTATTTATGTTTATAGTCGTATTGCGGATGGAATAATATTTTATTATATAAAGCCATCGTATAAAGTTAATTTACAGTGAACTGGAAAAAAAAATTCGGCCCTGGACAAAATTTAGTCCGAGCTTCGTCCCTGTGTATAACCAACCTATGCTTTAAAACTGACAAATACAAACAAGCAAAATATAATGTCAGTGATAGCTCTAAGCTGTGACCTAATTTAAAGCAACCACTACTAGGTCACGCTTTACGTAGTTGGAAATTGTGTTCAATTCTGCATGCTTTTTTTACTTAATTTTTTTTTATTAATTTTTGGAAAATGAGTTGGCGTCACCGAATAATACCCAACCTAGTCGACACCCTCTAACATGCAATAAGTAAAAACCCTTACAATAATAGATGCATGTGAGAAGATGACACTCAATCTTAACACCACCGTCCACCCGATAACGCCTTATCATTTGGTACTATTTTTTTTTTTTTTTTGACAGCCATTTGGTACTATTTTACATGGTATGAGTGTATGACTTTCTATGTTGAGAAATGATAAAGAAATCAGGAGGGTGTTTGTTTTGTTTGTATTGTCCTTTAATGTCAGTTGTGTGAAATTTATGTAACCTAATCTAGCTACTGTCTAATGTGACAATTTTATCACATTTCTCAATGGTGACTTATATTGTTATGTGGTTGACTTAAATAGCTATTTTATATAATAACACAAATTACTCTGTATATAATATGACAGGCACAGGCTTATACCATAACACGGTCCTTCCTTTATGTAAAAGCCCATTTATTTATTACAATATATTAATGGATGTTTTTTTCTACAAGGAGATCGTCTCACAATGTAAAATCGTCTCACACTATAATTATTATTGGTTTTGTGAAGGTATCCACTTCAAATTTGGCTAATTTTAAACATAGGCAAGCTTAAGGCTTAAGCTAGTGAAAAGTTTGTTATTTATCCCAAGGGATTTGTGTGCTTACTGGTTAACTATACGGAGTATTTAATAGGGAGTAACTTAACTGATTCATTTTTGATGGAGTTGATAACATCAGCTGCTCAATTAAAACTGTTTTTTTTTTTTTTTTTTCAAATGAGGGAAGATGATACACTTACACATGTTGTATAGAATTTTCATACACAAATGAATAGCAATATGACACGTGGCAAACCATAGTTATCTATATTTGATTAGTTTAGGGTTAGGTTACTCATTTTGCAATTATAGTTAATTCATTAACTACCCTTGTTTACATCATTTAAGGTTAGTTTTTTTTTTTATTTATTTTTCACTTTTAGCAATTGTAATTAATAAAAAATGAATTTCCTAATTTGTCTAAATATTTTAATTTAAATTGGGGTTCATCCAAAAATTGAATTAGTATTAAAAATAATGAATTTCATCAAACTTTTTTCCCCTAATTTAATTCGTTCCAAAATACGACTAAAATTTTTAAGCCGTTCAAACATAGCCATAATTTACCCATAGTTCAATTACTTAGAAAAATCGATTCGTCAATTGATGATGATCGATAATTGAATTCGTGAATTTGATGATTAACCCTAATTGATATCGAATTCTTTTTATCAATAATGATGAACCCTCACTACTACAAAAACCGTCATAGACATCCGACTTTTTCATCAATAGGCATCGGATTTACAACTGATGCACAGTTGACACATGTATATTCTTTATGCTTATGCATCAGTCTTAAGTCTGATGTCTATTCAAAAATAGACATCGACTTTTAGAAATCCGATGTCTATATGTTATATAGACATCGATTGTTTAAAATATCCGATGTCTATTCAACACCATAGACATCAGATATCCAAAAAAACCGATGTCTATAATTATATTTTTCATAAAAAAAAATATTGCGATATTGTTGCCCAAATACATTATTAATCATACACATGATCACATATATAACGAGTAAGCTTTCATGCTCCTCTGTTTATCACTTCTGTTGTGTGTGTAACAACAAATGATTACAAATTACACCACCAAAAAAGCAACTACCCAACCAACTCTCTTTGATCAACCCATGTAGCATCTTCTTCCTCTACTTGTGTGTGTTTGTTCGAACAAATGTAATCCATATTTCCCTATCCTCGACAAGCATTTGTTGGGTATAAGTCCTTCGGAAATCTTCAAAATACTACAAAACAAAAATAAGCATATTGACTAAAAAACAATACTAATATTTGTGAAAAAGGAGAAAAATGGCAAAACGATAAATTAGACCACATGATAAAATTACGATAACTTGTTTGAGATAGAAAAAATTATGCTACCTTTTATAAGTTATCCTTAAAGTTTACTTGAAGAAAATATTCTTAAAAGTAAGATTCATAAGTAGTACATCACAATTGTGCGATAATCCGTATTTCCAAGCAAGCGTCTAAAACTAAATGATTCAACGACTAAACCTCAGGGAGTACTTTACAAATAGCTAGCATATTCTCACACGGACAATCTAAGTCATTTGGTTTGCACAAAGTGAATAATGAATATATAAAGCTTCAATTAGTAAACCAAGAGAGACAACTAAAAAATGAAAACCACGACGCAATTCCAAGCATTAGTGATTAAAACATCTCTTCGACGTAAAATAAGTAAATTATAAAAAGATGGATATCGTACCATGGACCTTCCTTCTCAGTACATAACTCTAACTCAAAGTGGGGAATAGCTTCATCGTAAACTCCGTGCCTCGTCCTCGTCCTGCAAAAAATGATATTTAGGACTATATGTCGTGAAGGGTAACAAACTGACCAGGCCATGGATCAAGAATTCAAGATGGAAGATTTCGTTTGGTTTGTTTTGTAGTACTCCATAATAGTTACTACTAAAATTAAACAGCTTACCCGATTTAAAAAAATACGAAGAGACCAAGATGCCAATCCATAAACCATACCCAAATTCTCCACTGCACCATCTTTAATCTTGCAATACGGGCATGACAGACCAAAATTAGTGCTTATATGACAAACCAACCTAACTAGTACGAAGTATAATGCACGACATTACCTGCTTCTAGCAACAAAATCATACCTTATGCTAAGTAAAAGAGACCTCAAACTAAAATTAATGATGGTACCAAGAGAAAAATACTTGATCCGGGCTCTTGAGCACAAACTGGTCATGGCACAAAAATAAGGCAGAAGAATCACTTAACTAAAAATTATGTGCTTTCCATCTTAAGGAAAAGGGGAGACTGTTCTAAATATGCGGTTGTGGTCGAACAAATATATTTTTTTAGAATATACAAGCACTACAAAGATGATCAAAGCCCAAGTGTTAAACACAACATGCCAACTATCTAAGTTACAACTAAATGATGAATTGCACTATTCTTAATTGCACAAGCAACAGGTGCATAATATACCACACAACGGACTCAAGGTGCAAGCAAAATTCTTCTTAGTTTCTCATACAAACAAGCTCGATACTAGCAGCACGACATAGAAGTATGTCATGTGAAAGGTACCTTTGCCAACTTCACCAATGTAGTTCCTTTCCTTGTCAAAGCCCTGGCTACCATCTTGTGATCCGACCGAAGTTCCCTCCCTCTTTCCACAGTTTGGTCACAGTCCTTTATGCACTAATCGTACGATCAAAAAAGAATCAAATTAAAAACAAGCACAATAATAAAACAACCAACCTCTTTTTTATTCGACAACTACAACAGAACAAGTAGTACACAATCATAATTCAACACCATACTATACTCTTATGGAATATACAAACCGAAAATCAATCGAAAGCAACTTTACAAACCAAGTACTCATTGAACCGTCCACAGTAATCATAGACAAACAAAAGAATCACGAAGTTAGGAATGATTTAATCATTCAAACGATAATCAAGTCCGAAAAACATGGTTAGCTAGTGAAATTAGTAATCTAACCCCGATACATGTAAAGACTGAGAGCAATTAAGAGGATACCAACAAGACCAAATTGGAGAAGAGCATGGACCATAATAGAAGCACCACCAGTCCTAATACTCCCAAATTCAATGCACTTGTGTCCACCGGTACCGAAATACTATCGCAGGTGTTATGACGATATATGGGAGAATCCGAATAACACTATGACATGGTAAAGTGGAGATAAATCTGGGCCGACCCTATTTACACACTGAAATCGAAACTAATAAAAATTGGGATGAAGAAATCAAAAATTGGGGATTCAAACAATCAACTAGCGGAACGATAATAATACCAGAAAATGAATCGCATACACCATCAAATCCAAACGAAAAATCCCTAATTTGGTATAAACATAAACCTAGATCAAATTAAGCTAAAATTAAATAGAATACAAAATAAGTAAACTTCTTTGAAACGGTACCCACAATGTGACGGAGCAGTAATGATGGCGGCAACTTGACGTCGTGGTGGTGTTGGCGAACGATTGAGCGAGTGACGGAGGTGAACGATTGAGGGATGCAGACTTGGGTGTTGTCGGAAGTCATGGAGGGCGGTGATGGTGACTTAGGCGGCGGCGGCGCAGTCTTTGGAGGTCGGCCATAGTGGCGTAAGCGGCGGATGTGAGCTTTTGAGTGATTTGTAGATGGGGATTAGAGAATAATGAGGGAGAGTAAATTGAGTTTGGGTGTAATGTTCTATGAAATATGAATGAAAGCGCTAAAGTACTAAAAAGTTGCCGCCTATAAATTTTTAGATTAGATATACATCGGTTTGTAAATGCTCTAATGTGTATAATGTAAGTTAAAAATACATAAATGAATAGGCATGAGCTTTTGCAAAACTTAGATGTCTACATAAATGAATAGACATCAGATATTTGCAAATATCTGATGTATAAACATATACATCAGACTTTTTGAAATATCTGATGCCTATTAAGAGATGTCTATTACGTATTTTGTAGTAGTGCCTAATTCAATTTTTGGGTGAATTGCATATGTTAGCGTGGAATTAGGGTAAAAATGAAGAAAATTGAAATCTTTAAAAAATGTCGTGAATCTGATGATTAACCCTAATTGAATTCTATTTTTTTTATCGGTGACCCTAATTCGAATTGTGGGGAAAATGAAGGAAAAAAAAAAGAATTTAAAAAATATGTTGTTAGTAAGGTTCGAACACGCAATGTATTAGTAGGGGGTAAGTCTTTGCATTTATATGCGTAACCAATTAAGCAAGGGGTATCAGCACAATTACTAACCAATTTCATTTTATTATATAACTTGTTAAATAATTTTTATTTATAAAAAGTCAAAGTTTCCTATTTAGATGCCCTAATTTTAGGCCAAATTTCTTTCCATTATGGCGATGTTTTTATTTTCCTTAATTAAGGAAAATAAATAACAAGTTATTTAAGGAATATTTTTTGATACCATATTTTTCAATTTATTCTTAATTGATTGGAAATTTCATATTTATATTATATTTATTAATTCTTTATTTTGAGATATCAAATCCGTATCTTTATTTTTGAAAATTTATATTTCTAAATAATTCTGTTTTAAAAATCTTATTTTTTTGCTGAGAGTTTAGGTAATAGGTTTCAAAAAATATTTTATTTGATTGTAGTTGAACGTGGAAGTTGAAACAGACATACAAAGAGATAATATTTTTTGTAAAAAAAAAACCAATCGTTAACTAAAAGATGAATTTCGAGCTTAATATGCCGTGGGAAGACGAAATTCATGATGACAACGATATTGAAGATGATCTTGATAATATTAGGTTAGATGATGTTGATAATAACGGGGAAGATCAACAGGACAGGAATGACGAAGAGGAGGTTGTTAGCTTTAATGACTTTAGCTTAGATGATTTTTTTATGACGACGGCGCTCCTGTGAATAATCAAGCTCACGTCAACGATGAAGTTGTCGGCGACGATGTGGTTGTTGAAGAGAGGTCCTACCTATTTCTAGATAGGATGGGAAGATTTACTTCTCTATCTCTTCTCTAATAGTATAGTCTGTCTAATGGACCAGGACAACAACTTCGGAAGCAGACAAACAAGGCAATTACTTTCCTTGAACTATATATACATACGCCTGCCTACCTACACCAATCATCATTGCTCGAGAAAGCAAGACAGGGCGCATTTTAGTAGCAGATGAGGGTGCGGCTGATGATGGGAATTATGGCTTTTACCCCGAAAAAGGCCGGTTTTCTTAAAAAATTTCATTTTTCAAAACAAAGACGCGATACGAGACAAAGCTAAGACTTTCCCATGCTTCTCGCGAACATGAAATCTCTTCTGATTGGGTTGGCCCCCTTTTTTATGGGCTTTCACTCGTTCCACACCTTTCCGGGTGGAGGAGCCTTATCCAAGTAAAACCATTAAAAGTAGGAGAACATTCAAGTCGAGGTTTTTATAAAAAGAAACGTCTCCTGAGAACACCCGTGTTTTTTGAAGCAGAAAGCATTGGAATGAGATCCCTCCTTTCAGTAAGGGAGAATTTCTTAATTAGGAATAGGCGTATTTTAGCAGTAGGAAGGATAAAGTATGCAGCGTTAATGTCTGCTCGTGTGCGGACATATTCAAGGGTTTAGGCCCTTTGTTTGCAGGATTGGTCCACCAGTTAGGGAGCCCATACTAATATGGCATCCTGTGCTCAAGGCTCAAGTACTACTTTTCTCTCTAATATAATATGATCATCAACACGGGATTAACTTTCTTAATCAAAACAGGCTCGTGAGTCTGTTCACAGGACATTAGAACTAAAGTAAAAGCCGTTATAGCCTACGCAATCTATCGCTCTTTCTCTTTTAAATTCAAAAAGATGGCTTCGCTCCTTGGCTGCGTATAAGCCCTGTTTTCCTGCCCAATTTTTTTTATTCCTATCCCACACAATAAGACAATTTAGCTTGAAACGGCCAGCTTCGGTTTACGTCTAAGAAAAGGCTTCGTTCGAGGGTGGAAAGGAGCACACCATTACGGCTTGTTTTCTCTTTTCCTTTTTCCCTGTTTTTGTGAGGAATCCACGTAGTTTACGTTCTGGAAGAGCTCGCCCGTTAGGGGGAGGGAATTACGTGTTGGAACGAGCATGGTTTCCACGGAGTTATTCTCCTTTCCTTGACGAGTAGATGGGCGGTGAATGTCTTTCCTTCCCGCAATGGGATTACACGAGCTCCTTCGCTTCGGAACCCCTCTTATCATGATTTGAATGAATAGGATTTTACCAATCTAAATAGGAATTGCTTGATAGGACAATTTCAACCTGATCAAGAACCCGATCAAGGACATTTTAACCAAAGGTATTTCAACCCGGTAAGAGTCATATCACGCACGTGCATCCCGAGATGCATTCCCATCATGCCGTCGTTTGAAGGCGTAGTCGTATCGACCCAAATCTTTTGAAGGAAAGGGCTTCGCGCCTTTAATAAGAGTCCTAAAATTCTTTATCTGAAATAAGATTAGTTCCTCCTGCCTCGTATGATTTAGCTGCAATATCACTATCCGTAGAATCGAGGCTCCCAAGGCATCGATGAAAGATCGATCGTGTAAACACCCTCAAAACAGCTTACTTCGAATCGACCTTTCCTTTCCAAAAGCTAATTCGGACAATAAGTTAAGTCGGGTATCTTCATATGTTAACGTTCTCTCGAAAATGACTAAAAGAGCCCTTTTTAAAATAGAAATCCTGGAACGGGTGTCTTAGTGGATGAAAAATGCACATTTGACAAGGAGCATGCGAATTCTTCTTCTGCAAGTGCAAGTAAGGTAAGGAGGATAGGCCTTTAGTATTCCAATTCAAGAAGGAGTCTACGTATGGGTTCGCGCCGACTACGCTATCAAGTGAACGATTCCACTTAAACGACCCATTAATTAAGGTAGAATGCTTATCACTATTGGCTTTCCCCCGAGCACGTGGATTAAATTCCTTGTCTCCGTCGATGATCTGTTCCGCACTGGGCCTCGATTTAGGAGAAAAGTCTCGGATCGAGAGTAGTCTTAGAAGCGAGAATGTTAACGAGTCTACCCTCGATTTAGCGATTAAATTTCTTAAGATTTTAGTGAGATCTCGGTCAATATAAGAAGATATTTCCTCATTTATAGTATAGAGTAAGAATGCTTCATCAAGTTGCATTATTTGGTTAGGGAGGAACTTTCTAAAGAAAAACCGGCTTTAGAGTCGCTTCCTTTATGATTCCCAAAATAAGGTGCAAAATGAGTTTCAGACGCAGCAATTGATCTTTGAAGTAGCCTTAGCCTTTTTAAATGGTAAATGAAGCATTAGAATCCCTTCATCGAGCTCGCACCGATACTTAAAGGTCTAACTCTTCCGCCTATGACCTCGCATACCTATAAATATCGGATTTTTTTAGAATGAGCATCCTGGAAACGTGGATACGAAACTCATTTCTTAGCGACCAATGCTTCAAATGCTTCTTTTGCATCTTCACCATCAAAAGGTTCTTTTTCTTGCTCACCTTGAAGACCGACCTTTCAATACGAGATTTATGTTGAGGTAGAATCTTACTATTTGACAATTTGATCTGAGATCTCCTAATTAAATAAGCATTCTCGAGGAGCATTTTTCGGGGCCGCACTCCCTTAAGGGACAGGGCCTAATCGCTTTTCTTGAGCTTATTTAAGTCGGAAGAAGCTCGTCTTTTCATGTTATTTAAGAGAGAAGGCGGCTCCTTAACCGCGAGGTAAACTCGTCGTTCCTAGATGCATTCTTTACTTAAAGTACTCGACCATTCCTGTAGAATACAGCTTTAGACATAAAAAAGGCCCCCCCATTATTCATGCCCTTTAGATAGATAAATCTTTCCGCAAACTGCCTGCTCCTTTCGAATACGTAACTCGCTAACAAACTAGTTTCGAATACTACACTCGCTTATTATAGAGACGTAACACAAAAGAAAAATTATTAATAAAGAAATTCTTAGAAAGATGTAAGTAATGAAAGAATATAAAATTATTAAGAAATGAAATAATATGTATTAAAGTAAAGAAAAGAAAGATTAAATGAAAGAAAGACGAGAAAGAAAAGAATTAACAAAGAAAGAGAAGAAAAAGACAGGTGCAAGTTTAGTTATTGAGAAAGAATATATATTATATAAGTACTCTCATATATAGAATATTCTTATTAAGATGAAAGTTCTTAAGTATAAAATACAGGTTTGAATGGCTAAAAGCTTTCCGCAAACAACCAACTCGTTTCGAATACTACACTCGCTTACTATAGCGATATAACACTAGAAACTTCTTAAAGAGACATTTACATAGTTGATGTTCCAAGCAAGGCATTAAGAGCTTGTTTTCTAACTAAGTGGTTAGTTTACGTATCGCCCTCTCTCTTAGCTCTCAACTAAGCTTACAGAGCTACGTAGTTAGTTGTGTTACGTAGTTAAGTAGAGACTCTTGTTGAGATACTTTTCTTAGTTAATTAGTGAGACCTCTTTCCTACAATAGGATTAACCCAAGGCAAGGGTCTTTGCCACATCAAATGAGTGAAGGTTATTCATAGCTCTTAGCAGCTGGCTGGCTCGCTCGCTACTTCTTTCGTTTCGACAAGTCCTTTTGTTGTTGCGTATAGATCCCCGGGAAAAGTCTTAGGAATGAATGCACATTAGCAACGTAGTTTATATATTAAATAAAGAACCCCAGGAATAAGATTACACTATAGTACCTCTTTCCTTGGTTTCAAATATGCTCTAACTAGAGTCTCAGAGTCATCAACAACAAGAGTAGTAGTCTCAGTGTACCTGGAATGGAACTATATCCTTAGCATCGATAGCTGCCCCCTCAAGCTGCATGCGGGGTTGCACCGAGAGCTTCCTACGAAGTTGTAGGAGGGGATGTCTCTGTCTCTTTAGATATAGTAGTAGGCGGGGTCTCTTTTCCTTCCCTTATTATTAATTTTAATTAGATTAAGTCGTCGATACGACGCCAACAACAGTATCACCGCTTTCCCTGGCTTATGCTTCTCCTGTGTCTTGTATGTAGGAATGGCACCTTGTTAACTATTAGACTAGGAAGCTCTTCTGTTATTAGTTATTGTATCTCTTGCGCTTGTGAGTTACTTCTTTGGCGCCGAAGACTTGTTTTCCATATGCTATATTCTTTATCATAGGAACATAGTTAAAAAGGCACATTACAGGTCTGATGAAATTGCAAATCTCATTAACTCTTTCTACCATGACGGGTTTAACGATTAGTACCTTCTCTAGCGTCTCTTTCTATATAAGATCTATCTACTCCCGGATATGAACCGCCTGCAACCTCAGTTTACCCGGCATCTTTAATCTTACGTTTGTAATGTCGAAGCAGAGCATCTCGTCGGGCTGGGGGGCTTACTTAAGTTGAGGAAGATCTTTTCCGCCTATGATAGCATTCCCTTACTTTTCCTATAGGGAGCTAAGTCACTGGCAGGTTAGCAGCAGGCTTATTAACCGACCTCCGGAATAGTCTTCGTATCACATCTACTATGGTTTGTGAGAAAGGTGCCTTAATCCTATAGATGAACCAGTCTATCTTCTTACATGTCGCTGCCTAGAGTTAGAGACTAAGGATAAGATAATAAAGTAAGCGTTCCCGTTCTAGAGAGTCATCTAGTAGTTTATGAATAAGTTAACCCAGAACGGGAGTATCCTTTCTTGTGGTATTATTTCTCGAATGCCCTTACTTAGTTGTATTCCTATAGTTTCTAGTTATATAGGGTAGAAGAATCCCTTGTTCTTATAGAGCGTATGCCCGGGATGAACCCGTCTATCTTTTATATTATATAGTAAGGGAGGAGTCTGTTAACGTCCACGCTGATGCAGCATCGTCTTTCCTTGTGTTTATATGTGTCTTCCTTCATAATCTATCTACTGTTCCCCTACCTTTTGTGGGATGCGTTGACACGAACCCTTTCTTCTTTTTGTTGAATGTAATGTCATCTCTTGTTAACTATAATGTGGTACGCCTATTCTTTAACTTCAAACTGGTTTTTTTTATCTAGTGTATAGCTTTCTATAGGAGATCAAATGACTACCAATCTTATATATGCTGCCATTAGAAGACGTTCTATTTTCACTTAACACCCTGTTTCCTTTGAATTTGTTGTTGCCAAGTGCTTTTGCTTTTACTATACAGGCTATTTTAACTCTATTTGCGGTTAATTCATAGAAGTCTAACTAGTAGTAAAGGGATCGTTTAGCCCGATCAGAAAGCCTTGCTTGTACTCTTTTACCTGCGACCTGCCTATCGGATGACAAATAACTTGAAAAAGTTGCATTATACTAGCAGCTTATAAAGTATTCATCAGTAGTAGTAAGTAATTCTCCTATGCACTCAAGTCTTACAAGAGCTATATACTATAAATATAAAAAGGAATGCGCCATCGTCATATGGACTGTCTCAATCAAGTATTCCACTGGCTCCTCTAAAGATCCACCAACTCTTATTCATGGTGAAACACCTTACATAGTTGCTTAGGAAGCTTCTTCTGTATTGTAAACGCCCAATGCCATGGTATCTGTACCGGATGTATCTGATATATCTTCTGTTGTACCTTGAGCTGTCCCTTAAGATGTCTCTTGAGATGTATAAGGAGTTATTGTTTGTAACTTGCCTTCTTTTTGTTAACTAGGAAAAGCAATCTCCTAAACCCTTCCTTTCAGCTAAGTATAAGGGCGGTCGTCCCCTGCTGGAGTTAATGGTTGAATAATCCGACTAAGCTGTAAATAGTGAACGAGATCATCACTAGAAGCACAGATTGATCTTATATACTATAAGAGTTAGTTTCTTGTTTGCACATATATATTAAGCCGAGCTTTCTCCGGGACTATAGTTAATTGGTTGGGCACGCCCTAAGTTCCCAAGTAGGATTTCTAATCTAAGTAAGGTCCCAAATTCTCATGTTATAAAGAAGCTAGTGGAACACTTTCCCATTCATTCTTTAACGTCAAATAGGTTTCACTTATCTGTAGTATAGTAGGGAAGTTGCTGTTCTAGAAGAACCCATTGATAGGGCTACTCTTTCTTAGAGTCTTTGGGCTGCTGACGCTTCATCTATTCCCGGTGTAGTATCCGCTAGTGCTTTCTACAGGGAAAGTAATTGCATCTTCTACTGACGCCGGACCTGCCGTAGCTTGTGTATGAAGCTCTTTTAATTGCGTATATAATGATGTTACTAAAAAACGTAAAGTGCTTAATCTCTTTTTACAGCTAAGTAACCTCTATATAAGAAAGATTTAACCTATTTTAATAGGTCTGTCCATTCGTCGATATGAGTTAGCTTTCGAATGAAATATAGCCAGATATGTCAAATTTAAGAATTTTAGATACCATCTGTGATACAAGGTTTCACTCTTTGAATTTAATTTTGTAGGAGGAGACTTGCATTTATGAGTGTACGAAGAGAGTTCACTTGTCTTCTTATTGAGCATGATAGGATAGCACTGTTATTACACAACATCCTAAGACGGAGGCGGGGCTTCTTCTGACTTAAAGGCGTAATCATCCCTTTTCTTTCGTATGCGTATGTAAGCAAGCGAGGAATTCCTCAATCCTTTGGGCAATCATCGAGTTCAACCGGGGCAGGAAGATCTTATCCTCAAGGAAACAAGGCTCAACTACCTTCCTATCGAATATGATCGTGTTAACACGGGGCCTCAATCAAAAACTTTCTTAAGCAGAACATGCTTTAGAGCCGCCTCAAGGGGTATTTCCCACTAAAAGGTGAAAAGGGCGTTATAGCCTCTGAAATCTACCTTCTAGACGTTTTCCTTGACAAAGCAGGAAGAGGTTATCCCCTGTGCTAATTGTAGAGCAGGAAATACGTCTTACTATTGCCAACTCATTTCATTACGATATCTCGCTAATTGATTACGATATTGCTGGAATCATATCGAACGAGTGAGTGGAAGCATGTAGCGAGTGTGTTGGCGCAAGGAATGAAACGAGCGACGTAGCGAACGAGTGTGTTGTCAAAATGTATGAAAGGAGCAGGTGGCTTTGGGCTTGGTCCTGGCATTGTTCGAAGGACTGTCATCAGCACCAAGCATGAGGTGAACTAGCATTCCTTTTCATGGCGGAATGAACCTCAGTAGACGAGCCCGACTGTCATGTTGGCCAACTGGTCTAGTATAAATCTCACTTAATATGATTAACTGGCATTCTTGTTATGCCTTTATGATAGATGATAGAATAAAGTCGCATTGAAGGATGAGTTCTCCTGTTTGAATGTAACAAAGGGCACGAGCTCCACTTGTGCCACTGATTGCTTGAGTCTCATTTCATCCGGTAAAATAAGAGTGGACTACACTTATGATCAGAATGCCTCTAAGTATGGCACGGCTTCGCCTGCTTTTCTTTTATATGCTACACTAGCTCGAGAACTACTCTCCTGATTGAAGAATTTATGAGCGTACTTGAGCACAGAATGAATCTAAGTAGGGATCTCAGGATGAGTTTCTTTTACGGATACTTAACGCTTTTATTAATTTAATAAAGGATTTAATTAAGGAAAATCGGGTTGTGCGTAAATCACCGGGTTGGAGAAGCTTTTTCACCGAAAAATCCACACAGTGTGTGCTAAAAAACCTACCTTATTTAAGTAATTACCTTAGCAAGAAAAGATGCAGTGGGTACACCAAAAAATCCGTAAAATCAAAACTATAGGAGATGCTCTGAATCTCTTATCTTGTCCCCTGTCTATCCAGTGGAGCTAATAAATCCCCTTGACAAACCAAGAATGAGACCTTGGGCTTCTTCTTCGAAGTTCTCTGGTAAGGAGAGATAAGACCGTAGCTTGGTCCCCACATGCATATGTGCTCGGCTCTTCCAACCGCTAAAGCGCCTAGCGATTAGGATCGTCGCTCTCGGCCAAGCGATCGTATGCTCGAGTCCACTCGTTACAAGCAAGCGTTATGCTCTTTCCAAAGATCTCCCAACCTACCACTAATGGTACTTATTTTATACTTGCTCGCCCATGTTACACTTGTTGGGCACTTGCTACGACTAAGCCAATCTTCCTCTCGTATCGTTCGGGCACGAGGCATTAAGTTCCCCGTGTCCCGTCCAAACGAAGATTCTAAGGCTAGGAATCCTCCGGTTATGAGTTTTCGTCCAAACGCATATGCTCAACCACGAATATCTTTGTCCTAATGCTACGGCTTGCGGTGCAGGGAGTCTGGGTTCCCAAACACGACGTGCAAACGATCTATCTTTATCCTGCTGTGAGAGCTAAACGTCGTGAGATGCCATTTCTGCCTAGGAAAGCCTTGTCTTTATGCCCCGTGGAAGGTCTCAAATGGTTCTCACGTGGCCTTTATCTTATATTGAATGCGTGTTCCTTGTCCTCTTTAGATCGGATGCCTTGGGTTCGATTAAAACCCCTCCCCGCTTGCCTTCCCTGTCTTGTGTTCTTGAAGTGCTTTCGGGGAGACACCGGTTTGCATACAGCCGGGCTTCATCTCGATCAACATTTAAGATAGTATAAACCTCATCAAAGATGTTTGAAGTATACCTTCTAATGAGGTATCAAGGCATAGGAAAGATGCCACGTAAACAGGCTTTGGGAAAGAAGTATATATTTCCATTTAGACCTTTCTAGTGGAACCGTTCTATCCAGGATCAACAATTGCAACGTCTTCGACTTGAACTGCGTGATTTGCCTCATTTGCTTGCTTTTCAACAAGAACTTCACCCACATCCTAGAGCTGCTTGATCGACTAATCTTTTGCCTGGCTCATGCTCCGCACCTGCCTTAGCTCCTGCCCTTGCCGCCCTTGCCTTAGCTTTAGCTGGAGGAAGAGAGGCCTCTTCTTGTTCCTACTTATACTGAGATTAGTACTTCAAGAAATTCTTAAATAAAGAAGCTTACCTCTAACTAAAATTATATTCTAAGAAGGCATTCATCCATCCCTTGATTGATGTGCTGCCCGGGAAGAGAATGAGCCGGTACTTCGCCCAAGAACCTAAGAATAGGTTAAAGAAGCAAAGTAGGAAGAATAGGAAGAGGCATTGCAAAAAGGGACCAATCCAATCGAACTGACCAATGGTTCATACCCTACTGAGTCGTCACGTAGCGAGCGGGTGAATAAAACGTAGCAAGCGGCTAAGCAAAGTCCGACAAAGTCCATAGAATCAGACCCCACCCATCAGACTAGACCTAACAAGCTACGTCAAACTATTAACAGAAGGGCAGAGAGAGAAGGAAACTCTCTCAATCTCAACTATAAGGGAGCCTTAGCAAAGCAAAAAACGAAGGGGTCAATGAGATCGAATAGCAAAACCACCTTTAAGAGAAAGAGTGAGTGAAGGGGACAACATACGAAACCATGAGTGAGGACCACTAAGACAAAGAAGAAAAGCACGTGGCAAGCTCAAAGGGAGCTAAGGTCTCGCCTTAAAGAAGAAGCTCAGAAATCGTACCCCTCTTTTTTTCATTTCTTTTCTCTTTGGTAGGGAAGAGGACGATCCGTAGGATACGTTGGTTGCAGTTCCTTCGGGTCAGGGGTGGGCCGGCCATAGGTTCGAATCCTGCCACCTTTCTTGTGGATCATCCTGTGGTTACCGGATGATGGGAATAACAAAGCAGAAATTTTAAAATGAGCACGAAATGTCAATATATGAATTGTTTCATTATTCGTTATTTCCGGGTCTTTTCATTTCATTCACTTACAGAAGAAAGAACCACCGGCGTTTGGTGCAAAGACCCGCATTTTGGTGTATTCTTTTTCTTTCTTTGGTCTTTTGTTTCGTCATATTTCTAATAACTTATCCAATTACAACGTATTAACCGCTAATGCACCTTTCTTTTATCAAATCTCAGGGACATGGTCTAATCATGAAGGTAGTATTTTATTATGGTGTCGGATCCCAAGTTTTTATGGATTCCTTCTTTGTTACCGGGGTCGATCCCAAAACCATAATGTCTCAAAACGAGGAGGCCATAGAGAAAGTCTTCTTTTTTCCTTTGTCTTAAACTTCGTGAAGAACTCCATTCTATCTCTTCCTCGTTATGAACAAAAAAGTAGAGTTCTTCACGAACCCCAGTTGTACACTCCCTTCGTTCTACGAACTCTTGTTGATTCTGAACTTTGTTCGCGAAGGAAGCGGACTTTTGTCGGGCCAGCTCTTTTTTATGCGCCGCTTTACCCTAAAAGGAAAATGAGCTTTGCTCTTCTGGCCGCGAGGCGCTCTCGTGGTTTGCGAGAAGGAAAAAGGACTCATCCTTTGTTGCATCTGGCACAAGATGATAAAGAGAGAGCTTCGTCTATCGATGAACATCGGATTGACGGAGCTCTTGGCATTGCTTTGTTTTTTTTTCCTTTCTTATCAGCGAGTTCCGATCCTTTTGTTCGAAATTTCTTTGTTCGTACCGAACCGCTTGCAGAATCAAATCATGTTCCACAAGATCCTATATCAGCAATACACCCCCTTGTATTTATGCCGGAGACGTTGCCAGTGCTATGGGCTTTGGCTTATGTAGATCAAAAATGATGAATGAGATTGTGGCACTCTACTCGCCGCCAATGCGGAAGGATGCCGCCGAAAAGAATGGAACGCTACTTTGCTCTGCTGGATGCGTCGGATCCCGTATAACAAGCGAGCTCTTTACCCTTAAATTCAAACATGTGGGCACCAAATGCTATCCTGCTTTATTGTTGCGTAGCAAAAGAAGCCTGCTCATGCCGCTTCGGCGGCGCTTTTTCGCCTTCTCTTGGCTCGGACAAGAGCGCTAGTGGACACGGCGGGGGGGGGGGTTACGGTTCAAGGCGAAGCCTTTCTTTCGTATTCGTAATGGAAAGAAAGAGACCACTACTTTGCCTCTTTGTTGGACCGCCACGAACACAAAGTGGTCTCGACCGTGACCGGAAGCTCTTAGAATTTGGATCTTGATATGTCGGTGCTTTTTAACCGTAGACATCTTGCCAGGAAGTTGGTGGGCTCATCATGAATTAGGTCGGGGTGGCTGGTGGTTTCGGGATCCCGTAGAAAATACTTCTTTTATGCCTCGGGTATTATCCACAGCTCGTATTCATTCAGTCATTTTACCCCTTCTTCATTCTTGGACTTTGTTTCTTAATATTGTGACTTTTCTATGTCGTGCCTTAGGAACCTTTTCAATACGGTCCGGATTGCTAGCTCCCGTTCATAGTTTTGCTACAGATGATACACGAGGAATCTTTTTATGGCGGTTTTTCCTTCTAATAACCTAAGCATGTCTATGATTCTTTTCTCTCGGATGAAGCAAAGGGCATCGGTCCGTAGAACCTATAAAAAGAGATGGTTGTAGTGCGAAGTACTCTTGTGCACTTACGTCACTTGGCTCGCGCGCAACCTCGTCCCCTTATGTTATGGAAGAATTGAGCTTATTCTTTGGCCGCTTATTCAGAGCCAACCTTTTCTAAGTAACTCGCGATTTCGTCCCGCAACTAGAAGAAGTTCGGGATCACGTGGCGTGATTGAATGTAGAGCGATCCGCTCTTTGACCTTTCTTTGATCGTAGATTATTTAGAACTTCGGAAGATGGTCAAGGTAGCTTACTTCCAAGCCACTGCACTAGATGCGCATGTAGTCTACGTAGCTTTCTTTCGATCCTAGCGTAATTTTCTTTGTTATATATTATATAGAATTTTCGAATGAATGGAGAATTACGTCGCCCTTTGATCTACAGAATAAGGCCTACGAGCTCTTTGTTTTATGGCAGAGATCTCTCCACACCAAGGAATCGAATCACACTGGATGGAAGCCCTCCCTTTCCTTCCAATTCCTTTTTTCGCTCATGACCTTGCCTTCGATCGAAATCCAAACAGCCCACGAGACTCAATGCGCAAACCCCGGCGCACATCGTCGTATCATTGCATTTTCCCGGGATTTTTTCTTGTGATCCAATTTCCCTTCTAAATTCAAATTTTAATTTGAAAAAAAGACCCAAAACCCGTGTTTTAGGCTTGTTTTTGAGTAGAAGAAAGATTGGAAAGAAGAACGAATTAGATAACAAGTCCAACGACACGCCTCTTTTCCGGATGGCGATAGGATAGGCGGATAATCGGGGAACAACCTAATTACGAAAGAGAGACAGACGAGCCCAACCAAAGTGGATAGAGTGACCAAGCCAAGTTAGTAGTTCCCGGTCAAACCCCCTTTAAACCCCTCGTAACACATGACCAAAGGTCGGCCATTTCGTGGATGGGCGGTGGATCGATTGGTAAGCCACCATCAAGCAAGCAACATACGTTCATACTTGTTGCAACGGATTCTTTTCACGAGTGAGTCAAGCTACATACCGAAGAACGAGTGAACGAGCTCCCGTTGCTCGAGGTTTCCTATCCTTTCCTGGTCCCGAGTCAAAGTATGTACTCGGCTATATTATTTCGACGAACCAGTCCATCCTCTCCCTTATCTTATGTTCGAGCATAATGAAGAAAGTCTCCCTATATAAAGAGTATCCGCGTAAGACCTCATACGAACTATCTCATTCACTCTCAAAAGAAGTCTTCGTATGAAGATGAAGAAGAAGGCTAGCTATACAGGGGAATCTCTCTATATATGAAAATCAATGTACATCGACCCTTTCCTTACCCCGACGGTCTACCTTTCTTAAGGCCCTCAAACTCCTTTTTTTTTTAAAGAGCATATGAAAGCCGGGGACTCCCGGTTGATCTTCTTCCGACTTTTCCATTGAAGTCTAGTTCTGTTCTTTCTCAAGAACTCACTCCAGCATCTGAAAAATCTAACTGACCAGTCTTCGCTACTTCATGCCGCAACTTGGAAGTCTAGCTACCTATCCGTCTCCATCTCTGGCAATAGCTCTATCCACTCTGTCCAAGCAGTCGAGTTTCGCTTCTTTCTCATGCTTCTTAAAAGTGAGTCGATCTTGATTTGTTCTCCTCTCCCTTCTTGTCTTGTTACTTATATGCGAGATCTGAACTCTATGATTCGATTCTTTATTCTATTCTAGAATTTAGCTTTATCAAATAACCGAGGATTCGAACTGAATAAGAGAGAGAGAGAAAGACTTTCCGCGTAAGAGCTCTTCAAACCTTGTCCTATCGAAGCTGCGCTGATACTCCCTCTAGTGTAAATTGTAAATGGGTTTTAAAGTAGAATCATATATGAGAGAGAAAAAAAAAGATTTGGCAAAAAGGATAGCCAAGAAATATGCCTGCTTTGGCACGGGGATCTTCTGTTTTCTTTATGCCCAGTGGGCTTGTGATTGTGGGAAAAGCAAAGGCAGCCACATGGGGATAAGAATAAGTGGGCTTAGTATAAAACTTCTGGAGAAGACTTTTCCAGAGAGCATGGGTTAGGCATTTTTTTTATTCAATAGAAAGTTGTGAGAATGCATTTTGCCCCAAAAAATAAAGGGATAAAGGTGCGAAGCGGATTGCTTCATTTTTTTTCATGAATGAATATATATAGTTAATAAAAAAAGATGAGACAGAGTCCACAAGGACAGATTTCTTTATATTAGATGCCACCCTTATAGAAGATGCGACTAGCGCATTGTACTGGCCGTAGAGGACTCAATCGTCGATTGAGAGGAGCCCCTCGCCTCACTCGGAAACTCTTATCACGACCTCTCTCATGTATTAGGGGAAGGCTCACCGAGATGATAAAAAGCTGCCCAGAGACAGGGGTGGGGATGAGGCTCGTATCCCGTAACTTGTTAGTAGAGTGAGTTTCGCTGAAATTCCACATTAACTTGTCTCTTTTATTTGTCCCGTAAGCAAGTAAACCTTTCCTCTTTGCTTTGGTTCCCAATGTGAATTTGATCATGCCACTAGGAATTATTTCTATCAAGCCACTTACTTTTTCTATGTGGTAAGGAAAGAACTCTTGCGGGTGCGCATCCTCTCCGAGGGATTGCTCCTCTTCTTCATCGCCTGGTGGTTGGTCGGTTTCTTTGGGAAGTCTGTTCGGCCCATTCCTCAAACGAACATAGTGGTAAGGATTGAAGCAAATTGGACTCTACCTTGCCTTTACATTTTTCGATGTAAAGTAGGAAGGCCCACTTAGAGGTTTCCGAACGGTCACGCTTTACCGCTTTACTTACTTTAGGCTCTTCTCGATTCAATAGTTGTTGGGTCGTTGGCTCCACCTGTTATTGCAAAGTGTAAAGCTGTTGGCGCGCAACAACTACTAGTAGTAAGCCATACCCTTCGGTATCTTCGGGGTAAGCTCGCTACGCAGACCGGCTTATCTTTGCCGCCATACTCCCGCTTCGCATCCGCGTTATTAGGAAGTACAAGCCGCGCCTTATGCTCCGCATCCTTATCCTCATCACTATCGTGCGAGGGCCGCTTTGCGCCGGCAATGCGCATCGAAGATGTTCCCGGTGAACAAGAAGTCAAGCCGAGATCAAGCCATTACTTCAAGTAAACACCGAAGTCAAGCAGCTAGAGCACCATTAACGCAACGGGGGGGGGGCTTAGCTCGGGGGACCACATCTCGTCCCCAAAATGAGACGGAGCTTAACCCGAAGGAAGCATTGCCCAATGAACAAATAGTAAAGAAGCCAAAGCATTACAACCGCAAAGGAAGTACCGCTTCACACATAAACCCATACTCATGGAGAGTCGTGCAAACACCCATACTCCATAGAGTCTAAACAACCATTACAATTTGTAATTGAAGTTGACTTGGAACAAGTATGGCTTACCCCGAAGTGTTATTTGTCTCGGCAAGTGTGACCTTTGAGTGGAGGAAACATTGCCCAATGAGCCCGCATACACATGCTTGGAGTAGGCCCCTTTGTCGATCGGGACAAGTAAGTGGTAGGCACACCCATTGCTTCATTGCCCGACCCGCCAAACCTACTTGGGTCGTTGGCTCCATGGCGTCATTCCCCAAAACTGCATTCATGCTCATACGGGAAAGTGGACTGGCTTACTTTCATAGTTGGGCTGTACCTTACTTTATGATGGAAGGAAGGGGAGACTCATTCATATGGGCAGGCAGGAAGAGGGGGATCATTGAGCTGAGGGATTACAATTGGGCGGTGCTAGGGGCGCAACAACTCCGCTAAGCGCAAAGATGTATGTTATTGATCCATTGAGCCGAGCGCAACAAAGATGTATCTTTGTTGAGAGTCCACTTCCTTTGGTTATGTTATGTAGGTGTCGTATCGTAGCTCTGTGAATAAGAAGGCGTATCTTCTTTTTCCTTAGAATTCATTTCACACGAAACGAGATTTTAAGCCCTCAAATCTGTGACATAGCTATCATGCGTTGAGGTCCCCTTAACGCGGTTTCCCCAATACCTTACCTTATATAGGCGTATAATTTATATATGAATTAGAAGCCATCCCCAGAGAGAACCAACCCTATAACCTAGCTTAAAAGTCAATAAAGTCTTCCCTTAACTAATTGCGAGCATTGAGCTAGAGTTCTTTCTTTTCTTTTCGCACCGGGGGGGGTACGTTGCTCAAACCGAAGTGCGATTAAAGGGAACGAGCCAAGAAAACGAAACAATAGAAGAGAACAAAGAACCAATAGCAACCACTTATGCACTAACTTACCTCTCTCGTTCAAACAAAGAAAATAAAAGGATCACTCCACGCTAGATTAATTAATTAGGTAAGATTTGTTAAGTAAGATTTGACTTTGACTTTGATTTTGCATATATTTTTACTCATAACGGCAAATTCATGACTCACTCAAAAAACGAGATTATTAAATGGATATTGATCCGGATTCTCTTTCTTATTCTTCATGTTTTTCATTCATCCAAGCAGAATCGAACAGATCAAAACATTTTCGCCAATGTTGAGTTGGGGTGATTTAACCATTCAGCCATGGATGCAAAAAGACTCGGCGAGTGAACTAGGTTTTAGTATTCCTTCTCGAACTTCTATTTCTTCCGTTAAAGGAGATTCAAGAAAAGATGGAATAGGAAGACGTGTTTCCAGAACAAAGAAGATACGGGTTAAGAAGAGGAAGTTAGCAAAGTTAGACAAGATTGGAATGAGCATAGGAACATGTATTGATGTACCAAATCGGCTAATGCTCCCAGGTTGATGCGATGTATTCCACCGATTGATCGGAAACTTTATTATTGGTATATCGATCGGTCCAAAGACGGATTGAAATAGGAGCGGTTAAATGTAAAGCTTTTGAAAACACAAGTGCGACCAAGTAAATAAGGAATGAGATGAATACGAAGTTAAACGAGCGTCCCACACCCAAAAGGTGCCCCACATAGGTCTTCCCGAAACCCCCGATTACTAAAGTTAAAAGCGTAGAAAAAGCACCCATTTCGTACTGGTTAGGAAGAGTGAAGAAAAAGAGGATGTTTTGTTAATAGGAACAAGAAAGTGTTTATAGCCGTAACGATATAAAGAAGAATACTCATCCGAGCCACAGGAACATGTACATAGAGAATACGAGAATTTCCACCTTGTTGAAAATCTAGTGGTGCTACCCAAAGACTTAAATGAATAGCCATCGCTGTTAAGAACAACCAAGATCCAATGAGAATTTGCGCGTAGCTTTTGGTCTTTGACATAAAAAAAAAAGAAGGTTGTAATAAAGAAAGAGAAAAGGGACTGGGGACCCTTTAGACTTATAAGTCTAAGGATACGTCCCGCTAGAGCCCTAACTAGAATAAAGACGATTGCCCGTCCTTTCGTGCAGGTAGCCACCGAAGCCCGCCTTCTCTTTGTGGGGGATGGCCTTCCAAAACTAATCAAATCGTGAAAGATCACGATCAGTGGTTCTCTTTCTTCACAACCGAGGGATGCCTTTCCCCTTTGTTTTTCCTCTCCCTCTGGTCAAGTCTTTCAGACCTCGACTCAGGGGTTAGATTCCACTGTACCCAGGAGCCTGTACTCGGCCTATCTTATCTCGGACCTTCTTCCTCTTCGAGCTATAAATAGCCTCGGCTTATGGGTGAATAAGCCCAATATAATTGCCCGTACTTAGTCCGCGAGGTACTTTTTTCCCTCGAAACAGCATTGAGGAAGGCTCTTTCTAGACCGTGAGGCCCTGAAGAGCAAGTAGGTCATTTTCGACGTAATAAAGCCAGCAATGCTACTCAAGGCAGCGCTATAAATGCTCCTAAATATAGTAAGTAATGCTCCTAAAGATAGGCTGGAAGCCTACCCAATATAGTAGAATGGGATAAGGTTTCCCGATCGGAAAAGCATGGATCATCGACGGTATCGGCGAGTGCTCAGTTGCTTGTGAGTGCGTCCTTGCGTTTTTCTTCACCCAGTTGTGCTCTTCATTCTCAATTATCAATCGCATACACCCGTTCGCAATCGGGATTCCCCTCTCAGCGAGAGAACCACTCCCGTCTGCAGTAGCAGACCTTTGGGACCGAACACTACTAGTGATGATTTGATCTCAAATCAAGAAATACGAGTCATTAATTAAGAGAAGGAAGAAAGTCTACTATATAAGTCATTCTTATATAAGTAAATAGATGAGAAAGTCTAACCCAACCCGAGAAAATTCGACATAAAATAAAAAAAGTGGGCATTATTAAGGCAAGAAATGACTGGCCAAAAAGCAAGTACAAAGTTTAGTTTTCCCGAGAATTTCGTTGCATCGATGGGATGGGATTATCAGCCTAACCAAAGCAGTGTTGGGGCATAAAATAGCATAATAAAAAAAGTGTTTACCTGCTTACGGTATTTTCGACTGTCCAACTCGATAAAATCACAAACTTTAATTTTTGGCAATCAAATTCGACCTCGAAGCGAAAACCTGAAAAATTGGAAGAAACCCGCGATTTTTGGTGTCTTTGCCTCAGAAATGGGGCTTATTCACCTGTCCTAAAAGGTCAGTAAATCCAGGAACAAATGAAACTTCGTATCTTACGCTAATAGTTGTAAAATTTCCAATCAGCACTTTAGTACGAAAATCACAGGTTTAGTCAAAAGTGACACTGATTTTGTGATTTTATTAGGGAAAATTACTTAGTAACGAAAATCACGAGGTTATACTAACTTTTGAATTTTGAAAATCCATTTCACTAGTAAAAAGTGATTTGCAACGAAAATCACGGGGTTTTGTCAAAAGTGAGACTTTGTTTTTTGATTTCACTAGTAAAAAGTGATTTGCAAGAAAATCCTCGAGAAAATGAAAAAGTTCAAATCCTTTTTTTAATTTATTAGTTAAAATCAGATCACAAGCGAAAATAGCGGGTTTATTAAAAAATTTTCTTTTTAAAGTCTGGTTCACTAAGAAAATCAGGTCATGCCGAAAAAACACGGGTTTGTTTAAAAAGTTTCAAATTAAAGTTCATTTCAAAAGGGAATTTGAGTTATGAAATAAAGTATATAATTTAGTATAAACAAAAAGAAAGAATTAAAGAAATTAGTTAACATAATGAAGGAGGAAATGCTATGTCAGGCTTGAAATTATGGACTTTATAAGAAGAAAGGCGTTTGAACAGGCCTCCTTATGAATATGTGAATATGAAGTATAATCCCATTCCTCAAAGAAAAGATCTATTAACGAGTAACCTCTTTCTAGAACTGTCCCACTTTCTAAAGTTGATTTAGAAGGAAAAGTCACATCCTAAGAAAGCAGACATGCTCTCATAAAAGCAAATCGTCTAATTTCTTCATCCCAGCAGTGTCGCGCCAGGACACTTGTATCCTTAACCGCGCCAACCGCACCCGATGAAAGAACTGAGTCTTTTGCATCGGAAGGGCCGTTCCAAAGGGCCAAAGGGATAGGTTTGAACTTGCTTAGCGTAGTCGGGGAAAAGGTTGCCATATATTCGTGCACTTGGTAGGGTAGGGTCAGTCTCGCTGTTTGCGTTCATGGACGAACAACCCTCGGTACGTCGTTTCCTTCCTGGCGAAATGCGTGCAGTATACAAAGCGCGGGGAACATGCGAGGGTTAAGATTTGCGCAAGGAGACCTATTGTGCAGTCGTTTGGGAGTAGTTTCGGTTGGTGATGATGGAAACGAAAGAAAGTTCGCGCCTATGCCCATTGACGAAGCACACGCCCTAGGCGTTGGGGCGGGGCAGATGCCATCAGCGGTCCTTAGCGACTGGGAAACCATGTCCAACCCTCTATTCCACTTAGGAGCTATAGGAACTACATTGGTTTACGAAGCGGGTTAGGCGTGAGCGGGGGGAATCTATGTCATGGGCCTGTTCCTCTGGCCGGCGGACTTCCCCGATTGGTTCGAGGGGTCATTTTCAAACGCGAAAAGTTGCTACCTCTAATACTAATAATGGCCCTAAACAGGAAAGCAAAACGATCAATATATCGAAGCCTTTCGGTGTTGGATTAGTTTCATTTCTTATTGATCGGGATCTGATCGAAATTAAGGATGAGGTAGACTCTACCCCTAAGGTAAGGTTGGTAAAAAGAATAAATTTTACAGTCAAAAAAGCATTCTTTTCGACTTCGACCTTTCAATGATGGGTTGCTCACCCGCAACGCTTAATAGTGCGCCAGGATTTCCTTTTTGAACTTAAATTCCCCCTTTAGCAAGCTCAGGAACAATTTAATATGAATGTGCAGCCATAGATTATTATTTATTAAATTTAAAAAGATTGGCTTATTTCAAAAGTTTGGATTCTTGCCCTTGTAAGTCTAGCCCATGCCCGGGCATCCAAGTTAGCCCCTTTTACTCGCTTAGATGCTCCGCTCTATCCTTCAATCGATTGAGCCTGTCCTCTTTTTTTCTTCTGAAGCTTTTTCTGGTAAACAGGAGTGAAAGACTTGCTTGACTAATAAGCAGAAAGAGCGTAGTTTTGTCTTGTTTAAAGCTTCTTTGCCAATAAGCTAACGCGGCAGGAGAACTGCCTTCCTCTAAGTTACGAGGAAGTGAAGCTCGCTCGATTTAAAAAATTACGGGAGAGGAAGCATGGTTTATGTTATGAGCTTTGTTTCTCTTTTTAACTTTTCTTTGTGATTTCACGATCAAAGAGTTAGAGAAGGTATGAGAATTCTAATCATTAGTTATGCTATCTATAATAATATAAGGAATCTTAACCTCAATTGGATTGGATAAAGGAGGAGGTCAAATTTTGCTTACTGTTCAAGTTAGTTAAGTCATTTCAGTCTAATTCGACCTAACAAGAAGGAAATCACGCTCTGTAGGATTTGAACCTACGACATTGGGTTTTGGAGACCCACATTCTACCGAACTGAACTAAGAGCGCTTTTCTTATCACAATAGATAAGTATTTAATAACATCAAAGAAAAGGATTCTTTTTGTAACCCAATACTACACCCTGCATACATATACTATCATATATAGTATCATAAAAATAACAAAAAAATTTTCTATGTCCCAATTGAATCGATCTCAATGGGTCCCCCCGTACTGCCCAGAGGAAAAGAATAGGTAGGGATGACAGGATTGGAACCCGTGACATTCTTTATCCTTTACAAAGGCGCTACCAAGCTGCGCTACATCCTTTTCAATTAGAGGATTTTACATAGTCATTGTAGAGACCCCTTTCCCTGTTTTCCAGATATTTTTTTCTCTATCGAGATTCCATTTTTCTTGCCATTTCATTTTTTTTTTATGATATCCGACGATCAAGACAATTCCCGTTAAACTTTTTCATTTCATAGAAGTCTTCTTACGAAGCAAATAGCATTTCCTATTTCTTTGTCCCCTGGACTGGACTTATTATGATTCCAAATTATCCGTCGTTACCGTTACGTTGTTCCCAAGGACTAGCAAAATCGAAATAGCGAAATTCTTGGGTCATCTCAATGGGCTCAGAAACCACACGTTTCTCTGGATCATCATAGCGTACTTCTACATATCCACTCAGAGGAAAGTCTTTTCGTAATGGATGACCCTCGAAACCATAATCTGTTAATATACGGCGTAGATCCGGATGATTGATGGAAGAAACACCAAACATATCCCAAACTTCTCGCTCCCACCGGCCGGCTGATGGAAATAGACTGACTACCGGAGATATTCGTGTTACTTCGTCTGCACTGGTTTGTACGCGAATGCGCGAATTATACCGAGTACTCAGTAAATTATAGACCACTTCAAATCTGAGTTTTCGAGAAGGATAATCAACTCCGCAAATATCGATCAAAACTTGAAACCTTGTATAGGTATGCAATTTGAGAAAGCACAATAATTGAAATGGGTAGTCCGTATTGGTATCAGATCTATTCCCATGTTCTGATTTTTCTATTTTTTTTACCCATTTCTTGGGCAAAGTCTCCCAACTATATTTTAAAATGAATTGGTTATCCATAAAGATAAAGAAAGCTTTCTTTCCGCTTCTTGCTCTAAAATAAGGGAAGACTTGTCGTAAATCTGTTGTTAAATTAAAATGGGCTTGGTCCGACCAAGAAAGGAATGGGAGTTGATGGGCATTGCTCTCTTCTCTTATGATATTTCTAGTTGGAAAGATGAACTCACTGCACACTTTCTATATATCTGTCTTCCTTAGAAGCTGCATGCTATCGGAGAGAGAGCAATGGGAGGTTCAGTCAAAACAAAAGCATTTACCACGCACTCAATGCAATGATCAAGCAAGACGAATCTCTTTACGCAACGCAATTTCTATAAGAGCCTAGCCAGCCCGTCTCTGCAATACTGTGTATGTGTAACAAACCACTTTATGACGAACGAAATTGTTCGTCTTTCTTTCATTTTATTCTCCCAATCCATTCACTGAGTTACTTACGGAATTTAAAATCTTTCAGAGGTTCGGCTTGCTTCTCCCCCTTGGAAACTGGCTAATCAAAAGAGGGCATTTATCTAAAATGGATCCTCAAAAAAGAGAATACCTGTGCGGATATGTTCAGCTTTGGGTTGAAAGGTAAGGAATTTTACTCCGACTAAGATTATTGTCCATGGTGTAGTTGATAATAATAGGCACAGCCCAAATAACCCTCGGGTACAACATGCTACAGATGCCTGTGGATCGCTGAGAGGCGTACATACAATGAATGTTATTGATGCTACTCCTTCTTACCATCTTTGACTGGGGCGACCCTCCATTGATATTGATCTTGGCTTGCTTCTTTGTTCTTGTTTCCAGAGAAAAAAGAAGGCTGCACAGAAGGGGAAAAGCCCTCCTACTGAGCAAGATCATTTTATAATAATTAATAAGGAAGCACTTAACTTAGGGCAGCCAGTCTCACTTCACGCGGCATAGCGCCTTGCTATTTGCATTCATCCTTGTAACTTACCGAAGTGAGGAAAGCCACATTGGGGATCGCGAGTCGGGAGGGTGGCGAAGATATTGTGCGTGTCAGCGAAGCACACTTTCTTGGCCGGGGTTGAAAGCACGGGTTGGAAGCATGAGCGATGAGCTTCTCGACTTCGATCTTTTTATTTTCTTTTTAGTTATGGGTTGATTGTGACCTAGTATAGGACTGATCCAGGGCAATTCAAAGGCTAAGCCCAAGAATTCCAATAGTTCGCTTTTTCGTTTTAGCGCTACTTGGATACTTCAAGCCTATTTACCTAGCTAAGCATAGGCTAAACTAAAGGGGTGGGGGATAGGGGCATGCATGCGTCCAAGAGCGTATTTTCTCGTTGTTGCTTGTAACAGAACATTATTAACGAGAAAAGCGGCTGGCTCTTTTTTCATGCTTCATGTTGTCGCCTTCTAAATCGATGCTTAAGTCGATCCACTTGCATTGGTGGTCTCTCTCTTCCCTCATCGCATGCGCTTCGCTTCGACCAGGGTGCTTTTCTTTTAAGCTGGCTTCTTTCTTTGATTGTCCGGTACCTTCCCTCGATCTGGTCTTCTGTAACAATCTGATCTTTCACTTTATTATATTATCTATTATGCTATTCTTTTGGGGATCCTAGGTGGGGAAATAGCTATAGCCAAGTGGTTCAGAACAAAGAGGAGTGGAGCAGACTCATTGGCTACGGTTCCGGCCCAGAAATAGTCCAATTTTCATTGACCAAGCCTGAATGTGAATGGGCTGCTCCTGCTCTTGGTTTCCGGGGAAAATGGGGTGACAAAGAGCAGCTTGCTTCATTGGATCATTGCTCGACTCGATGGGTACTTCTACAGGTTTGCCGGACGGAGAAGCTCTTGTTTTCTTTGTGCTCTTTCTTAGAAGTCTTTTGTTGAGTAATTAGGAAGAGTCCATTGGACAATTAGAACAGTCAGTTAGATAGAATGAGAAGAGCAGTCTTTCGACCGTACCTTTCCTCGAGGAGGCAGATAACTATAATCCTCGATAGCCATCCATGGGACCGCTCGTTTACTTAAGAAAACAAAGCAGGGGATGGGCTTGACTTCCCACTGAGTCTTCTTGGGATTCTTTTCTCATTCTAGTAGTTCTCGCGGGAAAGGCTGGTTGTTCCCCTGTTCCAAAGGCTGCTGCTGGTGGGGCAAGCATATATCTATCTATCTATCTATCTGAACTCGTGAAGTGCATAGTAGTAGAGTAGATTGTTAGAGCATAATGCATACATAGATATAGTAGGCGGCGACGAAGACATGGGACTGTCCGAATGACTGATCTCAGTTTGTTGGTGGGTGGAATTCCCCTATTCTTCTTCTTCGGCCGAGCTTCTTGTTACAAAGGAAGCGAGTGATCCACTTGGAAGGCGTGATGTTTGGCAACTTCAATCAGAGCCAGCACCCACACTAAGATGTGGTGATGTCTTAATGCGACGAATGATGGCCACGAGTGTCAAGGAAGAGCGGTCTATCTATCCCTCTTTCCTCTTATGTTCTTTTTCCACGAGTTATTACCTACCCCTTCTTTGTTTGCCAGCCTAGCGCTCTGATCTTAGAGTCTGAGAGAACAATCACTTTCACTTTCTCGGAACAATCACTTTCACTTGCAAGGGGTGAAGGCTTAGGGCTGAAGGCTTAGTTAGGGCTGAAGGTTGAAGGAAGACTGACTTCGAACGTGAGTCAGAGGAGAGGGTGGGCAGGCACCTATTCCAGTCCAGGTCCTGGGAAAAAGAAGACATATCTCGAGCAACTGCACGAACAGGACTTCAATTCCCGCGTCTGCTGGACCAGAAGAAGACTAAGTTGGCGCATTACCAGACCTTTTCCTAGAACAGGGGACGAGTGCAGCGGAACGAACGAGCCGGCACTTTAGCATTTGCGGATGCTGGGGCTCCCTTCGCTACTTATAGCGGCGGGTCCACCAGCAAATTAAGCAAGTTGAGCGGGTGAAGTCGCAGTTCAAAGAAATGCAGTGGATGAAGTTATCGAAGAAAGCCTAGGGAAAGTGGAAAGCCTTTCATCGAGCCAATCCAGCTACTTCTTTATGTTCATGCTCTTCTGCTCCAGCTAAAGCTACTGCTCCAAGCACCACTACTGATGAGACTCTCTTGCATTTGCATGAAAATGCTCCTTGATTACGAGTTGGTTTGGGCAAATGCGGTAGGGAGCTTGCCACGTACGACTCTCCGGAAAGACTTGCTCGTCTTCTTCCCTTGTCCATTTTTTCTTAGAATATAGCGAGTGCCCACTCGAGCCATTTAAAAGTAAGTTTATCTCTTTTTTCGTAAAAATGTGCTGAAACTGAAGTTCTTTCCTTTTTTTCCTAGTCTCCGATCACCCTCGTAATAGATAATGCAATCACACTTTTTTTTCTTAAGATTTGATCTTAATTAAATAAGAATATATAAAAAAATATATATGTGATTATAATAATAATATATTATATTAATTTTTCATTACTTAAAAAAAAAGTGTGATGCTTCCTTAAAAGAAAAACCACCAGACATCTCGCCATTCTTATTATAAATGCGAGCCGGCTGGCAAAGGGGGGTTCGAAAGCGCGTAAGATATGTGAGTTGGTCAGATGTGAATTGCGAAGGGAAGTAGGATCACAAGCCAAAGAGACGGCAAAACGCTTTCTTATAGGGGACACGATGCACATGAAGCGAGTTCAGGAGCTTAGCAAGAGGACTTCTTGAGCTTAACTTGCACCCCACAGGTCTTTTCGGGGAAATCCAACTCAAGCTGTTTCGGGACAAGCCCCCTCCTTTCTTCCGTTTTAACCCAAGCCAGGGAATTCGGGACCTAAGCCGCTCCCTTTTATGGTAAAGGACTACTCGGGGTATACATTCTGCCTTAAAAGGTGGACTTTTCAAATGAAAAAGGTCAGTGAACCCGGCAAAATAGGACTAAAAGCCATTTTACTACTAAATCTCAATTCTAAAACGTGCAAAATCAGTAAACTAACTGCCGGCTCGCCCTTATGTTAGAAAGGGACTACTCTCGCTCGGTCTTTTTCATCATTCGACGATTTGACTAGTGAAATGGCCAAATCGGATGTGACTTTTGACTAAACCCGGGAAAATTCGACATAAATTGGCCAAACAAGGGGGCTTTTTCGGGATAATAGGGGGCATTCTTGGCCTAAAAAGCATGGATTTCTCGCATCTGGGGGCATTGATCCGAAACTCGCCTACGGGCCTTGCGCTCTTTTTCTTTGTGTTCTTTTTGAATTAGACTCACACACCTAAGACTATGATCCTGGCTCAGAAGGAAGGCTGGTGTGTTGACAATCTTACCGAGATATCCTAATTGATCTAAATGAGTTTACTTGTTTAACATCATGAACAGCATCATTATAACCTTTCTTTTAGGCTCATTCATAGATATGCGACTAGTTAAGAATGCCTTATGATATGAGAAGTACCCCTACTCTAAGGGCAAGCGATCGTATTCAATTTGATGTGCAATGGGATAAGGCTTCTTTTAAACAATAAGCCGCATCATTGAATGGTAAATTCAGAGTGTCCTTTGTAACAACACCACACACATAATCTTTAAGTTATTATAATAAAGTATATGTGATTATAATAATCAAATTAAATTTAAATTTTCTTTAATTCATATTAAAGTAAGAAGAAGATAAATATTCATATAAATATCATATTAAAAATTCTTATTATTATAAGAATTTTTTAAAAATTAGATTATTCTTAAATAACAGAATGAAATTCATCATTGGTTTCTTTAATTAGAAATAATAAATTAAATAAGAAGAATAATTAACATAATTTAAGAACATAATGAAATTCTATTATATTAATGAAAAAATCATAGGCAAATTTAGGGGTCGCCGGTTCCGAATGTGGAGAAGAAGCAAAACAGAACGGTTCCGCCTACTCAAAAAGAAGAAGGCATGCCGCCTACTACTAAAATCCCGGTTTTTGCAAAAGTTACATTCTTCTATGCAAGAAAAAGACTTAGAAAGAACAAAGAAGTTTAGATACAAAAAAGTATGCTTAGGCAGTTCCTTCGCTGAGCGCAACAGAATGAAGAGGCATTTTTCTCACTCCGTGACCTTGACCTTATTCTTATCGAAGAAGAGAAGGAACGATAAAAACCTAAATCTTCCTACTCGAACAAGAAGTTCTATAGGTTACAACTATAGTTATTTGATCTATTGCTCTGCATCCTCTTATCAGTTTAGTATGAAGATAAAGAAGAGAAGGAAGAGAAGAAAGAATTTAAAAAGAAAAAGGATAGAACTACCTACTCATTATTCGGAGGTCAATCATAGAACACTAAAAGCTGTGGTATCTTATGGACCTAACATAGATCACATCCCTCACGACATAAGATTGAAAGATCCAAACCTTCCTCTTCGGAGCGGAAAGGGACGTGGCCAAAACATATAAAGATCGGCGTAGTCGCTCATAGGGACATATCTATCCGGATAGAAATAAAGACAGGGATCCATCTAGATCTTGATTCACTCTTTTAATTTTCTTAATTATGACTTTCTGGGTCGGAGCGTAGCTTTATAATAAATAATAAGCGAGCAGAGCCCAGGAAAGAGGGAAGCCCTCATAGAGCAGTCTTCTACTTCTAGGCGACTGCTGGCCTGAGAGAAGGTGGCCTCCCTCGGGAAACATGGCCCAATTTCTCTTCTTTCTTTTTGATTTCGGGTTTCTTTATTGCCCAGAACGCTAAAAGGTGGGGAAGAAGCTAGCCGAACCTGGGCACATAAGAAATTCTCGGCGTCGAGAGAGATTTGAGATCGTAAGTAACTCAGTGAATGCTCTCTAATAGGGGCTTGGTTTAGAAGAAGGAAATGAAATATGAACAACCGCGCTGGTCGTACGTAATAGATCGACTTTCATGCTAGTTCTTGCTCCAAACCAGCATGAAAGTTCCATTTCAGTGAAGGACGACGTACCATGATACTTTCTGTTTTGTCGAGCCCAGCTTTGGTCTCTGGTTTGATGGTTGTACGTGCTAAAAATCCGGTACATTCCGTTTTGTTTCCCATCCCAGTCTTTCGCAACACTTCAGGTTTACTTCTTTTGTTAGGTCTCGACTTTTCCGCTATGATCTTCTTAGTAGTTTATATAGGAGCTATAGCCGTTTCATTCCTATTCGTTGTTATGATGTTCCATATTCAAATAGCGGAGATTCACGAAGAAGTCTTGCGCTATTTACCAGTGAGTGGTATTATTGGACTGATCTTTTGGTGGGAAATGTTCTTCATTTTAGATAATGAAACCATTCCATTACTACCAACCCAAAGAAATACGACCTCTCTGAGATATACGGTTTATGCCGGAAAGGTACGAAGTTGGACTAATTTGGAAACATTGGGCAATTTACTTTATACTTACTATTTTGTCTGGTTTTTGGTTTCTAGTCTTATTTTATTAGTAGCCATGATTGGGGCTATAGTACTGACTATGCATAGGACTACTAAGGTGAAAAGACAGGATGTATTCCGACGAAATGCTATTGATTCTAGAAGGACTATAATGAGGAGGACGACAGACCCACTCACGATCTACTAAAGGTATCGGAGATTGATTGGTTCAAATCCAATTCGTGAGATGGCAGTGATCTTTAGCTGGTCATGGCCATTAAACCTTTTTAAGGGCGCTAGCGCGCCCCTATAGAGTAAGGCTTTCTGAGCTCCTTCGCCTAGCGGAAACCCCTGCTTGTTGTTTTAAATCCCTTATTGTGATCAAATATTTTGTTTTTATTGAACCTACGGGCAGAGAGGGTTGATCCCTCGAAAGGGACGAGCGAAAGAGATGTAGCGAGTTTGTTGGCCAGCCCAACCGTGTCAAAAGGGAGCTTGGAATTTTAATATTTTACGACTGTCTCCTGAAACCACAGAATGCGCATAAGGGCTGTTCGGATGGCTAGGCTAGTATTGTCCTAATCTCGTTAAATGTTAAATAAGGCTTTTAGGATAGTACTTGATCACAGAATGAATCTTAGTATGTCTCCGCCTCTGACCGAGCACACGGATTGGATAGATTGGCTGGTTGCTTCGAGCACTGATTGATTGCTTGTCGGGAATGGGCAGGTGGATTGGTCGGACAAAAGGGCATGGGCTTGGCTGTTACGAGTTGGCTGTTGGCGAGCAGGTTCTCTTCGTTGGCTGTTAACGAGTGCAGGTTGGCCAAGACTCCTATTCTACTCTCCTATTTTCATGCGGCTAAACCCTGATCCTTTCGTGGTAGAATGAAGTTCAGGACGAGCTGTGACTATTCTACGAGACCAATCCCCTCGATAGGATTGATGAGACTCTGCCCTCTGGAAAGAGTATGCTTGGGCTCTCGCCCGGCGACCAACTATTGTATCAATTCCCTTTTCTCCAGTGAAAGCCTAGTCATATACTTAAGGAGAAAGCTTCGTATGCATCACCCGATGCCGTTGTTTATGAATCCGCTTGAGCCATTTCTTGAGATATAGTAAATGTAAGCTCTAGTCCTTCCCTTGTTATTGGAACTAGCTAGATGAACGGCGCCAACTGCCTATCACACATCACCAGCCCTATCTAATGTAAGGGAGCGCTCTATAAGATATACGTTCTTTTGAAGGGATGGTAGGAATCTAAGTCCATTCTACCGCTTAATGACCATTAACTGCTTTCCAAAGCTTGACTTTTAAATTGAATCTCTAAACTCGCAAACACTTTTATACTCTTTTCTTTTGCTCGGAATCGTTTCAACTTGCCAAATGTATTGTCTCTAAATGGTATAACAACCAACCGTGCCATTATGCGCTCTCATATGCACTTAACTAGAACACAGGTATTAAAATAGTTATATACTGTAATAACGCTAGGAACTTACCCAAATAGCTCCTTATAACGCTCTAACAGATGACCTAGTGTCTTTCCCTGCGAGAGAAGTCTTAAAGCCCTTATACTATATGTAAATTTCCACAGAAGATGTTTCATCATGCGACAACTAACTATATGTCCTTTATACTCTGGATATAGAACTCTTAGAACCAGTAGAGCGGCTGGCTTTGTTTCTGTAGAACTGGCTAGCTTAGCCCGATTCTTATTATATATAGGAAAGGATATGTCCATACCGGTTAGAGCTTTGTGTGATGGGAAGTACCTTGTTTATATTAGATAGGGTGCACTAGTAGGCTCTAGCAACCTAAGTGGGAGCATACGTTACTGTATCTCATGCGTATGATGTATAACTAGTTAGTGTACTCGTACCTGTATCTGATGCCGCGTAATCTCCTTTGTCTTGTTCTAATGACAGCTTCTAACACGAGAGGGATTCTTCAACCCCTGGTTGTTTCCGTCTTACTTAGATGTTTCCTTTACTTTCTTATATATAACTTTCTACTAAATCTTGTGCCTTTCCTTGAGCTAGCTAGCTTAGCCGGTTCATATTTGATTGTGGTCTATTAGAGCTACCTGTTCCTTTCCTCCCGATATAGAATTCTCATACGTCTATCTTTTATGTCTGTCTATCTGCCTAGAGTAAGCAACTAAGAATATCATATAGTAAGTAGAGTAGCAAGCCAAGGCTCTTGAATAAGTTCACACAGATGCATCATCTATAAGAAGACTAAGGCTGGCAAAAAAATAAGCAAAGCAAATAGGGATTTCTCTCTGCAGGATGAGTAAGCTAATAACCTCTTATATAGTCTTTCGCGTTTATCTTATATCCGAGGACATCTTTCCCTATGAAACTTCCTACTACGATAGCATCTGTTGACTTGTCATAACATAAGGCCTCTCTTCTGCTTTCTGAAACTCATAAAAAAGAAACCGAAGGCATTTAGCTGAAAAGGTAAAGAGCTTCTTGGGCGAGGTAGAGCATTATATGAGGGAGTTGCATATTGCTTTTTAACTACTATAACTGTTTATTTGGATGGACTTCTTTCTCACGTTTATGATGTAGTACCCTTTGTTTGCGCTAGCTCTTGTCTTTCTTCTAGTGTTTACGCTGGAAGCCCCTTGTTATGAGCTAGCCATTTGCTGCAATCTTGTTATGTACGATACGTTTCAATTCTAAGGACCTACATAGAGCTACTTATAAGAACCGCTATGATCTGCTTATTCTTGTGGAACATATACATGCGTGCCTTACTTATAGAAAGTCTTTTATATCTAACAGCCTGCTCTTTACAGGCATTCCTCTAACATCTTCTCGCTTCGAATGCTACGCTCGTTCGCTCTATGAGAATAAGATAAAAGAAAGAACATATAATATAGTAAGTTAATGATGTAGTTAAAAGACAGGTTATGAATCCTAGTTTGCAGGCAGACTTCTTTCAATGAGTATTATCATATATTTAAGTGAAGAAAAACGTATGTATAGAAATGTATGTATAAATTAGACATACATAACATCTTTCCCTCAATCTAACGCGTACCAAAGCTTTCTCGATCCTTGAACTTTCATTAACTTATTTGCTCTGAATGAAGAATAAAAATATTCTTAAACTTCATTTAAATATAAGTAACATAATAAGGGGATGCGTTTTAAATCGAGACATCCCAATGCCTGCCTGTCCATAAATAACCATACATAACAACGGTTCACAACTACTATACAGCCCATTCAAATTCGTAAGTGGATACCGTGTAAAGATGCGCCCTCTCACCTGACTTGTGGCTTTTCTTCGACTCTACTGGTTGAGCGAGAGCCTATAAACAAAGAAACTACGACAGAAAACTTCCCGAATATAGTTGGTTTTACCAGTAGAAGTAGCTGTACCACGAGTTTCCCAATCAAAGAGTACTTCATAGGCTTCAAACTTATGTTATAATGGGAGAGAAGACCCTACAAGGGAGTTAAGGAAGACTTTTCGTACACATAAACATTAACAGGGGCAGTATCCACTAGTGCTTTATCCGCGGGTGCTTTCAATAGTCAAAGTTCTGACTTCTTTAACTGTACCTTTCTCTAGAGCTTTACCTAGATATGTCTTTGGAACTGTAGTAGTAGATTTATCTTGAGAAGTAGTAGGAGAAGCCTATGATAGATATGTAAATGGTAAACCGGATGATAAAAAGCTGCCCAGAGACAGGGGTGGGGATGAGGCTCGTATCCCGTAACTTGTCAGTAGAGTGAGTTTCACTGAAATTCCACATTAACTTGTCTCTTTTATTTGTCCCGTAAGCAAGTAAACCTTTCCTCTTTGCTTTGGTTCCCAATGTGAATTTGATCATGCCACTAGGCATTATTTCTATCAAGCCACTTACTTTTTCTATGTGGTAAGGAAAGAACTCTTGCGGGTGCGCATCCTCTCCGAGGGATTGCTCCTCTTCTTCATCGCCTGGTGGTTGGTCGGTTTCTTTGGGAAGCTGTCTGGCCCATTCCTCAAACGAACATAGTGGTAAGGATTGAAGCAAATTGGACTCTACCTTGCCTTTACATTTACTGATGTAAAGTAGGAAGGCCCACTTAGAGGTTTCCGAACGGTCACGCTTTACCGCTTTACTTACTTTAGGCTCTTCTCGATTCAATAGCTGCTGGGTCGTTGGCTCCACCTGTTATTGCAAAGTGTAAAGCTGTTGGCGCGCAACAACTACTAGTAGTAAGCCATACCCTTCGGTATCTTCGGGGTAAGCCTGCTACGCAGCCAGCTTATGCTGCCATACTCCCTGCTTCGCATCCCGCGTTATTAGGAAGTACCAGCTGCGCCTTATGCTCCGCATCCTTATCCTCATCACTATCGTGCGAGGGCCGCTTGCGCTGGCAATGCGCATCTGAAGATGTTCCCAGTGAACAAGAAGTCAAGCCGAGATCGAGCCATTACTTCAAGTAAACACCGAAGTCAAGCAGCTAGAGCACCATCAACGCAACGGGGGGGACGGGGCTTAGCTCGGGGGACCACATCTCGTCCCCAAAATGAGACGGAGCTTAACCCGAAGGAAGCATTGCCCAGTGAACAAATAGTAAAGAAGCCAGCATTACAAACAGTAAAGGAAGTACCTGCTTCGCACATAAGCCCATACTCATGGAGAGTCAGGCAAACACCCATACTCCATAGAGTCTAAACAACCATTACAATTTGTAATTGAAGTTGACTTGGAACAAGTATGGCTTACCCCGAAGTGTTGGCTGTCTCGGCAAGTGTGACCTTCGGAGTGGAGGAAACATTGCCCAATGAGCCCGCATACACATGCTTGGAGTAGGCCCCTTTGTCCGTCAGACAGTAAGTGGTAGGCACGCCCATTGCTTCATTGCCCGACCCGCCAAACCTACTTGGGTCGTTGGCTCCATGGCCTCATTCCCCGAAACTGCATTCATGCTCATACGGGAAAGTGGACTGGCTTACTTTCATAGTTGGGCTGTACCTTACTTTATGATGGAAGGGAGGGCAGACTCATTCATATGGGCAGGCAGGAAGAGGGGGAGCATTGAGCTGAGGGATTACAATTGGGCGGTGCTCGGGGCGCAACAACTCCGCTAAGCGCAAAGATGTATGTTATTGATCCGCTGAGCTGAGCGCAACAAAGATGTATGCTGTTGAGAGTCCACTTCCTTTGGTTATGTTATGTAGGTGTCGTATCGTAGCTCTGTGAATAAGAAGGCGTATCTTCTTTTTCCTTAGAATTCATTTCACACGAAACGAGATTTTAAGCCCTCAAATCTGTGACATAGCTATCATGCGTTGAGGTCCCCTTAACGCGGTTTCCCCAATACCTTACCTTATATAGGCGTATAATTGATATATGAATTAGAAGTCATCCCCAGGGAGAACCAACCCTATAACCTAGCTTAAAAGTCAATAAAGTCTTCCCTTAACTAATTGCGAGCATTGAGCTAGAGTTCTTTCTTTTCTTTCTGCACCCGGGGGCGGGGTACAGTTGCTCCAGTCGAAGTGCCAGATTAAAGGGAACGAGCCAAGAAAACGAAACAATAGAAGAGAACAGCAACCAATAGCAACCACTTATGCACTAACTTACCTCTCTCGTTCAAACAAAGAAAATCAAAGGATCACTCCACGCTAGATTAATTAATTAGGTAAGATTTGTTAAGTAAGATTTGACTTTGATTTTGCATATATTTTTACTCATAACGGCAAATTCATGACTCACTCAAAAAACGAGATTATTAAACGGATATTGATCCGGATTCTCTTTCTTATTCTTCATGTTTTTCATTCATCCAGCAGGAATCGAACCAGATCAAAACATTTTCGCCAATGTTGAGTTGGGGTGATTTAACCATTCAGCCATGGATGCAAAAAGACTCGGCGAGTGAACTAGGTTTTAGTATTCCTTCTCGAACTTCTATTTCTTCCGTTAAAGGAGATTCGAGAAAAGATGGAATAGGAAGACGTGTTTCCAGAACAAAGAAGATACGGGTTGAGAAGAGGAAGTTAGCAAAGTTAGACAAGATTGGAATGAGCATAGGAACATGTATTGATGTACCAAATCGGCTAATGCTCCCAGGTTGATGCGATGTATTCCACCAGTTGACTGGAAACTTTATTATTGGTATATCGATCGGTCCAGCACGGATTGAAATAGGAGCCGGTTCGACAGAAAGCTTTTGAAAACACAGTGCGCCCAAGTAAATAAGGAATGAGATGAATACAGAAGTTAAACGAGCGTCCCACACCCAAAAGGTGCCCCACATAGGTCTTCCCCGAAACCCCCCAGTTACTAAAGTTAACAGCGTAGAAAAAGCACCCATTTCTGTACCGGTTCCGGAAGAGCGAAGAAAAAGAGGATGTTTTGTTAATAGGAACAAGAAAGTGTTTATAGCCGTAACGATATAAAGAAGAATACTCATCCGAGCCACAGGAACATGTACATAGAGAATACGAGAATTTCCACCTTGTTGAAAATCTAGTGGTGCTACCCAAAGACTTAAATGAATAGCCATCGCTGTTAAGAACAACCAAGATCCAATGAGAATTTGCGCGTAGCTTTTGGTCTTTGACATCAAAAAAAAAAAGAAGGTTGTAATAAAGAAAGAGAAAGGGGACTAGGGACCCTTTAGACTTATAAGTCTAAGGATACGTCCCGCTAGAAGGAGTATGAATAGTTAGATGCCAAAGATAAAAGAGTGAATTTTAAAAGAAAGCTAATTATTTAGGAAAATTTTACATTTAAATACGCTCCTTGTAGCGGGACGACAATGAACTGTTTAGTAAGTGGATTGCTCAGAGATATCATTGTGATTAGCAACGATATTAATAGTACCATTAACCAATCCAACGATATTAGCAACGAGGGTACATTGAACAAGTTCCCAATTGTCGACGCTAAAAGCATCAGTTGGCTTTGTAATAGTACCATTAACCAATCCAATTTTTCTGCGAGATTTGAGCGCCATCGTCATGGAATTTTTCCAACCTCCCAGTTATCAAGACGTAGGACAACATTAGAAATCTTTGCATTCGGGACATCATGCGACCCGAGGTAATAAGGGTTTAAAAAATCGATTTTTGGGTTAGGAAAAGAGTTTTCTTCATCGCCAGACATGGCGCACTACTACAAAACTTGTTATGGATGGACATCAGTCGATGGACATCGGATTATCTGGAAAATTAATGTACATAACATGCACATCGGTTGTTTGCAAAAAACTGATGTGCATATAATTATATGTACATCGGCTGCGTTAAAAAACACATGTCCATTATTTCTGATTTTAAAGGACATGTGATATTTAATAAAACTCATGTCTATATAAAACTCATGGAGATGGGACATCACATTTAACCGATGTGCATCTAAAGTGAAAATTATAGGCGGCAAAATATTTAATATCCGATAAGGTTATTAAGGGCCACACAATCAGATCTCTCGATTCATATCCTCAATTCCTCATGTCGCCTATTCATTTCCTCAATTCAGCATTTCTCTCACAATCATATACAAAGGTCCTTCAACACCATCGTATTCTGCCTATTCATCTCCTTCAACTGTCGGCCGCCAATTCATCACCTTCAACGCGATCAAATTATGTTGCCAAATATCGTCACCTACCTTTACCCGATACCGTCTTTGTCTCATCTACCAGGTATGTGTTTTCAATCCATTTTTATATTTTTAAAATAAAAATAATTGCAATTACTCTTTTTTCCTCTTTTAATCTAATTAATATTTCAATGAATTCAATTTTTTTTAATCATTTTAGGGATTAGGGTTGGGGTTTTCTAATAATCTTAATCGAATATTTTAGTTCAGGGATTTGGGGTCAAACACTTAATTCTTTTACTTCTGAAAATGATTTGTGATTATTCAAATTTATTTACTTTGAATTATTGGGTTTGATGACTGTGTATTTCGGCATTAATTTGTGATGGTATCCTTAAACAACACTAGTTTCACCATGCTACTCACAACCCTCCTATGCCCCTCTCATCAAACCATTTGGGTCTCAAGGATTACGCGACATGTCCAAAGCTGATAACAACTGGACCCCCAATACGAATCGTAAACAACTCAAATACGCGAGGACATTGTTGATTGATAATTATGAGGACATTGTCATCAATAGGGGGTTAATAAGACGAGACAGCTCGAGAGCAATTCGAGATCAGCTCGGTCAAAGCTCGGCTCGGGCTCGGGATCGGCTCGAAAGCTTAACGAGTCAAGCCGAGCAAAGGCTGGCTCGACTCGAAAAGCTCGCAAGCGGCTCGAACTTGTGTGATTACATAAGATATTGGTCATATTTTATAAAAATATTTTATCATGATTATATTTTTGTATCACACGTATCAAATGTCTCGCTGATTTGCCAAACATTTTTACATATAACTTTCGAACCTTATTATTGAAAATATCGGAACCAAAAAATAGAAAAAAAAAACAATTTTATATAGGCTCGATTTGGGCTCGAGTTTAGCTCGAGCTCGCGTTAAAGCTCGCAAGCTTTATAATAAGCGCATTTTTTTTAGGCTCGGGTAAGCTCGATTTTTGGTTCTTGAGCACAAGCCGAGCAAGGCCAAGCTCGGGCTCGGCTCAGCTCGTTAACACCCCTAGTCATCAACAACGGTATCTCCTTATACCCCTTCCATCCCATTCTTTTCTTTCTTCTCCCCGTCTTTCTTTATGTCCTTCATCGCTTTTGCTTCTCAATGTTTCAACTAATACACACATTCTAGTCTAGACACACTGTTTTTGTCTAATCTCATCAATCTACTTTACTACTCACTGCTTTCTCTACGGGTCAATCTTAATATCAGTGCCTCCAGTTGTTGTGCGCAATGATGAATGGACGTGGGAACAAGCGTGTTTCTATATATACTAGGAGAAAGCCTTTGATAACATTGTAATATCTCCTGGACCAGGTTCCCCAATGCATCATTCTGACATAGGTAAACCTACTTAGCTACTTAACTCGTTTCTCTATCTAAGGATTCCATTCATTTTCGCTTTTATTTCAATGCCGTCATACATATGCTACATCACTTATACGTAGCACCCATCTTTTGTATGAACCATCCTTCCTTTGATTATTTCAATCTTGACTTCCACACTTATTATTGTTGAAAAAATGAAAACTACTGTATATTACTCCCTCCGTTCACTATATTTCTTCAAATATGAAAGAAGGAATGTAAAGAAATCGCTTGCACAAAGGGAGTGGCAATTAGAACCTATCGATATATCTGAATGCTTCTAGTCACATACGGAGTAAAATTTAGCAGAAAATTTCTTTGCAGGCTTCCATATTGGGCCATATATTTTGAAGCACACTATTCCATGACATGTACTTTTAGAATTGCCTGCTGCAAACTTATTTCCTGTACTCCTGATATTTCAGGATTGTGTCTCCAGTTGCTGCATAATTGCACCGACATACCAATTTTAGGTGTTTGCCTTGGCCATTAGGTATGTCTTACAACCTTTTCATATCAATGTTTAGTATAAGTTATCATTCTGGCTTTCATGTGGACTAAAGTATGAAATAACATGTACTATGAAATAATGCACGTTTCATGTCGCGTATTTCAAATAGATGTATCATATGGTATTTATATAGTAGGACTACTTCTTAGTGTGTTAATAGTGTTGTTTGATCTTACATGTATTCTATTTTATTTCTCTCTTTCTTTCCTTATATTATCTTACACTTATTTATAAATCTAAGTGTAAAATCGTCTTATACAAGTATTTGCTTTTATAAATTATAAGTCGGCAAGTTTCATTGCTTATTTCATTTTTGTGGGGTTTAATCTTTTCCCAGGTCTCAGCTTTTACGTGAATCCCTTGCTAATAATTGGGTTATGAAAATGGATGACGATCATGGAAGAAGTGGTATGTAAGATATTTTCAATGAATGAGGCCAATTTTAATGGTTGCCTACTGGAAAGCAAGGTTTCTCGATGAATGAATATAGCATTAAGAAAATGTACAGTCTGCCATTTCAAGGCAGTAAAACGAAAGTATTATCCCTTTGTTTTAAAAAAAGATTGATCATGATTTCATTTAGTCTTGTTCAACTAATCACAGTTTATCCTGAATCAAAGTTTACATGTAAGTTTTAATAAGATTGAGACCTTTTCTAGCACCTCTTAGCTTACATATAAGTCTTGAGCCTGCTATATTTAGGTTATAAAAGAAGTGCCCATTTTGAGCTAGTATCATGTGTACCATAATTTGTTTTTGTTTTTGTTTTTTGCAGGCCCAGGTGTATCAAATCAAACAGGTGGTGTTTAGAATTAATTAAAGTCACTATTAGGAGTATTGCCTAGAAATTTTTTGATGTGAAATCAAGTTTAATTATGCTACTTTGATCATGGAGAAATAAGCTAATGCATTCGAGTAGAATATAAGTGTTGCTCATGGAAAGTTGTTGATGGGAGAGAAATCATGGTCCAGTTTGCCAAGTATGGTCCTAATGCTGAAAAAATGTATGTTACCTGTTTTGTGTGGATTTTGCGCAAGGCGAAATCTGGTCAGGGTAGAGTTGTGTAAGGTTAACTAGCTCTAGATAGTCTGTCGGTCAGGTTGTCAGGGCACAATATAAAGCTGTAAATAAAATAACAACAATAATAAGACAAAGAATTTTGTACGTGGAAAACCCTTGAATGGGAAAAAACCACGGGCACCAAGCCAGGAGAGGATTTCACTATGTAATTTGGGAGAATTATTGTATGATAATAACAATGCTTATATTTCTCTATATATTGCGTATACTTCTTCTTGTGTGAGAACGAGATGATTCCAATATCTTCAAAGTGTTCCTTATATAGGCTTCAATCTTGAACGGCTGCTTGATATGGTATTAAATGCGGATTATTCTCCATTATTGTCTGTAGTAATTGCTAATTATTCCTCCCTTGATTACTGTATTTACTGCGAGATCTTCTCACTTAATGCTGCATACATAATCCTTCTATAATACGCGTATATGGTCTAATATCGTCCTGATATTTTGACCGTTGTGCTCTCCATGGCATGGCGCCTATCTTCATGTGTCCTGATAGCCTGACACCCTGACGGCCTGGCAGTCAGGTTTAGATGAGATACTGATCAGGAAGGTCTGCGGATTTCCAGGCCTAACAATTGCCCCTTATCTCCTTATTTGCAGTGAGTCAGGACGAAAAAATGAGGAGATAACTCTATTTTTGGGAAGATTACCCAACGGTTAAGTTATGCCCAGTCAGTTTCCTGTAACGGCTATTTTACTGCTATTGATGACGCGTGTAATATTTACTGCAACTTCTTTAATGATTATCCACTTCCTTTGAGGCTGAAACCCTAATCTTCTCCATTATAAATACCTGCGTGCTTAATTAAGTTGAACTCACCAAAGCAATTCTTCTTATTTCTCTCTTTAATAATCTTTTTCTTCAGCTCTCTTAATTCCCAACTTCTTCAATCTTCGATCAATTCTGCATAATCTTTCAAATAATGGCTGCAAGAAAGAAGTCTGCCAGGGCAGCGGTTCCTGTAACCCCTCCTCCTCAGAATCCTGAGGAAACTTCTTCTGAAAATCTGCCTACTTCTTCTGCTGCTCCATCTCCCACGATCAGTAAGCCGAGTGATTCTCCATTGGAGATGATCTCAATATTCCATGGTGATTTTCAATTCAAGCCTACGAAGGCTTTAAATGAGGATCAGTCTCCTGTAAACCGTTTGAAGCCTGAGTTTGAGAAGATTTTGAAGGATAAGGGGATCATCTCTGCTGACGCTGAAGTCTGGATCCCTGAGAATTCTCCCATCAGGGCCGGCTGGGCTTGTTTTGGTTGGTTCTGTATTCATGATTGGGCTTTTAGGGCAGGTTGTAAGCTTCCTTTTTCTCCCCTTATGATTGAGGTTATTAAGGAGATCGGTGTTCCATCCTATCAGTTAATGCCAATGGTGTGGAAAGTTGTGTGTTCCATTGAGAATCTCTGTAAAAAACACAATATTTCTTTTTTCCTTGATGATTTGAAGGCTTGTTATGCCGTTAAAACAAATAGTCCTGGCCGTATAAGTTTTAAGGTCAGGGTGTCTACTACTCCTCTTTTGAGCAACTTGGACAGCGGCCATGATAAAGGCTGGGCTGCTGGGTACATGTTTGTCAGGACCAATTCTGTGGGTCCTGATTTGACGTATTTAAATCATGAGGCTTGTGTTGTTGGTGAGTCTTTTGGTTTCTCTTTTTGCCCTGCATATTTTTACTTGTTAGTGAAAAAAATAAAGTGAAATTTATAATAAGTCATACCTCTTATGTGTGCAGTTGATGATTGGGTTACTGAAACTGAGTATCCCACCCCAAATATTTCTGCTTTCCTTGCTATCCCTCCTTTGAAGAGGTCTTGGCCTCTCTGTTGTAGGGTTGGTCACCTTCCTCGCTGCTTGAAGGCTGACGGTTCTGCCAGGCCGGCTAAACCTTCTGGGGCTGTTAGTGCCACTACCTCAGGCAGTAAGTCTATCTTAGTCTTTCTCTTCTTTTTGCTTTGGCTTCCTGATAATGTTTGGTTTATATTGCTAATATAGTATTTCGTATTGTAGCCACCAGGTCATCTACTCGCCTTACCAGGTTTGGTATGGCTGACCTTTCAACCAGGCTGGCTAAGATCAAGGAGGAAGGTTCCCAAGGAAGCGGGAATCTTGAGCTGTTGTTATTGATTTGGTGAGCAGTCCCGATCTTTCGCTAAGGTTCTTGTTGTACTGCCCCCTTTGAAACGAGTTCAGCAGCCCAAAAAAGGAAAATTGAAGATGTTGACATTTCTGCCCCATTTAGGGAAGTGAGAGCCAGGGTGGACAATATGGAGGCTGCTAGGGTGAATATCAGGGATTACGCTGCTTCTAAATCAGATGTCATGCTCATCCTTGACCCTGTTGAGACCGCTACTCAGGCAGTTGCTTCGGTGGATCATTCATCGACCTCTTGGCAGTGCTTTGGTCTTTGTAAGGGAGGTAGGCTGGAACAATTTTTATGTGTGTTTTGTTTGAGCAATTTTTATTATTGGGGTATATTACTCATACTTTTCTCTCTGTTTTTGGTCAGGGCGCTGCGACCTATCTCTATAATGCCTATCAGGCTACTTCTTTGGTAGCCAGGATTGATCTGATGAGATCAGATTATGATAGGCTGAAGTCTGTGATGGATTTTGCACGAGCCGACCTGGCTGCTAAAACTGCTGACTTAGAGAGGGTGCAGGCTGAGAGAGATGCTGCTAAGACTGAGGTAGTTTCAAGCAAGCGGCTATTGCAGGAGGCCTTGGACAGAAATGAGGAGCTCACCCAAGAGAGGGATGACTTGGAGTTCAAGCTAAATGATGCTTCCCTCTACTTTTATATCAAGGGAAGGGCTGCTGCTATGTCAGAGCCTGTTGAGGCCAGGGCTAAGTGGAACCCGAAGTCGAGATGGCATTCGCTTCAAAGTATCCCGACTCGCATAATATGGAAAATGAACGGAGGTCGACTCCCGGGGGAGCGGGATGACGCCGATCCGGCTAAAAGTAGGCAGCAGGATGTTGATGCTGGTACTGTTTCTAAGGAGAAGCAGTAATTTATTTTTTCAGTTGGTATTTTGGCCCATCCAGGAGGGATGTCCCTGGACAAACAATACTTTTCTTTTTCTGTTTTTGGGTCAGGGAGACTATCCTTGGCCTTTATGAATATTTTGACGCCTTTGCCCCAGGGGGTAAAGGTTTTTTTTTATTAATATAGGTATGGTGGCCTTCTTTTGGCTTATTCTGCTTTTGATTTTGCAATCCTTTGTGAGTTTCATCCTGTTGGGCCTGTCAAACATTTTGATTGAATAACCTGCACATCATTTTCGTTTTATTTTGTTATTCATGAGTAATTCAACCAAGTATAATTTTTTGCTATAATGGTTGAAAAGGTGGGAAAACTGGCCTGTCAGGAGGGCTTATGTCCCCTGCCTAACTGGAGGGCTTGATATTCGGCCTGTCAAGAGGGCATTTTAGACTAAGTATTTTGGAGAGAACACCCTTACACCTGTCTTGCTGCGTCTAGCCGGTTGTAATCCGTGGCAGTAAACCTAGTCAGGTAAGGCAATTATTTCATACCTGATTGGTCCTGACATTTACTGTATCTTGTGGCGGTTACCAACTCGTCAGACACAGTCAAGTGCAGAATTTTTGTTTCAGAAATATATAGTAGAGTAGCCCTCAATCCTGAATATTTATGCATATAATCTTTTATCATGTATAATTGTTCAGGATTCAAAAAGTAAGTAAATAGGTTAGTTGGACAGATATAAATTATAGACAAGGCATGTAAAACATGTAGTTCATCAAGTAGCACGTCAGGTTGAGTAGTGATTGAATTTATACCTGATTGTAGCCTGATTTGATATTTACATATGGAATAATTTTAAACGAGTTACATTCCAGGATCTTGGGATCATTTCCCCTTATAGTGTTTGGAGCCTGTATGCTCCTTGTCCAACAATTGAATCAATTAGGTAAGGGTCTTCCCATGTGGGAGCCAGCTTGCCTGCTGATTTTTCTTTTTTATTTGGAAATACCTTGCATAGTGTTTTAGCAGGATTTTCCTGGAAAGATCCGGCTTGATTATATAGTAATCAGGGTATCTAGTTCTATATGACTGGAATAATACGAGTAAATAACAAAGGAAGATTTAAGTATAAGGAATAACGTTTTTATTATCTTGATAAACCGAGTACAATATTGTATGTATATTTGAATATTCAAGAATAAAAAGAGATAAAGTGTAAATTAATTGACTAAGATTGAATGCCTTTACAATTGTTAGATTTTGCTATTTATAGTTCTACAAATGCTACCGTTGCCTTTTTCTTCAACGTCTTTCTCCATTATAGGAGTCATTCTTGGGATTAATAGGGCATGCTCCCTATTTACTCGCTTGACCCGTTCCAATCTCAACCAATTTATAGCCTTTCCTCCTCTTTCCGTTCACATTCGTAGATTATATAGTTTTAAGTTTGGACTTGGTCTTCCTTGAGAATAGGGCACGGTTATTTGACTTATACAATTATATTTCTTGCTTTATCTTCTTAATCCAGCCTACTTCAATACTCTGCCAAGCTATTCCATACCGACCATCAGGCTCTTCTTCCAGGATTTAGTGGCCTGCTTGTTATAATATTTCTCAACAGCTAGATAACAGTTAGATTTTTCCGGTCCTCGTCTTAATCAATCAGCCTTGTTAAGTCAGGCCAGGTTATGGTCGACCCGGACTAAATGGGCCTAACAATTGCCCCTTGACATTTTACCCGTCTTGGATCCGGCCAGGGGTGAGATGTCAACTTTACCGGTTAAACAATAAGAAGAGTCATATTTATTCGGTGGATCGTTAGACTCCTACTTACCGTTGAACACCGCAACGGCTAAGTGACATCATGTGACAGTTTTGCAATTCCTAGGTTTTTCATGCCGTTATTCATCTCCTATAAATACGGTATTTAGGGCAAGGTTATTTTTCACCAAATTTCCTCCACTTTCTTTGCTGAATATTCTTCTGAAATTCTTCTGAAATTCTTCTGAAATTCTTCTGAAATTCTTCCCTTCTTTTCAGTAATCCTGTTCTGCTATTTTGTATTTTCTCGACAATTTCAATCATAATAAATCAAACACTTAGAAATATGGGAGCCAAAAAACGTCCTGAATCCCAGAGAGCTGCTGCTGCTTTTGAGCCTGAACCCACAGATATCCAAGAGGAGGAGGTAAGGGAAATTGACCCTCCTGCTCGTCTTTGTGGCTTTCAAGTATCGAGGATTCTGTTTTTCTTGCTCTTCAATCTTTGGATCCTTACTTTCTGAAGAGAACTTATTGAAAACAAATTATGACAAGATACTAAGGGAGAAGAAAATAATTCTGAGTCGACCGAGGTATGGATTCTGAATCTTGTCGATCAGAGCTAATCGGGTGTCACCTGGTTGGTTTCGTATTTTCGAATGGGCATTCAAAGCAGGCTGTAAGTTACCTTTTACTCCCTTAATGATTGACACCATTCGTGCTATGGAGGTGTCACCTTTTCAGATTATGCCGATGGTTTGGAAACTTGTTCATTCCATAGAAAATTTATGTGCTAAACACAATCTTGTGATTACTCTTAATGATATCAAGGCAGTATATCATTTTAAAAATCCTGTTGTTGGTCGTTTTAATTTGAGAATTAAGTCAAAGATATCTCCATTAATTACTAACCTGGACTCTGGAGATGACAAGAGTTGGGCAAAGACTTTCTGTTGATCCGGACCGAGACTGCGGGATCGAGGCTTTGATTATCGAGATATCCTCCTTTGGAGAGTGGTAGGTTTCTGTACTCTTAATTTGTAGTTATATTGAATGAGAGTGAGGCATATAAGTCTTACCTGTATATTTTGTTCTTGTAATGTTTGTAGCTCCTGATTGGAATCATGATCCTCTTGACGAGGAGGCTGTTGCAAGGATAGATGCTTTCCTCTCTATTCCTGAGGAAGAGAGGACTTGGCCAGCTTGTTTGGGCAGGGAATTGTTGCCCCGGTATATGAAGACCAAGTTGACTGGGGTCAGAGTACCCAAAGGCAAGCCTAGTTCTACTGCTCTTTCCTGTACGTCTTCTGTATGCTTTTATGTTGGCCGTTATCTTCCTGTCGTTCTTTGCTTGATATTCACGTATATTTTTTATATATTCAGTATTTAGGTCTTCTGCTAGGCTGGCTAGCTTTTCTGCAAAGGATTTGAAGGTGGGGTTGCTAGGATTTTTGAGCGAAGGTCCAAGAGCCCGGGAAGCTAGTGGGAGCGACAAAACGCTTGATATCCTGGTTTCGAGATTCACCTCTTCAAGATCCTCCCGGGGTAATTTCACCGGAGATTGTCCAGGCTCAGAAAAGAAAGAGGGAAGATGTTATCTTGGCAGAGGAGGAAGGAGAGAAAACGGCCTATCCGGCTCGGCCACTCGGGAGTATAAGGCAAGTGCCTACTAGGATTGATGACATGGATGATGCCCGGGCTCGGATAGATGAGTTTTCAGCAAAGATGAGCGACCAGCTATTGTCTGCTAGTACCCTTGAGTCGTCTACCAGGGTGGTTTCTATTTTGACTTCTTTTGTAACAAGGGTCTTGAACTTGCTTCCCAGGCTAGGGAGGTTAGTTGTAAAGGGATATTTTTAATTGTTTATGTGCTTTTTGTTTTACCTTGTATTTGGCTAATTGATTTTGTATGTATGTAGGGGTTGGATGCGGGCTGGCTCGCTTGTCGGCTTAGGGACGCCTGAGGCCAAGGTTACTAATTTGGAGGAAAAGCTGGATAGGCTAAACCGTGACCGCACACATCCGGGGGTAATGAAATGGTACTTCAATCTCGGTTGGGGACAGGTAAAGAGGCGGTCGGGGCTCTTTGTAGTTTGTGAGGTAGCTGCAAAGAATCCGAGAATTTGTCAGGCAAGAGTTGGAAGGTGAGAAGCGGGCAATGCGGGATCAATTAAGGAAAAACGAGGAGCTTCTTTCTTTGAAAAGGAGTTGGTGGAGGCGCGGTTGGCGATCTTTGCTCAGTACTTCTTCGGGAAAGGCCGGGTTGATGCTATGAGAGATCCAGAATCCGACCGGCTAACGGAATCCGGACCGGGATGAGATGGCTTTGGACGCTCGTATCCGATTTGGCGAGTATGGGTCAAGAAGAAGAAGTGGATTCTCCTCCTTCCAAGGCAAAGTCTGGTGATCGGGAAATGGTGGATGGTTGTGAGTCGGTTCTTGGCTCAAAAATAACTTAGTTTTCTTTTTGGGTTTTGGTCTATCCGGGGGAATGTCCCTGGGATGAATATTTAGAGTATATGCTAAAATTTTTTGGCTCATCCAGGGGGGATGTTCTGGAATGGATGGTTATTAGGTAGGACCAATTATTTTGGGTGAATAAATATTTGGTCTTTGTTTTGTTTCTTTTTGTGTTTTGACAAGGTACTTTTGTGATGTTGGACATGTCTTGGATCGGCCGATTATTCGATGGATTAGGCCGAGTTTTTCGATTGGATCGAGGCCAGATTTTGTCTTTGGATCTGGAGTTTAATGTGTTATGGGTGGGGTTGTTGCACATGTCTGGAGGGCTTATGTCCCTTGCACATGCTGGAGGGCTTATGACCCATTTATGTTATCTGATCTAGGAATAGATTTTCCAGGTTTGTATGTTATGTTGAGCTCAATATTTAAAGGCACTGTTTTTGCAATTTGAATTTTGGATATCAGTTGAATATTTGGTGGGGGTGGCCCCCAATCTTTAAGATTTGTTTTAAATAAGATGCAATATGTAAAACAAGTGTTGAAGATTTCACTAAGTAAATATGAGAACATAGATAAGTACTTGGGCACATAATTTGAAGAAATCATATACGGCATTTATTCATATAACTGCAAGTATCATACATGTAGTTTTCAGGCAAGAAGTGTTTAAAGTAAAAAGTTATACCTGGATTGTGCGATATATTCTATATGTGAAATAATTTTAAATGTGTAATATTCCAGGCTCTTGGGATCATTTCGCCGTCCAGGGTCTGTAATCTATAAGCTCCCTGGCCGACTATTGAATCAATCAGATAGGGGCCTTCCCAGGTTGGGGCCAATTTGCCAGCATTCTTTTCTTTTGTGTTTTGGAATACTTTCCTGAGAACAAGATCTCCTACCCTGAATACCCTGGCTTTGACAGTCTTGTTGTAGCTTCTCGCAACTCTTTCTTTGGTATCTTCGCTAATCGATGCTCTTTGCATCTCTTAGCTCTTCTGTTAAGTCCGGCTATCCTCCATTAGAGGTATATTGTTTGTTGTTGTGTTCAGGCTACATCGGTGATGGAATGTCCACCTCGGTGGGATTATCGCTTCACATCCATAGACCAAGGAGTAGGGGGTTTGGCCTGTGGATGTTTTTGGCGTGGTTCTGTCAGCCCAAAGGACCAGGGGGAGTTCTTCAGCCCATCTGCCTTTCCTTTTTTCCAGCTTTTTCTTTATGCAGCTGATTACCACCTTATTACTGGATTCTGCTTGACCGTTGGCTTTTGGATATCCTGGTGTGGATGTTACCAGATTGATGTTCCATTGAGCACAGAAGGCTGCTGTTCTTTTTCCCACAAATTGCGTGCCATTATCACATACTATTTCAGAGGGGATGCCATATCTACATATGATGTTGTGTTTAATGAATGCTATGACATCCTTCTCCTTAACTTGCCTGTATGATTGACTTCTATCCATTTGGAGAAGTAATCAGTCATTGCTAACATGAAAACCTTTTGTCCGGGCGCTTGAGGTAGTTTTCCTACTATATCCATGCCCCACTTCATAAATGGCCATGGTGCGGATATGGAATGTAGTTCCTCAGATGGCTGATGGATATATGGTCCGTGAATCTGACAAGCTTTGCATTTAGAGCTAAAATCCAGGCAATCGGCTCTCAAGGTAGGCCAATAATAACCTGTTCTGAGTACTTTGCTTGCCAGGCTTCTTCCACCTTTGTGATTTCCACAGTATCCTTCATGGATTTGATAATATCTCGCTCGCTTCCTGTGGTTCCAGGCACCGAGGTAGGGCCCAACTGCGATTTCTTAAAAAGCACGTTGTCAATAATAGTATATGAAGCGCTTTTATTTTTAGTGCTCTGGCATCTTGCTTATTTAAGGGAAGGATTCCCTGTTGTTGTGATCATAGTAGGGTTTTGTCCAAGAATTAGCAATGTAGATTGGGAAACTCTCATCTTGTTTATTTATTGCAGGTTCTAATAAATGCACGATGGGTATTTTGTCGAAGTCAAGGGGACTAAAGTTGGATCCTAGGCCGGCTAAGGCATCGGCCTGGGTATTTAAATCCACGGGAATTTGGTCAATATTGAAATTTTTAAATTTTGATTTTAGCATTTGAACAACATCTAGATAAAGCATCATTTTGGGGTCTTTTGCAGTATATATCCCATTTACTTGGTTGGAGATGAGGAGGGAATCGATGACGTACCTTTAAGTTTTGCACACCAAGGTCAACACATACCTTTAATCCGGCTATCAGGGCTTCATATTCTGCCTCATTGTTGGTGGCCTCAAATGCACGACTTATAGCTGTACTATCTTATCCCCCGTGGCGATTTTAGTACTACTCCTAGGCTGTGCCCCTCGTGTTGGCTGCTCCATCGACAAATAGGGTCCACTCTAGGTCTGTTTGGTCATTTGGTCGGTTTATTCACTTCTTTTATTAGGTCGGGTTCTAGGGTCGGACTAAAATCAGCCACAAAGTCTGCTAGTGCTTGTGCACTTAATTCTTTGTCCTTGGTTCGAATGTTATATTGTATGTGCTTAGCTGGGTGACCATTTGCACATTCGTCCAGGACAATTCGGTTTCCTAAGTACTGATTTTATAGGAAGATTGGTTCGACTATTATAGGGTGACTTTCAAAATATGGTCTTAATTTTGTGCAACTCATAATTAAAGCTAAAACATATTTTTCTAGTAGGCCATACCGATTTTCGCATCCATTAGACTTTTACTTACATAATAGACATGTGGAGTCTTGTTATCCGTCCGCTTCTTTGACCAGGACGCACCGACTTGTGTGACGTTTGTGGTCGATGTGCAGGTATCTTGTCGGGGTTCATCTTTATTTGGTTTTGCCAGCAAGGGGGAGAGGATAGATATATTTTCAGGTCTTCAAAGGCGGCCTGATGATCAGGGGTCCATTGAAAGTCCTTGTTCTTCCTTAGCGAGGTTATAGAACGATTTGCATCTTTCGATGATCTTGAAATGAATCTGTTCGGGGCCGCTATTCTTCCGTCGAGCTTTTGTATGTCTTTGACTGTTTTTGGTGGTTCTAGCTCCAGGATAGCTTTGATCTGTTCAGGGCTGGCTTCTATTCCTTTTTTTGTCACCATGTAGCCCAGGAATTTGCCTGCTGAGACTCCGAAGTGGCATTTTTGTGGGTTGAGCTTCATATTGAATTTTTCCAATATTTGAAAGGCTACTTCCAGGTCTTTGACGTGGTCTTCTGCCTTTTTTGATTTGACTACCATGTCATCTATGTAGACTTCCATGGTGTCTTCTATCTGATCTTTGAACATCATGTTGACTAGCCTTTGGTAGGTTGCACCTGCATTTTTTAATCCAAAGGGCATAGCAGTATAACAATATATACCTCTTTCAGTGATGAAAGCTGTGCTTTCCTGGTCTGCTGGGTGCATTTTTATTTGATTGAATCCGCTGGAGGCATCCATAAATGTTAACATTTCGTGGCCTGCAGTGGCATCTAAAATTGCGTCGATGTGTGGCAGGGGAAATGGATCTTTTGGGCAGGCTTTATTCAAGTCGGTGTAGTCTACACAGACTCTCCATTTGCCATTTTTTTCTGGACGACTACTACGTTTGCAAGCCAGTCAGGGTACATTACTTCCCTGATCATTCCCATGTCTAGTAGCTTGTCAACTTCTTGGTTGATGATTTCATGCCTCTCTGCAGCGAATTTTCTTCTCTTTTGCTGTACAGGCTTAAAGGATTTGTCAATATTTAACTTATGAGTAATAACATCAGCATCTATAACAGTCATATCAAAATGTGACCAAGCAAAACAAGACATTTTAGTTTTGAGAAAGCTGACCAAGTTTGGTCTGATTGAGTCGGGTGCATCTGACCCTACAAGTACTTTCCTGTCAGGGAATTCTGGATCTAATATGACTTCTCCTGTTTCCATTTGTGATTGTGCTACATATTCTTCCCTGACAGGTGACTTTAATTGCTATGCAAGGGACTTACCTGACTTTGAGGGTTTCAAAGCCTGAGTGTAACATTCCTGAGCCGTCCTTTGTTCTCTCTCGATGGTGGTTATCCCCATTCTCGTTGGAATTTTCACGCATTGATGGTACGTTGATGGGATTGCTTTGACATTGTGGATCCATGGTACGCCAGGATTACATTATACGAGGATAGGCAATCCATTACTCCAAATCTCTCATATGAAGCTACGCCTTCCACATAGGTAGGCGGTGATTTCTCCCAAGGTGTTCTTTGTTTCTCCATTGAATCCAACCAGGACGCTGGATTTCTTGATGATCTTCCCTTCGTCTATCTTCATAGCTTTAAGGACGTCAAGCATCACCAGGTTGATTGAAGCGCCTCCGTCTATCGGGATTCTTGATACCTTTCTTTGTGCCGATTTGCATGGTGATTACCGGTGTCATGATGTAGATCGATATTCCTTGCGGTGTCCGAGTCATCAAAGGTAATAGCGGGCAATGACTTGGGCCTGGAAGGAGGTTGAAGTCTGGATTCCCTGGATATTCTTTTGGCGGTGAGTGGTCGGACCACAGATTTTCGATCCTCCATTTATGAATTTGACTTCATAGATGGGGGGGAGGAGGAGGAGGGTCTCTGCTATTTCCTGGATCTCTCTTGTTTTGTTCTTCATTTTTGTTTTTTGGCTGTTGGATTAAGTCTTTCAAGTAGCCTTTCTTTAGAAGATATGCCACCTGTTTCGAGTGGATGCATTCTTCGTGGTGTGTCCGATGTCCGATGGAAGTCACACCATCTTGTTGGATCTTTCTGGGGTTGTCGGATTTCTTTGGCCATCTAACTGTATCTCCCGGGTTTTCCAGGCGTTTGATTAATCCTGCAGTATTAATAGAGAAGTTATATTCGGGAATAGTTGGAAGGCTAGAAAGGTTACCTTTGTGTTCTTGTGCCATATTGACTTGGATCGTTCGGGCCTGGAATAGGGGTCTTTGATCGGGATTGTTTCCTTTTCGGTAGGAACTTTTCTGTTAGTGTGTCCATAGCCTTGCTTTCCTCCGGATGAGTTCGTTCTGAAATTGAGGTCTTCTTCCAATCTGACATGCTCTAAAGTGATGGATTGAACAGTGGCAAAGGTTGGACATGCTTTCTTGGTCAGATCTGCATAGATGTCACTTTGTCAAGCGGGACTCCTTGCTGAATGCTTCTCCATTGTTTCTTCATCGCATCCGGGAATGGCCACCTTTTCTTTGACAAATCGGCCGGGAATTCTTTGAGAGATTCTTCAGGAAGTTGCTTTACCCTGAATAGGTTTCTTGGGTCTCTTGGCCATATCTCTCGCTACTTGCGAATTGTTGATTGAAGGCATTGATCAATTCCGCAAAATTCTTGATACCAACATTTGGGAGATTGATGAACCATTGTAATCTTTGCTCCGGTCGGGGTTGTACCAAAGCCTTTGCACATGCAGACTTGCCTGAGTTCACTGGGTATTGAGGCGACCAACATTTTTGTTTGAATATGGCAACATGATTTTGTGAATCGGAGGTTCCATCATAAGTTCTCATGGATGGAACAAGTAAATTTCTTGGGAAGATCAATCTTTGCAATTTCATCTGCAAAGGGTGAATCTGCAAAGTTGTCAACTTCTACTTGATCACGGGGTCCGGCACTCCGGGTATATTTTCTATTTTGTTGTGGAGTTTTTGGATTTCCTGAAGCATAGCCATCATTATTCTTTGCTTGATTTTTTTGTCTCATCATTGGGAATGGTGGAGTCTTAGGATAATGTATCCTTCTCGGGGTTCCAAAATTAGAGAAGTCTATATTTTTGATAATGGATGAGAATGGGGTTCCTGGTTCAAATCTGGTCCTGGAACCCGAAGCCTGATTTTCCAATTTCTTTTTCAGGCTAGACTCAGATTCCTTGACCTATTGATTTCGCTTGATCGATTTGCCTTCTCTTGGATTGTTTCCAATTCTTTGATCTTGGCAAGGGCAGCCGCTAATTGTTGTTTTGCGGTGAGTTCTACCATTTTTGTGTGTGAATATTAAATGAAAGATGATAAGGAGAATTTTATTGGTTGAAGAACTAGATGCCCCACGGTGGGCGCCAATTGTTTTAGCGGGATTTTCCTGGAAGGATCCGGCTTGATTATATAGTAATCGGGGTATCTAGTTCTATATGATTTGGAATAATACGAGTAAATAACAAAGGAAGATTTAAGTATAAGGAATAACGTTTTTATTATCTTGATAAACCGAGTACAATATTGTATGTATATTTGAATATTCAAGTATAAAAAGAGATAAAGTGTAAATTAATTGACTAAGATTGAATGCCTTTACAATTGTTAGATTCTGCTATTTATAGTTCTACAAATGCTACCGTTGCCTTTTTCTTCAACGTCTTTCTCCATTATAGGAGCTGTTGCCGGATTAATAGGGCATGCTCCCTATTTACTCGCTTGACCCGTTCCAATCTCAACCAATTTATAGCCTTTCCTCCTCTTTCCGTTCACATTCGTAGATTATATAGTTTTAAGTTTGGACTTGGTCTTCCTTGAGAATAGGGCACGGTTATTTGACTTATACAATTATATTTCTTGCTTTATCTTCTTAATCCAGCCTACTTCAATACTCTGCCAAGCTATTCCATACCGACCATCAGGCTCTTCTTCCAGGATTTAGTGGCCTGTTTGTTATAATATTTCTCAACAGCTAGATAACAGTTAGATTTGTCCGGTCCTCGTCTTAATCAATCAGCCTTGTTAAGTCAGGCCAGGTTATGGTCAGACCAGGCTAAACTGGGCCTAACACATAGGATAAAGTCTCCTTCTTTAAAGACCCTGATCCTGACGTTTTTCTTGTAAGTCATGGCGACTGTTTGTTGATATGATGCCATCCTGATCTTGGCAGCGTCTCTTAATTCTTCTGTTAGGACCAAGTTATCTTGCATTAGGTCTTTGTTTGCTTCAACATTGTTCAGGTTGTACCTTGATGTTGCTTTGTACTTCTGCAGGAATGACAGCTTCACAGCCATACACCAGGGAGTAAGGTGTTTGGCCTGTTGCAGTTTTTGGAGTTGTCATGTCTGCCCATAGTACTAATGGAAGTTCTTCGGCCCATATGCCTCGTCTTCTTTTTAGCTTCTTTTTTAGGCAGCTTATGACTACCTTATTGCTTGATTCAGCCTGGCCATTGGCTTTTGGATATCCAGGGGTTGATGTTACCAGGTTGATATTCCATTCTTGGCAAAATGCTTTGGTCCTTTTCCCCATAAATTGAGTTCCATTATCACATACTATTTCTGATGGGACTCTGTATTTGCAAATGATGTTTGTCCTGATGAAGGATATTATTTCTTTTTCTGTTACTTGCCTGAAAGAGTCAGCCTCAATCCATTTGGAGAAGTAATCAGTCATAGCCAACATGAACACTTTTTGTCCTGGAGCTACGGGCAGTTTTCCCACAATATCCATGCCCTACTTTATGAATGGCCAGGGTGCGGAAATTGAATGGAGGAGTTTAGATGGCTGATGTATGATTGGTGCATGAATTTGGCAGGCTTCGCATTTTGACGAATATTCTAGGCAGTCAGCCCTCAGTGTAGGCCAGTAGTAGCCTGTCCTGAGAACTTTGCTCGCCAGGCTCTTTCCTCCTTTGTGGTTGCCACAGTGTCCATCATGTATTTCTTGAAGTACTAGTTTGGCTTCGTCAGGCTCCAAGCATCTCAGGTAGGGTCCAGCCTGCGATCTCTTGAACAGAGTGTTATTGATGATGGCATAAGTTAAAGCTCTAATTTTAAAAGCCCTTGCCTCATGTCTTCCCTGAGGCAGTTCGGAGAAACCAGTCATAATAGGGTTTAGTCCAAGAGTTATTGTCCTGATTGACAGGACTGACTTGTTCAGGTTTGCTGATGGCTGGTTCTAATAAGTGCACAATTGGTATTTTGTCGAAAACAGTGGGGGTGAAGTTTGAACCTAGGCTGGCCAGAGCATCAGCCTGGGTGTTCAGGTCTCTTGATATTTGATTTATGTCAAATAAAACAAATTTAGCGGTAAGGTTTTTTGCATATTCTAAATACGAAATCATTTTTGCATCCTTAGCCGTATAAATTCCCTTTATTTGATTAGCAATTAGGAGTGAATCCGTTTTTACCTTTAGGTTTTGAACACCGAGGTTTAGACATACCTTTAAGCCTGCTATCAGGGCTTCATATTCTGCTTCGTTGTTCGTGGCTTTGAACTCACAGCTTACAGTCTGTGCTATCATATCTCCCTGGGGCAATTTAAGTACTAATCCTAACCCTGTCCCCCTGGCGTTGGATGCCCCATCTATGAATAGGGTCCATTCTTGGTCTGGGGTTTTATTTTCTAGTTGGTTGACCTCTTTTATCAGGTCTGGTTCTAGGTTAGGGCTAAAGTCAGCCACAAAGTCTGCTAGGGCCTGCGATTCGATCGTTGCCCTGGGTTCAAAGAAGATGTCGTATGTGCTAATCTGTACTGACCATTTGGCCATCCTACCTGAAAGTTCAGGCTTACGTAGGACATATTTTATGGGTAAATTGGTCCTAACTATAATGGGGTGACTTTCAAAATAAGGTCGCAATTTAGTACATGACATAATTAAAGCTAAGACATATTTTTCAAGTAGTCCATACCTCAACTCAGCATCTAGCAGGCTTTTACTTACATAGTAGACTGGATGTTACTGACCGTCCCTGTTCTTTCACCAGGACTGCGCTGACTTCTATGTCAGTGACAGATATATATACTGACAAAGGCTCTCCCTTCTCTGGCTTAGCCAATAAGGGTGGACATGATAAGTAGGATTTTAGATCCTGAAAAGCTGTCTCATGTTCATCTGTCCATTGGAACTGTTTATTCTTTCTGAGAAGGTTATAAAATGTTCTGCATCTCTCAGAGGATCTTGATATAAAACGGTTTAGGGCAGCTACCCGGCCTGTCAATTTCTGGATATCCTTGACAGATTTGGGTGAGTACTGTAGTTCCAGGATGGCCTTTATCTGTTCAGGGCTGGCTTCTATGCCTCTCTTTGTGACCATATATCCAAAGAATTTGCCTGCAGAGACTCCAAAGTGACATTTTGCAGGGTTTAGCTTCATGTTGTATTTTTCTAATATCTCAAATGCTATTTCTAGATGCATCACATAATCTTCTGCATTCTTGGATTTCACCACCATGTCGTCTTTGTATACTTCCATGATGTCACCTATTTGGTCTTTAAACATCATGTTGACCGGTATTTGGTACGCTGCCCCTGCATTCTTGGGCCGAAAGGCATGGCGGTGTAACGATATATGCCTCGATGTCGTAATGAATGCGTACTCTCCTGGTCGGCGGGGTGCATCTTTATTTGATTGAATCCACTTTGGAAGCATCCATGAATGTCGGCATCTCGTGGCTCTTTGTTGCGTCTACCATGGCATCGATATGAGGCGGGGGAATGGATCTTTAGGACAGGCTTTGTTCAAGTCGGTGTAGTCTACATAGACTCTCCACTTTCCATTCTTTTTTACGCACACAACAACTACGTTAGCCAGCCACTCAGGGTACATTACTTCCCCGATCATCCCCATATCCAAGAGTTTTTCTACTTCCTCGTTAATAATATTATTTCTTTCAGCTGCAAATTTCCGCCTTTTCTGTTGTACAAGCTTAAAAGATGGGTCAACATTGAGTTTATGTGTAATTATATCAGCGCTAATTCCAGTCATATCAAAATGTGACCAAGCAAACCAAGATGACTTATTTTTAAGGAACTTTACCGATTCGGGCGACACTATCGGTGCGTCGGATCCTATTAAAACATACTGTCGGGTACTCGGGGTCTAGCATTACGATCTGTTTCCATTCGGGAGGTGCCACATAAGTGCTTCGACGTGGTCTTTGTAATTTCTATGTCGGGACTTACCTGCCGTGGAAGGCTTCAAGGGTTTGTGTAGCATTCTGGGCTGTCTTGTGATCCCCTTTGATTGTGGCTATGCCCCAGTCTGTTGGTATCTTGATGCACTGGTGATAGGTTGATGGTACGGCCTTGACATTATGAATCCAGGGCCTGCCCAGGATAGTGTTGTAGGATGACAGGCAGTCAAGGACTCCAAATTTATCATAAGATGAGACTCCTTCCACGTAGGTTGGGAGGTGGATTTCTCCTAGGGTACTTCTAGTTTCTCCACTGAATCCTACTAGGACACTGGATTTCTTGATGATTTGGTCCTCGTTGATATTCATGGCTTTCAGTACGTCAAGCATGATCAGGTTCACTGAGCTGCCTCCGTCTACCAGGATTCTTCTTACTGTGGCTGTTCCAATCTGCATAGAAATTACAAGGCCATCATGATGAACATCAGGGATGCCCACTAGGTCACAATCATTGAAAGTGATTGTTGGGACATGATCCGGCTTGCAGGGTGACACAGTCCTTGGCATCCTCGCTATCTTCTTTGCTGTTGAACTTTAACCTTACCTTGATACTCATGAGCCAGGTTAACTTCTGACTGATCTGACCTAGAATATGGAGTAGGTTTATAGTTGTTTCCTTTGTTGCTCTTCCTACTGCTCCTTTCATGATCCTTTGGTTTACTGGGTGATCCAAGTTTATAGCTTTTATCTTCTTCCAGCCTGATGAAGGCAAGAGTCTTGGCCTGAACATCTTCAAAGGTGTGGCATGGATACTTAGTGAGTTCACTGTATAAGTCACTATATGGTAGTAACCCCTATCTGAATGCCTCCACTGCTGTTCCAACATCACACCTGGGTATGGACACTTTCTCCTTGTTGAATCTTGCAATAAATGTCATGAGAGTTTCATCAGGCTTCGGTGTAACTTGGTAAAGGTTACTGAATCGTTTCTCCAACTCCATGCTACTCGCGAACTGGTGGTTGAAACTGTTTATCAGGTTGGCAAAGGAATGGATGCTCCCAGTTGGTAGGTTGATGTACCATTGCAGAGCAGGGCCAGTCAAGGTCGTTCCAAATCCCTTGCACATGCAAACTTGTCTGAATTCGCTGGGAATAGATGCAGCCAACATTTTCTGCTGGTAAAGAGCCACGTGATTTTGTGGATTCGTGGTTCCATCATAGGCCCTCATGGATGGAACTGTAAACTTCTTGGGTAGGTCTACTTTTGCTATTTTGTCTATGAAAGGCGAATCAACATAGCTGTCAGGGGAAGCTTCTTCCATGCTGGCATGTACTCCAGGTATCTTATCGAATTTTTCATTGAGTTTCTTGATTTCCTGAACCACTGCCATCATGATGGCTGTTGTGGATTCATCGGGCTTCTCCTTATCATCTTTTAGTTCATCATCACCATCAACATTAATGGATTTAGGAATACTTGGGCTCCCAAAACTGGAAAAATCAATATTCTTAATGATTGATGCAAATGGGGTTCCTGGTTGGAATCTAGAGCCTGCCCCTTGGGTTTTTTCTAATTTTTGCTTTAGAGCTGACTGATGGTATCAAGTTATACCTCGCAAGTGCACGATTTTATCGTTGTACACTTTAGAGGGTCGATCCCACAAGGAGTAGGTGGACTACTAATCGTTCTAATTCACGAGCTTAGCTAAGTCAAAATAAAATAGATTGTTTAGCAATATAAACTAAATAAGCAACAACTAAATTCAAAGAGAAAACTAAAAGGAAAGATTTGTTACTCAAGATATAAAAGGACTAGGGCACGATTAGGCTACAAACATTCAAGATTATCGTGTTAATTCCGGCAATAAGTCACCTTGGGTACACAAGGCGGGGGAAAACGCCTCTAACTCGCCTATTTATTCCCTCCCGGACTCACAATAGGACACTAGGCCTACCGACTCAACTCCCTCCCGGGCTCATGACTCGGAATCTCCTATACAACATTCTAAGCCCCTAGGAACGCGCGCCATCCCCAAGGTAGTCGATTTATGCTAGGAGTCATTAAGTATATGATAAATTCCCGGCCTTCCCAACCCTTTTCCCAAAGGTGAAGGTCAAACCGGTTCCCAAAGGCACCCTCTTTAGTCTCTCCCTCCCGGGTTCAACCCAAATAGGCAAAGGATGTAAATGGTGGGTCAACTTTGGACCTAACCAATTCCCATTGGTGGACAAGGGTCATCAATCAACCAAATTCCCAAATTACAACATTAACAAAATAAATCCTAAGGTAAACCCCACCAATTTCCCCTTAATGACTATTTAAATGGAATCTAGCATTTTAATCACTCATGTAAGTGCCCAATCACACCCTAGTAAGGATACTACTCACTAATCATGGTCAATTTGGCAAGACAAGCAATAAAGGAGGATACTTTAACAATAAACATGGTGATATTATGATTTTATGATAGAGCATGTAAAGGTGATAAGAGATGATGGAAATCAACTAATAAGGCTAAGAGTAAATGAATCAACACAAAAAGACCCAAGCTTTATCAAATCTATCAAAGTCTCAAGCTTTATATGAACAACTCCAATCAAAAGCATGAACAACAAACAAGAGAGAGAGAGATTTTGACTAAACTATCAACAAACAACAAGTCTCAACAAATTCCAACAAAAAAGAAATCCAACAATAACAAACAACAATAGAAAACAATTGAAGAACAAGGGAGAAAAGAGAAAAAGGAAAGAAGCAATACCAACTATTGAAAGGATGAACAAATAGGAAGAACAAGGTAAGAACAATAATAATAATCTTTGATTGATGAAGAATTATTGTCAAGTTACAAAGGATTTGAGTTTTCCTCTCTTAACCTTACAAATTTCTTCTCAAAACTAGGATTGGATCCCTAATTTTCTGGGAAATTAAGTATTTTTATCCCTCCAAAAAGTTAGGTGAGAATACAAGAAGAAGAAGACGAAAACTGCAGCCGAGGGAGTAAATTGTACCCGGGAGGGTACAATTATGCCCGGGCGGGTACAATTATGCCCGGGCGGGTACAATTGTACCCTCCCGGGTAAAATGTCAAAATGGGCTAAAAAAATGCTAAAAACGCCAAACGGGTAAGAGGTACCTGACCGGGTAAGGTTGTGCCCGGTCGGGTGTCATGGTACCCTCGGCTGTAACTCCTCATAGTTGCTTCCATTCTTCGAGTAAATTCCGCTCCAAGTTCCGTCCCTCTTACATTTTCGAGCATGGAACCTACAAAAGGGTTCATAAGTACGGGAAAAAAAAGCTGAAAAGAGGTCTTACACTAAGCATGAGGGAAAAGAACTCTGACTAGGCTAATACTAACTAAATGAGTTCATAATGCTTGATTTATCATGACAAAATGGGTCCGGGACATCAAAATATGGGGGTTAAAATGGTGTTATCACTGACTCAGATTCTTTCAATTGCAGAATTTCTGCTTCAGTTTGGGCTACTTTTTCTTTCAGGCTTTCCAACTCAGCGATTTGTTGGAGAGCTGCATTCAATTGTTCTTCAACGGTGGGTTGGGCCATTTTTGTAGGATTTTTGAATTTTTGTAAGATAAGAAAAAAAGGATTTAAAGAGCTAGATGCCCCACGGTGGGCGCCAATTGTTTTGTGTGGATTTTGCGCAAGGCGAAATCTGGTCAGGGTAGAGTTGTATAAGGTTAACTAGCTCTAGATAGTCTGTCGGTTAGGTTGTCAGGGCACAATATAAAGCTGTAAATAAAATAACAACAACAATAATAAGACAAAGAATTTTATACGTGGAGAACCCTTGAATAGGAAAAAACCGCGGGCACCAAGCCAGAAGAGGATTTCACTATGTAATTTGGGAGAATTATTGTATGATAATAACAATGCTTATATTTCTCTATGTATTGCGTATGCTTCTTCTTGTGTGAGAACGAGATGATTCCAATATCTTTAAAGTGTTCCTTATATAGGCTTCAATCTTGAACGACTGCTTGATATGGTATTAAATATGGATTATTCTTCATTATTGCCTGTAGTAATTGCTAATTATTCCTCCCTTGATTACTGTATTTACTGCGAGATCTTCTCACTTAATGCTGCGTACATAATCCTTCTATAATACGCGTATATGGTCTAATATCGTCCTGATATTTTGACTGTTGTCCTCTCCATGGTCTGGCGCCTATCTTCATGTGTCCTGATAGCCTGACACCCTGACGGCCTGGTAGTCAGGTTTAGATGAGATACTGATCAGGAAGGTCTGCGGATTTCCAGGCCTAACATTACCCTTCGGATACCTCTATTTTGATTTCTGTGTTTTTGACGTGTAATCTTGTGGTATAAGATTGCTGTTGATGTAACTGAGCAGTTTATGGGATAGAAGGCATCCTGCAACTGATTTTTAGGATTTATACTGGTGTAACTCTCGTCTGTCTTTCAAGGAGTCCAGTCACTTGTTGGGCTTCTGTGGCATTTAGAGCTGGAGTGGGACTTAGATATGCTTACTCAGACTACTCGCATTTATTTGGAAATCCCACATCAACTTTGACGGCCTGCGACTGTTTTTGAATGTAATACTCCGTATTTATGGGTCTTTGGGTACTCTATCGGGTAGGCCTTAGTCTGTCGAGTAAGGGTGAGTTGCGTTTTAAAATAGTTTCTGACCTGTTGGGTACTCGATCGAGTAACTAGGATACTCGATCGAGTAAGGGGGCACTCGATCGAGTACCTTAGCTACTCGATCGAGTAGCGGCATTCTGAGGAGTTATTTCTCGGGTTTTGTTAATTATGCGATTAAGGTATATAATCTTTTCCGTCATCATTCTAAACACTTTTCAAAAACCTAAATTACTGTTTAAGAGAGAAAGCAAGCAAGTTCTTCATCCTAATCGCATTATTAGCAATCCCCGGAGTTTGGAAGGTCAGTTCTTGTCGTTGGTTATACCGTTGAGTTCCTTGCGTCGAGGGTAAGATCTATGTACCTTTTTTATTGTCTTTCCTTTGATTTGGTTAAACCCTAATATAGGGATTTAGGGGTTTTTGAGTAGTATGTAATTGGGTAGCATTTATGTGTTGTATGATAGGAGGAGGTTTCATAGAGGAGGCTTTTTGATACAGCAGTAGAGACCGTCTGACAGTGTGCTTTCCAGGTAGGATTTCCTACTCAGTATTAGTCCTATAATGGGATGATTGTTGACGTGTTGTGATTGGTTGTTTGATATAGTAATTGTATTGTGATTGTGATTGGCTCGTTGTCTATGGTTCGCGAGGCGTGGCCTCGGCTGAGTGAGGTCAGTTGCGGGAGTGGCTTCACGCCCTAGTTTTGCCTTCTGTGGAACCCGCCACAGAAGGGATGTGCACATTAATGGACAGGGTTATCGCTCATTATGAGGAGCGGGGATTTGGTGGGTACGGCTGCAGTCCCCCACTGGCAGGGCTGGTTCAGTGGACAGTCAGTGATTGAGATGATTGAATTTGGCGTGATTGTGTGTGTATGACAGTTAAGCTGTCTGTTTATCTTATTGTTAATATATATTAAGTTGTGTGATTAGTACTGACCCCGGTGTTGTTTTGTAAACTGCGGTGATCCATTCGGGGATGGTGAGCAGATATTGAGCAGGTATGAGATGAGTACTGGATAGCTAGGATTGCCACGACATGATGATAGGAGTCTTCCGCTGTAGCTTATTAGTTTATTTACAATTCAGTTAGAACAGTCAGTTTGAGAACATGTATTACACTTTTGGTTTGGTTTTGAGAATTGTAACTCTTCGCTAAGTTATCTCCTTCAGTTCATGTACTCCATTATGAGCTCTGTAAAGCATCTGCCTTGTTGATTATTGTGGCCCTATGTGTCTCGTTAGTTATATATGATCTTCTATGTTGATATTTTGTTTTCTCGTTAACTTTGTTGTGTTGAACCAGATTCTCATGGTAATATGCCCAATGAAATAAAAATGAGCAAATCTGAGGCTGCCAAGTAGTCTTGTCTCTTCGGCCTTTTTTTTTTAAATAATTAGTCAGTTTAGATATCGGTTTATATTTTTGTATAGGTTAGTCGTCTAAGTAAATTTGACACATTTTGTAGATGAATTTTTTTTGTAATTCGCTTTGGATAACCGATTGATTGTATACAGATATTTTTTGTTGATTATGGAATCATTTTGCATTGTCATCATGTGTACGACTAATATGGGCAACAACGTAATATTTTTTTTTTTATAAAAAATAATAATTATAGACATCGGATTTTTGCAAAAAAAACACATGTCCATTGATCAAATAGACATCGGTTTTTCTAAAAATCCGATGTCCGTTGATCAAATAGACATCGGTTTTCCTAAAAATCCGATGTGCAAATTTTAATGGACATCGGTTTAAAATCCGATGTCCATTAATCCACAATGGACATGACCAAACTCTACATCGGTTGTGTATCCGATGTCTATATAGCGAAAAGTCCGATGTCCATCACAAGTTTTGTAGTAGTATGGCGGCTGATCGTATGATCTTCGTGGTGTTTGATAATGGTTAGTGAAGAAGTTTTTGGAAAAACCCAGATTACTGATACCATGATAAGATTGTGTGAGGGAATTGAATGATTTGATGATTTGTATTAGCTTTGATATCAATATATATAATTACATAATTGACCCTTAAGTTGCCCAATACATCGACTCAAGATGGAGCATTGAATCTAGATATCGACTCTTAAGCTTTTCAATAACCATAATTATTCCGATATTACTATCTAGTCCTATTAAAAACCGCATATTACATTCGCTTTCCTCTAAGAATAATCGCCGAGTATTCTAAGATGAAAAAAAACGCAAAAAGAGTAAACGAGACATCATATAACAAGGCAAGGCAATATATAAATATCATGGTTTAACGAATGGATGCATGACTTTCGTTCTCTGTTTAACAACGTCGCATGATAAACTTTAGCATGGTTTGAAAAGTAAACAATATGAGGATCATCGGGATGACAACAAATCAAGCCGGCGGTCGAATCCCAATCTGAGAACTTGGGAAATATATGAACATTAGGAGATAAGATATTATAGAAAATCGACGGCTTCAATGGCAATTTAAATAGTAATTTAAAATTCGCCTTCTTATAATAATCCTCTAATTCTCATACTTTAATACTTGGATATGGATTAATAGAGTGAAGAGTTAAGGATCCCGAAGTACCTAAGAGGGGGGAGGGGGTGAATTAGGTACCTTTTAAAAATTTTAACTTAACTTAATTGATTTAAGTTAGTTAAATGAAATGATATCTCAAATACCTAACACAACCTCTTTTAAATAGAGATTAAAAGAAGTGTCGTTGGTTATGATGAAGGCAACGATGTAAGTAACGGATGTAACTTGTTGTCTTTGTATAAAGCGTAAACAACGAGACCAACGTGATAAAGTATAGTAGACTGTTCTTGAAGATAATAAAAACGACAAACTAAGAATTGCAGCGGAAATAAATAAACGAAATAAGTTCAACACAATCAGTTTTGAATTGGTTCGACCTACACTCTATAGGCCTACGTCCAATCTACTTCTCATTAATAATTTGATAATGTAATTAACTCTAACTACAATTATTCTATTACAATGAGATCCCCACAATCTACTCCGATTGTGCTACTCAAGAAACTACTCCATTTCTTTAAGCTCTATCTAGTTCTCAAATAGTTATAGGATCAAATATCTCTAAGTTGTTCACTTAAGAACGGGAGAGATCAATTTTCGATCAACTAAGAGAAGAAAGATATTAAGCTAAGCCATACTTAAACAAATGAACCATTTTTTAGACTTGTAAGAAATATGAAAAACTTGCAATTTAAAAGATTTTAAATACTTGAAAGCATTAAGGGTTTTGCAAAGGTTTTCAATTTCTTTCTCAGATTTTATAAGCTATGAAAGTGTGTTTTATGCAAAGAAGGAGCATCTCTTTATATAGAGGAAGAAGGGTGGAGTTTACTTTATATTAAATTAATATAAAGTAAATCAAGTTTAGCAAGCCACAAGTTTTCAGTCAAAAGCATTTTCCTTGCACCAAAATGGGTAGTCAAAAAATCAAGCAAGAAAAGTTTTCTTTCCTTCTTTGCCAAGAGTCACACATGTGACTTGGGCAAATAGGGGAAGTCTTTAAAAAGCTTTCAAAAACACAAACTTGGAATCTTAACTTGTTTAGGCAAAACTTACATCTTACTAACTAATCTAATTACTTAAATTAGTTAGATGAGATGCCACAATTAAATAAAAGAGAAATGTATTCCTTTTGAAAATAATGGTTCATCCGTCCGAAGGAAGGTAATGATGGGCGACACTTTGTTTCCTCGAGTATAGCAAAGTTAATATTTTTCTAACTCGAACCTATGGACCCTTAAACAATACAAGACGATCTTCATCCTTGGCTTCATTCTACTTTGATCATCATCAATCTTTGTAAATCCTATTAAGAAAACTTAAGAGAAACATTAGTAACATTTGGTTTATCATCATCAACACAATAAGCTCAACAAATTCCCCCTTTGATGATGACAAGCCAAATATAATGTGTCTTTCCCCTTTTGGTTCCCCCTTAACAAGATAATCAAAATCAACTAGTCATTAGAATTAGTGAGCAATGAGATAAGATCATATTAGAAATTAAAGAGAGTAAACACAAGAATAAAATTACTAATATTAAACACTTATGAACACTAGCAAGAGTATGAACAATAACATCCGCACACATTATAGATCCACTTCCCCCTCTTGACATCATCAAGAGAGTGAAGGCAAAAGAAGACGGACACAACAAAACACCAAGGTTAGGATATAGAGAGTATTTAAACATATGAAGGCAAATTAATGTAAATAAACCAAATAATTTAAGATAAGATAATAAAGCAAGTGAGCAAAATAAGGGGTTAATTTGTGGGTTAGGCTTAGGAGAAACCGGGTTTCAAAGTTGAGGAAGATTCATTCCCGGAGAACGCAAAACAATGACCGGAGCAAAAATGATTTCCGGCGGTCTGTCGAACACACAAATTCCACTCTTGGCAAGCTTTGTAATCGGTTGAGTATTCAATTCAGATCTAATCTTGACATATGTCCACAAACTCCTTCTTAATTTCTTCAATTAAGATACCTTTTCCTTCATCCCTTACATTCAAAACCTTTGATTTCTTTCCACTTTCTTTTCTTCAATCCAACATAAGATTATTGGAAACTTCCACACAAACCTTTGTAATCATTGGGTCATCTTCAATCATATTCATATATTTCGTTTCAGCATATGAATGAATGAAGAGCGGCGTTTTTTTTTTTTTTTTTTTTTTTTTTTTTTTTTTTGACGATTTCAGATCATGTCACCTAGGATCGCTTTTGGCGATGGCGTTCAAGAGCAAGTCGATGAGCATTTGGAGTGAATTTTCCTTTTCCTCTTCTTCAAGGTCAAATTGTAGCTATCATGGATTACGAGGTGATGAAGATGTGGGTGGTTGCCATTGTTGACTTAACTTGGAGGTGATGGAGGGTTTAAAATGTATGTTGGGTTTATCAGGTTTAAAAGGGAAGAGTAATGAAGGATGTTAGATGAGGTTTTAATTGGATTAATATTGGACAGTGGGTGGGAGTTTTGTGGAGGTGTGTAGAGGAAGACTTGCATTATCATAAAATACAAAAATATTTGGAAAATAAACACAAATTTGAATAAATACACTTAAACACAATCATCAACCAGGTTTCTTAAAATGCTTTGCCAGGGTGATCAAATTTTGCACTTATACACTCTAATTAGTCAATCATATGAGATAATGTGAATAAATAAAGTGATTACATGTTATTAATCAAGCCAACCTCTAACCTAAGTTTTTCAAATTGTGCCCTTGCAAGTGGTTTAGTGAAAATATCCGCAATTTGATCCTCGGTTTTACAAAATTTAAGACTAATATTACCTTTTTCTACATGATCACGAAGAAAATGATGTCGGATTTCAATATGCTTAGTTCGTGAATGTTGGATGGGATTTTTTGAAATGTTTATAGCACTTGTATTATCACACATAATGGGGACGGAATCGTAAAACATACCAAAGTCGGAAAGTTGTTATCTCACCCATAAGAGTTGAGAGCAAAAAGTGTCTTTGCCGACCGACATATTCGCTTTCGGCCGTAGAAAGAGCGACCGTATTTTGCTTCTTTGAAGCCCAAGAAACAAGACATGGGCCCAAGAAAGTAGCAACACCGGATGTACTTTTACGATCCACCGTACACCCCGCATAGTCCGCATCGGAATAACCTATAAGATCAAAGGGACAATATAAGGGATACCATAGGTAAAGATTTTGTGTTCCAATCAAATACCGAAGAATTCGTTTAACCGCTTTGAAATGAGATTCTTTCGGATTTGCTTGGAACCTAGCACATAAGCAAACACTAAAGAGAATATCGGGACGACTAGCGGTTAGGTAAAGTAGCGATCCAATCATACCTCTATACACCTTTTCACTAACATTCTTACCATGTTCATCTTTGTCCAATTTGGATCCAGGTACCATAGGTGTATCGTGAGAGTTACCTTGAGTCATCCCAAATTTCTTTAGCATTTCTTTAATGTACTTTTGTTGATGGATCATGATTCCATCCTTAGATTGCTTGATTTGGAGCCCAAGAAAGAATCCTAACTCACCCATCATGCTCATTTCAAATTCCGATTTTATTAGTTCCGAAAAATAGACACAAAGAAGTTCATTAGTTGCACCAAATATAATATCATCAACATATACTTGGACAATCAACAGTTCAGCAGACGGTGTCTTTAAAAACAATGTTTTATCAACAGAACCTCTTCTAAAACCGTTTTCAATGAGAAATTTAGACAACCTATCATAGCAACACCTAGGTGCTTGTTTTAAACCATAAAGAGCTTTGTTTAATTTGAAAACATGTTTAGAAAAATCATTGTCTAAGAAACCCGGAGGTTGCTCCACAAAGACATCTTCTTCCAAATATCCATTTAAGAAAGTGGTTTTGACATCCATTTGGAAGAGTTTAATGCCTTTGTGAGCCGCAAAAGCAATGAGTAATCGTATGGCTTCAAGCTGGGCTACCTGTGCATAGGTTTCATCATAATCGATTCCTTCTTGTTGATTATAACCTTGCACCACTAGCCTAGCTTTATTCTTTACAATTTCACCCGAATCATCAAGCTTATTGCGAAAGACCCACCTAGTACCAATGACGGTATGGTTGGGTGGTCTAGGGACTAAGTGCCATACCTCGTTCCTTTTGAATTGATTTAGTTCCTCTTGCATGGCAACTAGCCAATCATCATCGGCTAAGGCGATAGTCACATTTGAAGGCTCGATTTGGGATAAGAAGGCATTATGAGCACAAAAGTTTTGTAAGGATGCCCTTGTTCTTATTCCGGAATTTAGATCACTTGTCAAGTTGGAAAGAGGGTGAGAGCTTTGATGCTTCCATTTTCTTAGGACAAAAGGGGTTTCTTCCCCCTCAGAGGCAACAGTCTCTGAGACTGTTGTCTGTTGATTAGAGGAAGGATCTGGAACAGTGTCTGAGGATTCTCCTGAGGCAATAGTGTCCGAGACTGTTGCTGTTCTGGAAGTGGAGGCAACAGTCGTGGGAACTGTTGCTGAATGAGATGTTGAAACAGAGGCAACAATGTCTCTGTTTGTTCCCCCTGAACTGGTGCTTGCATCAGAAGGAAACAGTGTCTGTGACTGTTGCCCAACGTCATTGTTTGGAGCTTCTTCATCCTCAAACACAAAGTCTTTTCTTACAAGACCTATCTCAAATTCATCATCTTCATCATCTTCATCATCTTCATCATCTTCTCCATCATTTTGTACCTGTCCAAGAATGCTAGATTCATCAAATATGACATGGACACTTTCTTCAATTAGCATGGTTCGTTTGTTATAAACTTTATAGGCCTTGCTATGGTCGGAATGACCAATAAAAACCGCTTCATCACTACGTGGATCGAATTTTCCCAAGTTGTCTTTACCATTGTTGTGAACAAAACACTTGCTCCCAAAGCATCTAAAGTATGAGATATTGGGTTTTCTACCACGTAAAATTTCATAGGGTGTTTTATTGATTATGCTTCTTATCATGACTCGATTATGAATATAGCAAGCGGTGTTTACCGCTTCGGCCCAAAAGTCTTTAGGCAATTTACTACACAACAACATGGTTCTAGCCATACTTTCAAGGGTCCTATTCATTCGTTCGACCACTCCATTTTGTTGTGGTGTTCTAGGAGCCGAAAAATTATGGTCTACACCATTGTCATTACAATAAGCGCTAAATGATGAATTTTCGAATTCGGTTCCATGATCGGTTCTTATGGAAACAAGTTTGAGATCAAGTTTCTTTTGAATCTTTTTCAACCAAATTAAAAATTCATCAAATGCCTCACTCTTGGAACTCAAGAAAAGTGCCCAAACAAACCTAGAATAATCATCAACAATGACACACACATAACGACTACCTCCTCTACTTCTAGTTCTCATTGGTCCACATAAGTCGATATGCAAAATTTGTAATGGGCGAAGAGTACTCACAATTCTTTTAGACCTAAAGGAACTTCTAACATGTTTACATCTAGCACATTCATCACATACTTTATCAAAGTCAAATTTCATGTTAGGAAATCCTTCTACCAAGTCAAGTCTTTTAAGAGTATTAAGAGTTTTAGCACTAACATGTCCAAACCTTTTGTGCCACAACCAAGGATCATTTTTCATTACACTCATGCATGACATGGTATGACCGGATAACGTGTTTAAGTCGGTTAGGTAAACATCTTTGACACGTCTCCCTTCGAGAATAATTTCATGAGTTGTGGCATCAATTATTCGACACAAATTAGCACTAAATTCCACAATATTACCTTTGTCACAAATTTGAGAGATGCTAAGGAGATTATGTTTCAAACCTTTGACAAGCTGCACATTGTCGACACAAAGTAACGATGACTTACCGACCTTTCCCATGCCTATTATTTCACCTTTCTTGTCGTCGCCAAAAGTTACCTTGCCACCATCATAAGCTTCTAGTGAGAGGAATTGGCTTCTATCTCCCGTCATGTGACGAGAACATCCACTATCCAAGTACCAATTGCGGCCGCCTCTCACCAAGCCCTACACAAAATTAGACTTTGAGTTTAGGAACCCAAATGAATTTGGGTCCCCTCTTGTCCTTCACATTTCGCAACAAATCTTTTCGAATCCAAATTTGTTTTACAACCTTAATATTTTTGTTAATGTCACTATGTCTTTTCTTGCAAGCATTAAAGACATGACCGGTTTTACCACAATAGTTGCAAATGATGTACTCGGGAAGACCAACATATTTCCTTCTTCTAAAGTCGGTTTGAGTTGGATCAGGTTTTCTGAGGCAACAGTCGGACTGACTGTTCCATTTGAAACCAAGACCGGCAGTTTTATCACATCTCTTGGACTGATTAGTGAGGAAATTTAAGTTCTTTTGACTTCCTTCCCAATTTTTAGACACATTCTTAGCCTCAACAAGTTCCTTGGTTAAATCATTGACTCTAGTGGTGAGATGTACAATCTTCTCCTTTTCTCTTTTAAGATCATCATTGTTTTCACTTTCAATGGACATTCTTTTCTCAACTATGATGTCACGGGTTTGGTCATTGAGTTTAGACACAAGGTAACCCATTTTCTCCTTTGACTCTTCGTACTAGGAACTCATTTTGACAAATCTTTCATTCAATTCCATGAGATTTTTCATCTTATCTTGAACATTAAGCTTAAGACTAGAAATACAATTTTCTAAATGAACAATTTTGGATCTAGATGAGCTACATTCGGGAGATTCATTTTGAAATTTGACAAGTTTTTCATGAAGCATTCTAATCTCCCTTTTGTAGGCATCTAAGTTGACTTTGAGACACTCATTCTCTTTAGATAAATTAGTGACTAGTTCATTTGACACTTCCTTGACATTGTCAGAGGCAACAGTCTGAGACACTGTTGTTTTAAGTTCTTCTATCTCATCAACTAATTCATTAATTACACCTTTAGATATGGATTGTTCATTTAGAAGTTCATCACGTTCCTTAGTTATCATGGACATTTGTAAAATCAGAGTGGTATTCACATTTTCAAGATCAGAAACATCATTGTGGTTCGACCTAAGACACTCTAGTTCGTTAGACAACTCCTTGTTCAATTTGTTTACTCTTTTCACCTCATCAGAGGCAACAGTCGCACTGTCTGTTGCCTTAAGTTCACTTTTAAGATGATAGTTTTCTTGAGCAATTTCCTCTATTTCATTTTGCATGAGATCCAACTTTTCAGTTTGTGAACGACACTTATCAAAGAGTTTGTCAAGAAGCTTACATACTTTTTCTTTGGAGTAAGTCCTAGCTTTGGCCTTTAGAAGTCTTACCTCATTGTCGGAATCGGAGTCGGAATCATCGGGGTGAGCCATAAGACATCTAAGATGTTCGGTTTTAGAGGGTTTTGAGACTTTGTCCTTGAGACGACTTGTAATACACATTTTAGCCTCTAATTCCTCCTCGATGATTTCATCGTCCTCGGAGTCGGACATTCCCCATATGGCGGACATGACTCGGTTTTTGTAGTCCTTTTTAGCCTTATCTCGCTTATCTTTAGACTTAATATCATCCCACTTAGGACATTCTTTAATTTGATGTGATTTGTCACCACATTTAAAGCATCCAATAGTGGTGGAGGGTCTTTTCTTTGGAAAGCGTTTTTTCGTGTAGTTATTATTGAACCTTTTATGACCATGGCCATTCACCATTCCAACTAAGTTCCTAGAGAACAAAGCAAACTCATCCTCTTCTTCATCCTCATCATCAATTGAAGAGGATGCTAAAGCAAGACTCTTTCCCCTTGAGGATTCACTAGAATGCTTATCGAGATTGAACTCGTGAGCCATTAGTGATCCCATTAGTTCATGAAGAGATAGAGTTGATAGATCTTCGGCTTCCTCTATGGCGGTAACCTTAGGTTGCCATTTAGTGGTAAGACTACGAAGAATTTTTCGAATGATGTCCTCGAACTCGAAATTTCTTCCTAGGCTTTTTAGTTCATTTATAATACACGAAAAGCGAGATGAAAAGCTATTTATGGACTCGTCCTTTGACATGTGAAACATCTCATATTGTTGCATGAGAAGGTCAATACGGTGTTTACTTGAGACGTCCCTTCATAGGCAAGCACAAGGGAATCCCAAATTAATTTAGCCGTAGGACATCCAGAAATCCGACTCACTTCGGCCTCACCAACACATCGTTGAAGAATCGACATCGCTTTTGAGTTTTTCTCGGCCAATTTAAAATTGTTTTCATTGTAATCTTTCTCATCTTTGACCTTAGTAAAACCCGTAAGGATGTCGGTTTCCTCAATAGTAAGAGGTCCGTTTTCGATGATTTTCCAACATTGATAATCAATACTTTTAATGTAATGCTCCATTTTGAGCTTCCACCATCCAAAATTCTCACCGGTAAAGACCGGGATCTTGGAGTGTTTTGAGGGATCCATTTCCCAAGATTCAAACTCTAAGGTGATAAACCTCGATCAAGAGCACGAGGCTCTGATACCAATTGAAGAGTTTAGGATCCCGAAGTACCTAAGAGGGGGAGGGGGTGAATTAGGTACCTTTTAAAAATTTTAACTTAACTTAATTGATTTAAGTTAGTTAAATGAAATGATATCTCAAATACCTAATACAACCTCTTTTAAATGGAGATTAAAAGAAGTGTCGTTGGTTATGATGAAGGCAACAGTGTAACGGACGGTAACTTGTTGTCTTTGTATAAACTGTAAACAACAGACCAACGTGACAGTATAGTAGACTGTTGCTGAAGATAATAAAAACGACAAACTAAGAATTGCAGCGGAAATAAATAAACGAAATAAGTTCAACACAATCAGTTTTGAATTGGTTCGGCCTACACTCTATAGGCCTACGTCCAATCTACTTCTCATTAATAATTTGATAATCTAATTAACTCTAACTACAATTATTCTATTACAATGAGATCCCCACAATCTACTCCGATTGTGCTACTCAAGAAACTACTCCGTTTCTTTAAGCTCTATCTAGTTCTCAAATAGTTATAGGATCAAATATCTCTAAGTTGTTCACTTAAGAACATGAGAGATCAATTTTCGATCAACTAAGAGAAGAAAGATATTAAGCTAAGCCATACTTAAACAAATGAACCATTTTTTAGACTTGTAAGAAATATGAAAAACTTGCAATTTAAAAGATTTTAAATACTTGAAAGCATTAAGGGTTTTGCAAAGGTTTTCAATTTCTTTCTCAGATTTTATAAGTTATGAAAGTGTGTTTTATGCAAAAAAGGAGCATCTCTTTATATAGAGGAAGAAGGGTGGAGTTTACTTTATATTAAATTAATATAAAGTAAATCAAGTTTAGCAAGCCACAAGTTTTCAGTCAAAAGCATTTTCCTTGCACCAAAATGGGTAGTCAAAAAATCAAGCAAGAAAAGTTTTCTTTCCTTCTTTGCCAAGAGTCACACATGTGACTTGTGCAAATAGGGGAAGTCTTTAAAAAGCTTTCAAAAACACAAACTTGGACTCTGAACTTGTTTAGGCAAAACTTACATCTTACTAACTAATCTAATTACTTAAATTAGTTAGATGAGATGCCACAATTAAATAAAAGAGAAATGTATTCCTTTTGAAAATAATGGTTCATCCGTCCAGGAAGGTAACAGTGGGCGACACTTGTTTCCTCGTATAGCAAAGTTAATATTTTTCTAACTCGAACCTATGGACCCTTAAACAATACAAGACGATCTTCATCCTTGGCTTCATTCTACTTTGATCATCATCAATCTTTGTAAATCCTATTAAGAAAACTTAAGAGAAACATTAGTAACATTTGGTTTGTCATCATCAACACAATAAGCTCAACATAGAGTAATCTTTTAACTTTGCTATATGCAATCGATTTCGACTAACTCCTAGTACACTCCCTTTTGAGTCGGTAGGAAGGTCGAGTAAGCGAGGAGATTCAATATCGTCACCAAAGGGGTCTATGACTACAAACTTTCGCGACCCTTGAAAAAATATCTTGTTAATCAAAGTCACGGCCATTTTTGAGGATCTTAAATGAAACCGGGGTTTATTACATGGTTACGACCTCCATTGACTCGTTTTAGACGAATAAATTTGCAACATTTCGTTGTACCTGCCCACAATTCTAACAATGCGAAACCCATCACTGAAATCGTACAAATTAGTCACCTCCGGAGTACTAACTCCTTTGACAACTCCGGCAAACCCAACAGCCGTACACCACATCCAGTCATAATTAATGTCGACTTGGGTCCGTGTTAAAGGAACAACAATAAACTGTTTGGTAAACGGGTTAGCAATGTAATAGGCCGATTCTTCATGGTTTAGGGTACGATATGTGACAAAGAGGTCTTTGTGATTAGCAACGATGTTGAGATAGTTAGGATTATCATAATTATAATCGCCAGGGAGGAAATCGAGGCAAAGTTCATGTCCTTGGAAATGAGGGTGCTCCGTAACAAGGAACGAGGCTAAGGCGCCGTATTGAGGATATCTTTTTATAGATTCTTAATGTGTGCTCTTAGGGCACACGTTAGAAAAACCCTAATTGTCTCAATCATTTGATGACGTTTAATTAAAATTCTCTTCACAAAAAATAAAAATAAAATAAAAAGGTGTAATGGAGGAAGTGATTTTTATTATTAACCACTCCATACGTTAAAAGAACAAAGAAAACAATTAGTTAGGGTTAATTCAAGTCGGCTAAAGCACGTCGTACATAAGTACAAGTTTACCCCAAACTTCAAATTCAAAGCCGTCTCCAACATAATTTAATATCATCAATGGCTTCTCAAAAACAATTCGATCTTAATAATCTCCTCAACTTTCCTCCTCTTTCTAGTCTCATAATCCCCAACCAACAACACCGAAACCATGTCCACAAGCACAACGATAACGAAGACGACAACAATTACAACCCTCAATCTCGCATCGACGATCTTAACGACACCTTACTAGAGTTGATATTCCTAAGGTTAGTTCAATGGAGACATCTCGTTACTTGCAAATGCGTTTCTAAACGTTGGAATTCAATTATTTCCAATCCCGATTTTTCGCCTTATCTTACCAATAAATATTCCACTTTCACGTTGATCCTTAGGGAACGATGGACCAACTACTGCCTTATTACCGAGCACCCGTACTTCCAAACATATAAACTTGGCCTTGACGATATCATTCCTAATAATCAACATTCCTATTGCGACATCGTTGCTTATCACAATGACATCTTGGTTTTGAAATCGAACGTAGGATTAACCTATAACATTGTTAATCCAGTTACTCGACAATTTATTATAGTTCCCGTTACATGTGACGAACCGCAACACAGTCACTACTACCGATACCACTCTTGTGAGGTTGGGTTTGCAGGATTTGTTAACGGTGTCGTTATGGGATTTCGGATTATTCGTATCATTGTGTCGTACCAAAACAGATTAATTTGGCAAATATATTCTTCTGAAAGTGGCAAATGGAAGACATATAGTGTCAATAATAATTCGGGTTTCAACTTCAAATCAAAGGACATAAATCGTTACCTACCTGCTGTGACGGTGAACAATAGGGTTTATTGGCGCGGTCTTTGTAATAAAATTCTAGTAAACGACCCCTTTGTTGACGACATTGTATCGTATTGTGTACTAAACCTACCTAGTGACATTCACGAAGACAGCGTGCTTGGGTCCTGTGGAAATCGACTAAGAATTGCGCAGTTTGAATCAAAACAGGCCGCACCAAGGATATTAGTATGGGAATTTGAAGACGATTTGATCAATTGGGGAGGTAATACCATGGCGGCCAAGTTAAGGCTAGTTGTTAACTTCGCATTGAAGCCAAATCTTATTGGTAGGCATTTCCCTCCTTTCGAAGGTTTGTTCTCGATTAATTTACGCTGCAAAAATGAGGTGATTTGTTGTCATCCCAATGATCCTGAGATTGTTTACATTATATTCAATGATAAATTGATTCAATGTGATGTTGTTAAGAGCAGATTGAGAGTGATTCGTCATTGTACCACTACTTGGTCCCACAGATTTATGCTTGTGCATCCACTCATGGGCTCATTGTAATCGAATCCCAGTAATTCAATCGAAATCAGATTTATGTTTTTGTGTCCTCTATCATTCAAGTGCTACATGTTATTCGTATCGAGCAGCGTAACACTTTATAATACAAAGTAGGGTAACTGAAGATGTATAATCCTCCTAACTAGCTTCATTAAAAATTAAATGTGGTGTGCCGAAGCGTTGATACCTGGTTTGTGAACACTTGTAAAAATTAAATTAAGCACTATTTACTTCAGCTCAGTTTCATTCAATTTAGTTTAATTCAGTTTAACTCTATTTAATTTATTTTAACTCGTTTTAACCGAAAAGAACAGTGAAATTTGATATAGGACCCTCACATAAACTCAATCAATGTTGCATAAATCCTTTCTATTAAATTGAATACATTTTTTTTTGTGAAAGATGCTTACGGCTTACACATACGTTTTTTTTGTTTGACTGGTTAAGAGTAGACCTGCATTCAGGCCGGGCTCTCCTGGTCGGACCCGGGCTGGGCTTTAATGTGAGATTAAGCCAAACTTAAGTAGCAAACAACCCCTTATCTTTGCTACAAAGTGAAATCAAGCCCCTTATATTTTTTCGGGCAAAATCTCACCGGATTATAAATTTGGGTGTTGCTCTTTCACATACGCATTTTACTCTTTCACATACAGAAATTACCTTTTTACCCTCCTATTTTCAATTTTCTCTCGTCCCTCATCTCCCATATTATACATCAATAAAACGGAGTAATAAATGAAAAACCAATCGCCCCTTCTCCGCCACTGTCACCACCTTCATTCCCCTACCTGACCACCACCTACCACCCTTATCACGAACGACCTACCCACCAGCGACCCATCTCCCAGAGGTCGACCACATACTTTATCCGTTTTCCCGCAACCAACGACTATTGCCGTGAGCCCCAGCCAATCCATGATCTCCTATGAATGAAATACTAAGGCCAAATGACCAAATTGGTAAAAAAAGTAGAGGATACGTGACAAATTGGTAAAAAAACTAAGCAAAGTGACAAATCGGTAAAAAAAGTGGATGATAAGTGACAAATTGGTAAAAAAATATTTACGAGGATAATTTAACCAAAAATAAAACACGATAATATTACAAATATTTTTTATTTTACGTGAATTTTGTTTTCCAAATAAGTAAACATTTTCTATCAAATATTTTTATGTAAAAGCAACTTTTATCATTGTTTGTCAAAGTATTTGCGTTTATTCGACAAAAAACATGATGAAATATAATCATTATTTTTTTCTTTTTTCTTTATGTTGAATTTTCTTATGTTGAAAAATATGAAATGATAAATTTTTTAACCCTTGAAAAACTACAATTATGATGAAATTAATTTTTTTTTAGTTGGAAGACAAGATAATAGCGTAATTAAATGGGGTTAAACTGAAAATGTTTTCTATGAGTATAATGGACATATGTTCATTGTTTCTTTTCCAAACTTGGTACGAAATCACTAAATGTTAGATTAAATTTTTATTACTCTATAATTGTTATTTGTTGCAGCGACTTACTATTACAAAGATATATATATATATATATATATATATATATATATATATATATATATATATATATATATATATATATATATATACTCCATAAAACGTAATAAACCCGTGATTCAACGATTTTGCCCGATTTTTTTAAATAAAGATTAGACGATTTTATGACATTACATAACAAGTTTTAAAGATTTGAGCCAAGTTTAAACTGAAGGTATTTGGAGGAGAAACCCAACATTTCACACCTGCAAATTAATTTTTTTTTCTATTCCTCCTTGCCAATCCGCCATGTCCTTCTCTTTGTCTAGCCAAACAAACTATTAGACTTTGGAAAGGCGAACATGACGCGAAAGTTAACTCTAAAGTTGATCTGTTTCGAAAGAGATTTTTTTTAAAAAATATGTCAAAATGAGGTCATAAATCAACCTAAGTATTTAGCGAAATGGAATTTACGGAGGAATTAGAATAAGAAGTAGTAGATGGACCCATTTTAACTTAGCTTCATTCAATTTAGTTCAATTCAGCGTAACTCTATTTAATTCATTTTAACTCGTTTTAACCGAAAAGAACATACCCTTAGTGAAATTTGATATAGGACCCTCACATAAACTCAATCAATGTTGCATAAATCCTTTCTATTAAATTGAATACATTTTTTTTTGTGAAAGATGCTTACGGCTTACCCATAAGTTTTTTTTGTTTGACTGGTTAAGAGTAGACATGTACTCAGGCCGGGCTCTCCTGGTCCGACCCAGGCCGGGTTATAATATGCTTGACCGGGTCAAGGGCGGGTCGGATTAGGCCGAATCGGATCAACTCGTGCTGATGGCAAGCTCTAGTTAAGAGAACAACAATAACTCTTTATACGGAAAGTGAATATCTTGATTTTTGTATTAACTAAAATCTCGATAGTATTCCTCTCAAAAAAAAAATCTCGATAGTATTAAGTTTTTGTGTTTTAATCGTGATAATATTTTTTTTCTTATACGAAGCAGGAGTACTAACTAAATAACATCTTGATTTTGCTCAAACTCCCATGCTTTTAATCCTTGGATAATCTTTCGATACATCAGGGTGCGTTTCAAACCCGGCTATTTGGAACTCGGCTATATGCAATCGATTTTGACGAACTCCTAGCTAGTACATGTCGTGAGCCAACCCGAAAAATGAACATGCCCCGTCACATAATCGTAATTGTATTGACGTGTTGTAATATGAATACACAGAATTCATATTTGTGTACGCAAAACTGTAAAAGTGGTAAACGACCCACTTAACTTTGCTTTGATCTGAGATTAAGCCCCTTAAGTTTACTTTGTAGCAAATAACCCCTTAACTTTGCTGCTACAAAGTGAAATCAAGTCCCTTATATTTTTTCGGGCAAAATCTCACCGGATTATAAATTTCTCACCAATATCTCGTGTCTTTGTACATATTACATATAAAATTTCACTGAAATCAAACCTCTTTTTTTTTGTTTTCCAGTCAAAATATAACTTAATTGTCAATTCTCACCAATATCTCATATTCTCATCAATATTTTTACTCTATTAACTGATATTCAGATTATATAATCTAAATCAAAATCGTTTAAATTAACTTGCTACTGTAAGTGATAAATGGTAAAATCGTTTTTACGGACATTTAAATCGTTTAACTAGTATCGTGCAAGTATCTCATCAATATTCATATATACGTGATAATGTTGTTGACTTACTGATGGGTGGAACTCGTGGAAGACAAGGAGGTAGAAAGTTAGATTTAGGATTTGGAAATAAAGGTGGGGATGGAGAGCAGATCAAATTTTGGGATGATAATTGGACCATTCTTGGCCCACTTCGATCTCTTATTTCCGGCCCCTTGCTTTCCTCCTATAACCGGCGCGTTTCTTCCATCATTTCTAGTTGGTCGTGGGACTTTTCCAACATCGAATTCTCCCTTCCCTTATTCATCACCAGGTCTATTCTTGCTATCCCAATCCCTACTTTGCCCTGTCCTAACAGATCCGTTAGTTCCCTATGTTCATCCAATGTCTTCTCCTTAAGCCGTGCCTACTCCCTCCACTGCTCTCCCCTCTCCTTCCATCCTTTGCTGGCCATGACCTTTCTTGGATTTGGTCCATTCACACCCAACCCCGTATCTCCCTTTTCTTGTGGCTTGCTTGGTGGGATCGTCTACCACACAATACCACCCTCTCTTTGTTAGGGTGCAAACCCATGTCCCACATCGGTAGAATAAAGATGGAAGATCATCTTTATAAGTATCTACTAAATATAATAGTATGAGGCCTTTTGGGAAGGAGCCCAAGAGTAAATCCGTGAGGGATTGGCCCAAAGCGGACAATATCGTACTATTATGGACAGTGGACACGGATCGTGCAGAAGCCAAAGACGGATATTCACGCTTCCGCACAACAAGTGGTATCAGAGCCCAAGGTTCTACTTGGGCTAGAGTCTAGACACGGTGATTCATCAGGCCAAGACTTGAAGGTGGACTAACACTATAAGACGTGGAATTCCTATAGCTCGGGGGAGAGCTAATATGTTCGCGAGAAGCGACATGGTCTCACGGCGTTGAGACGGCAGGCCGTCCAAGAGAAAGATCGTCAGCGACCGGCGAGGTGGGCTGAGGCTTAATGGAGGCAACAAAAGCGGTCCATGGTAAGTCCAAAAAGGCGGTCCGGTGTGACGCGCTGAGGCAGTGGATTCGGACCAGTCCAGGGTATATTGGATGCAGAGGAGTTTGGTACGCAAGTGTAGCACAAGCCCCGTGAGACACATGGTGTGTCGTTTAAGGGGAGGTTATCAAGACTTGGTGATGCGGGTGTCTAGGTGATGGGGCTGCATGGTGTGGGGAGTTCTCCATGGAGGTCAAGGTCCGAGTCAAGATGATGGTCCTTGGTTTGAGGGGAGGATTGTTAGGGTGCAAACCCATGTCCCACATCGGTAGAATAAAGATGGAAGATCATCTTTATAAGTATCTACTAAATATAATAGTATGAGGCCTTTTGGGAAGGAGCCCAAGAGTAAATCCGTGAGGGCTTGGCCCAAAGCGGACAATATCATACTATTATGGACAGTGGACACAGATGCAGCAGAGGCCCAACACGGGATATTCACGCTTCCGCACAACACTCTTCGAGGGGCCTGCCTCTGTCCCCCTCCTGTGCCATGTGCCACGCCCCCTTTGAAAACTCCCTCCATATCTCTCGTGATTGCCCTTCTCTAGGCTTAGTCTGGAGTTCTTTCCATCTCCCTTCTTCCTTTTTCTCCTCTAATCTCCAGCCTTAGCTTTACCAAAACCTTAACCATCCTAATAATTCTTGGCCCACCCTTTTCTCCTTCATCATTTGGCGCCTCTGGTTAAGGCGAAATAACTTCACCTTTAACTCTTCTTTGGACCCTCTTGATCACCACTGGCTTTCCTCCACTAGATCCATTTGCTCCTCCTGGTCTCAGGCTAACCCCACCCTATCCCGCCACCTTGCTCCCATTAACCCAACTCATTGGGCCCCTCCTCCTCCCTCTTGGTTTAAAATCAATGTTGATGCGTTTTTTTGCGCTACTTCTCTCTTGGTGGGCATAGGGTGTGTTGTCCGCGACAGTTTTGGGCAGTGGATTGTGGGGTGGACTATTAGGTGTTCCGCTTCTTCACCTCTGATGAGTGAACTCCTGGCTATTCGGGCTGGACTGATGTTTGCTAAGAGTCGTTCGGGTTACTACATTATTAGTTCTGATTGCCTTAATGTCGTTCGGCTTATCTCGTCTGAAGATTTGTGTACTGCATCTCTGGATAATGCTACTAATATTGTCTTGAATTGTAGGGAACTATTAAAGGCAGGGACGTAGCCAGGAATGAAATTCACACAGGGCCGAAACTTAAATCACAAATATATTAAAAGTTTATAAATACTATTAAAAGTACGACAATAAAAAAAAGGTACCAAGTATATGGTTATCTATAAGAGAACTTTCCGTTCTTTCAAGTCTCGAAAGGTATCTATAATTGAGTCAGTGCTAAATGTTTTTGCTATCTCTCGTTCAATGTAGATAATCATACAACTCTCGAAAAAATCCGCTTCCATCTTATTTCGGCGAGTGTTCTTAACTATATTCATCGATGAGAAAGCTCTTTCAGCGCTTGCTGTAGATACTGGGAGAGTCAACAAAAGTTTTGTTAGTTGGAAAATAAGCGGGTAGATGTTCAATTTTCCAGTACTCACCAGCCATTGACTCAAATCGGAAATGGTAGAAAGGTTCTCAAGATCCTGTTGTCGAGATAAATCAACCTCATAATGACACAGTTGTACTCTTAGTTCCTCCTTCTCAACATCTGTAAAATCCTCGGGATAAAATTGATGGACAAGATGACAAATATCATCTATCTTGAAAACGTGTCTACTTGCTCTAGGCTCCAAAGCACAACTTAAAGTTAGCAACTCGACTGACTTCTCATTGAACCTGTAGTTCAACTCATGTAGTTGCTTATCAATTGCAACACAAAACACATTTCTTCGATAATGATTTGCAATTGTAATTTCATCATGTTGACGGCGAGCGCGACCTCCTCTTTCTATATAAATGGAATTCATATCAGGGAGTTCTATATTGCGTCTTTCACAAAATGAGACTACTTCAGCTAAAAGGGATTCCCAACCATCGTCCCTTAGCTTTTGTAGAAGAACCTTTGTACTCTCAACAAGATGCAATGAGTTTAGAATATCTTGAGATTTTCGCTGCAAAGCTTGAGAAAGTACGTCAGAGACCTCTAAAATTTTCTTCATAAGATGCAAAATGAAGATAAACTCAAAAGAAGTCATTGTGTCAAGTGTAGTGGTTGCCTGTGCACGTTCAGCTGATGTTTCCCCTTCATCAATGATCATATAAAGTACTGAACAACTGGAACTAAACAGTTTTATTAGGCTTGAAATAGACCGCAAATGAGAGCTCCAACGAGTATCCCCTGGTCTCTGCAAATTACTCATTTGATTCAACCCAACGCCCGTTTCAAGTTCCCCATCTTCAATCAACATTTCTATCTCACGAGAATAAGCATTCCGTAGCGCATCAACTCGCTTATAAGATGCAAGAACAACATTTATAACGAATGATAGTTTGGAGAAAAATTGGCAAACAGGTATGACTTCTTTTGCTGCTGCTACAAGCGCTAGCTGCAAACGATGAGCAAAACAATGAACAAAATATGCATAAGGACACTCTCGAATGACCACTGCTTGCAAGCCATTCCATTTACCACGCATGTTGCTTGCACCGTCATAACCCTGACCTCGTAAATTTTTCATATCAAAGGAGTAATGAGAGAGAACTTCAAATATTTCTTTTTTCAAAGTCATGGCAGAAGTATTTGGAACATGAATAATACCGAAAAAACGCTCTTGTACTAGACCAAGGTTATCAACAAATCTCAAAATGAGGGCCATCTGTTGCTTCCCAGATACATCTCCTGCTTCATCAACAATAATACAAAAGGGCGCTCCACCAATTTCCTCTTTAATTGCTCGTTTTACTTTCTCTGCCAAAATCTGTAAAATTTCTATTTGTATGTCTGGTGAGGTGTAAGTGGCATTCTTCGAACGATTACTAACCACGTTAGTGCTAAATGAAGCCTGGTATTTTAGAAGTTCAAGAAAATTTCCCCGATTACTTGAACTTTCACTTTCATCCCGACCTCTCATTGCCAATCCTTGCACAGCTAGCCATCGTAATGCGTTAATAGAATTTGCAAGTCTTAGCCTATTGTTAGCAATTTCTCTAGGTGTTTGCTTAGCATATACATTTGGTATGTGTTGCCCTTGATTAAGAAAATCTTCCAGCTCTTTTTCTGCATTTTGATGATGTGAATTTGGTTCACCACCCAAATGTTTAATAAAAGAACCTTTTTTTCCGGAGGCATGTTTCCAATTTTGAAAGCCATCAATGGTAAAAGCTCTATGACGATCTGGCTTATTAAACAAAAAACAGACAAAGCAAAATGCAGCATCTTTGTCCGGGGAATATTCTAACCATGACGGAAATTTATGATACCATGATGCTTGAAATCGACGACCGTGAGTATCCGAGCCCGATTTAGGATATTCTTTTGGCTTAAATACTGGTTGATATGGACCATTTGAAATATAGGCTCGTCTGATTTCGTTTCGCTTTTCGGGTGGATATTCCCATATTTGCTTACGCTTTCCGGGATCTCGTACAATTTGGTAAGAATTAGTTGAAGGCTCCATAGATCGCGGAACTTTTGCAGGTCTATTTTCAAGAGGTGTAGTCTCTTGACTTTCATCAGACATATTAGTAGGCATGGTGGTTGTTTGTTCATTTGTCTCATTTCTTGAAATTTCACCAATTTTTCTCTTAAAAAGCTGGGTAATTGTAAGTGCTTTTCCCATTATATATACTACAAAAAAAATTAATTAACTTAGCCCTCTTTAAAAAATACAAACATTATCCAAGCAAACAAATTAAATCTCAAGTGTACACTTTATCAGTTGCATAATTCCCTAATTCCTTTAGACTTTAGTTCTCCACTTCTGCCTTTTTCCCCAATTTTTCATCACCTGCTACTGCTACTATTTGGCTAGTTTCGATATTCGAATACGGAGTACAAGATTTCTAATCCCTAAAGGCTAAATGGCTAAATCAAATAAATTCAATACTAGATTTGGTGTTTTCGCAAACAAATTTCTAAAACTAATGTCAATATTAATTCATACAATCATCAAATATTCAAATTGCAATAAAATTAAAATAATTCATTCGAAAAATTACCTTCTATGGAGTTAAGAAGTGAACGGTCGTCGACGTCGCTGCCCTGCCCTGCCCTCCGGTAGTCCGATGACTCCGATCTTAGTATCTTACTTTGGTATTTTTTGGGATTATTGGGAAGAAATTGGGAGATATTGTGTGTATTATTAATTTAGGGATAAATTTTTGTTTACATATTTGTTGACCCTTTGATTCCCCCAAATCGTGTAAATGGATTTGTTAATTTTTTTTTTTTTTATTATTATACTGAAGCTACTCTTCAAAATTTTTTTCTTCTAGACAAGGTGGGCCCTGGCCCATGTTGGCCCCTTAATAGCTACGTCATTGATTAAAGGCCTCACCTCTTTTGAAGATAACTTTTGATTCTCGCTGCACGAACACCGTTGCTGATTCTATGGCCAAGTTTTCAAGGGAGGATACTTCTTCTGCTAATGGCAATTTTCGGTGGGAAAATATCCCCACCTTTCTTTTAGACTTTTGTATTATTGAATCGGTGGCTTGTACCGAGCTTTCTCCTGACCCCCCTCCTTGAACTCTTTGTAATCTCTGGACCTTTCTTTAATTATTGGTCTTTTTTCCAAAAAAAAAAAAAAGAATAGGACTCGTATAGTGAAAATCTTTCGGTACATATACGAGTATAAAGGGTGAAATTTTATATGTAAAATGTTCAAAGACATGAGATATTGATGAGAAATTGATAATCCGGTGAGATTTTTATAGTATAACTAGACTCCTCAGCAAACGGAAACACAATATTAGGAAATATCCAATATCATTAGAGGCGGCAATAATTGACGCGACCCGAAAACCCGACTCGAACCCAACACAAAGTTAGTGGGTTAGGGTCAAGACGTTGTGACCCATTTAAGTAATTGGGTTGATACGGACACGGCACAAAACTTAAATGGGTCGGGTTAGGGTTGAGCTATGTTGACACGAACTCGACACGAATATTTCATTTATTTCAAAGTGTCGTAACATATTTAGGTTGAGTCAATAATTCAACAAAAGAATTTAAAAATAAGCATTTTCATTCGCCATTTTTAAGAAAATATGGTTATAAAGCGGAGTTATTTTTATCAGTATATGGGGTTAAATAGTTAAGTGGATTAAAAATGACTTGCTTAAGATAAATGACCCTAGTAAAACCTAATTTTGCCGTCTTTGCTTTTTTTCTAAACCGCAATCCTTGGCTACCACGCACAAATCAATCTCTATATAAACAATTTGTTAGGGTTATTTTAAAGCACAATAATACAACTTAGTCCGTAAATCATAATGGCTGACCAACCATTTCCCTGGCATGATGATATTTTTCACTATCCTCCTCTTCCTAGTCTCATAATCGCCTACCCCAAGCAACAACATCGAAGCGATGCCCACAAGCGAGACGACAACAACGTGAATGACAACAATGTGGACCTTCGATCTCCCATTGACGATCTTAATGACAACTTACTAGAGTTGATATTTACAAGGTTAGTCCAATGGAGACATATCGTTACTTGTAAATGCGTTTCGAAACGTTGGAATTCAATTATTTCAAATCCGTATTTTACTCGTTATCTTACAAATAAATATATCCCTTTCACGTTGATCCTTAGACAAGGATGGACAGACAACTGCCTTATTACCGAGCACCCGTACTTCCAAACACATAACCTTCGCCTCGACTTTATCATCCCTTATAATAGAATTGTTGCTAATCACAATGACATCTTGGTTTTGTGTTGTACCCTTAGTTGGTATGAATTTTTGCGCGTAGAATTAGCCTATTATATCGCTAATTCGCTTACTAAACAGTTTATTGTAGTTCCCGCGGCTACATGTGACTATGTAGCACCCTATAACTACACCTTTGAGTCTTGAGCAGTTGGATTTGCGGGAGTTGTTAGCGGAGTTAGTACCATTATTGATGTTCCTAGCTCGATGGGATTTCGGATTATTCGTATCAAGACGCCGGCCCCATACTTATTAATTTGCCAAAGATATTCTTCTGAATCTGGCAAATGGACGACATATTTTGTCAATAATTTGGGTTTCGAGCTAAGATCACACGACATATTTGACGGACGTAATCAAGCGGTAACTTTTAACAACAGGGTTCACTGGCGCGGTCAGGATAATAAAATTTTAGTAATCGACCCCTTTGTTGATCACAGCATTGAACCGCAGGAAGCGTGCTTGAGTCCTGTCGAAATCAACTACGAATATCGCAGTTTGATGACAACGCTCCTCGGATCAAAATATGGGAATTTGATGACTACGATGATTTAAGGCTAGTTACTGACTTTACATTGAAGCCAAATGTTATTGATAGCGTATTCCCTGCTATCGACCGTTTGTTCCCGGCATTATTCGACCGCAGCAATGAGGTGATTTGTTGTCACCCGAATGATCCTGATATTGTTTACATTATATACCAAGATAAATTACTTGAATGTGATGTTAGTAATAACAGATTGAAAGTGATTCGTCATTGTAAAACTATTTGGTCCGAAAGATTTATACTGATGGCACCATAATTATGTGCTAATTGTAAAAAGTGCGGAATTGTAATCGAATCGAACTATTTATAATAAGAGGTTTGCAATGATATAGTAGGCATGGTGCAAAGTTAGAAATTAGCTATCTCGGTCGATTTGGATGAAGATACGCCAACTTAGAACACAAGCAAATTATTATGGATCATATGAAAACGCTCTCATATATAGTCCGTCTACTACTCGAATACTGCGTCTCATGTATAATCTCACATGTATCTAACACCTTACCCGCTAATATAAATTCTAATCTCACTGTCTAGCTAAAATAGCGGTTCATTTCGGGTTCAGGTCAAACAGGTCGCCGGGTCGAAATTTTCGGGTCTTGAGCCTGAAAAAACAGGTCGGATCGGGTCAGAATTTGGCAGGTCTAGTTAAAACTTATTCTCCCCGTTTCGATTATTTGTTTATCTATTAGTATTGATCCCGCCTAATATTGTTGGATTATTGTGATTCAAAATATTAGCCAATTATTTATTCCTCTTATTTAGTTAATCATGATTCCTATTAATTATGGCATTAAGGTAGTGGTATAACAAAATGTCAAGTAATGGCAGTTGATGAACACAAAAACTCCGGAGAGACGGTGTCTAAATAACGTTATTGAAAGACCTCTCACATGATGGGGTGAGTGACCCATTGAATTTCTTTTGTCCCTATTATACCTTCTATTAAATTAGTGAAATACGGTCTCTCATGAGACCTACTGATGATAAAAACGTAGGTTTATCCCACTAGTTTAGGTTATTTTGTTTAATGTGTAATCCTATAAAAAGCTACTAATGTATTGGAAACAATTGAGTTCGTTTAAAAACAAAACGAAAATATTTCACTCTTCTCTCGTATTTTAGCTTATCAAACATATATGCACAATATTTATAAAGTTTTATTTTTGAATATATTACTAATAAATTTTTAAAAGTGTTGATTTTCACTAAACACATTTTACGGTGTGTTTGGATAGGAAAAGTGGAGGAAAAGGTAGAGGAGAGGAAATGAGGGGAGGGGAAGAGAGAGGGAAAGGGGAGGGCGAATGAGGCGCAAATTTAAAATGTATATAAATCCTCCTATATACTAAGGAGTAATTTTACCGTCCTCCCGGTGGACGGTACTCCTCACACACAAGCCATTATAATATTCCACTTGGGTCGATTGTATATGTGTGTGAGAAGTACCGTTACTCGGGAGGACGGTAGAATTTTTGTATACTAAGGTAATACAACTTCTCTAAAGTTTTTTTCCTCCAAAGTGCCAAAATTATGTATGGAAACAAATTAGATTTTCATTTATTAAACTAATTTTTCATTTAAAACAATTTATACATAAAAACTGTATCTCCTATTATTAACTTCGTGACAAAAAAAGATTTTTTTTAAAATAATTTGATGTAATTAAAATATTTTCATAAAAAACATAATTCATGGAATTATTCAATTCTTTTGATTAATTTTAATATTAGTTATTTTTTATAACAATTTGTGAGATATAAATCTAAAATCTATAACTAATACACTAAAATTTAAAAGGCCTATATTTACAAGTGATCGTGGAGTCTATCTGTATGCAGCTCGTGGAGGCGCTTAAAGGAAGGAAGCAGGGGTGTAGCATCTTCTCACAAGTGATCGTCGACATTCTTATGTTAAGCAACGAGTTTGAGTTTGTCCTTTGGTCTTATACGAGTCGGGTCAATAATAGTGTAGCGCATTGTTTAGCTCATATCAATCCTAGACTTGTTGGTCGAGTGGAATGGTCGAATGTGTTGCCACCGACTGCTGAAAGTGCTGTTCTCTTTGATATTTCTATGTTATCGTAACACTCTTTGAGTGTTTTCTTCAAAAAAAAAAAGGCCTATATTTACCGCGTATTTGCACGGGAACTACACTAGTTGAATATGATTAGAATATAATTTTAAATATATTTTACATTTATAAAAAAAAAAAAATTTGATTAAAAAAATCGTTTAAAAAAGGTGTTAGAAATTATTTCTTGACCCGTATTCTGACTCTAATCCGCACCGTATTTTACCCGACCCGTTTGGCAGGTCTAGTTTAAAGTATATAAACTAATAAAACCTAATAATCTTGCCGTCTTTGCTCTTTCTAAACCGCAATTATGTCATCAAATGATAGTCGCCACCCTTGTCAACCACGCACAAATCAATCTTCACGTAATCTTGATGATTTCCGCCTGTTTCCTCGTCTTCCTAGTCATGATCTCCTAATCGCCTACCCCAAGCAACATCGAAGCCCTGCCCGCCACAAGCGCAACAAAAACAATTACGACATTCGATCTTGCATCGACGATCTTAATGACACCTTACTAGAGTTGATATTCGTAAGGTTAGTCCAATGGAGACATCTCGTTACTTGCAAATGCGTTTCTAAACGTTGGAATTCAATTATATCCAATCCATATTTTACTAGTTGTCTTACTACTACAAATTTCCCATTCACGTTGATACTTAGGCGACAAGGATGGACAGACAACCACTGCCTTATTACCGAGCACCCGTACTTTCAAACACATAACCTTCGCCTCTACGATATCATCCCTAATTATAATAATAATGATCCTTCCGGGTTTTGCATCCTTGCTAGTCACGGTGACATTTTGGTTTTGTGCCGATCCTCTGAATCCATAATATTAGAATATTATATCGTTAATCCACTTACTAAACAGTTTATTGTTGTTCCTGAAAGATGAACCATCTCAACCAAAACCTTAAAGGTGATGGTTGAGGCCCAACTATTATAAATATTCCTATTACGCTCCCTCACTCAAATGCCCGTTGGGCTTGAGGAGTGGTTAGTTGTGCACCGGCTCCCCCGTACCGTGTGCTGGGTTTCCACTTCGAGTTTTTGAGGAGTTTTGAGGTTGCCAGGATTTGAACCCGTGACCTTCGGTCACACTGGCTCTGATACCATGATAGATGAACCAACTCAACCAAAACCTTAAAGGTGATGGTTGAGACCCAACTATTATAAATATTCCTATTAGTTCCCATAAAGGAGGGCGACCAACCGCATCACCGTTGTGGCGTAACTGGGTTTGCGGGATTTGTTAACGGAGTTAGTACCATTGATGTTCCTAACTCAAAAAATAACGACTTGGGATTTCGGATTATTCGTACAATTATGACGTACGGAAACAAATTAAGTTGGCGAATATATTCATCTGAAACTGGCGAATGGAAGACATATACTGTCAATGATTTGGATTACAAATTCCGCGGGGATAATCAGCAAGCTGTGACTTTGAACAACAGGGTTCACTGGCGTGGTAAATTTAATAAAATTCTAGTAATCGATCCCTTTGTTGACGACATTGTATCGTATTGTGTAATAAACCCACCTAGTAAAATTCAAACAGACGCCGGCTACCAGATGCGCAACAGCGTGTTTGGATCCTGTCAAAATCGACTAAGAGTAGCCAAGGTCGAATCAAACGTGGTTGATCCTAGGATCAAAATATGGGAATTTGAAAACTACGATGATTTGATAAATTGGGGAGGTAATACCACGGCTAAATTAAGGTTAGTTGTTGACTTCGCATTAATGCCCCCGATACCTAGCTGCTATAGTTTTGCAGACATGATTTGTTGTCATCCCAACGATCCTGATATTGTTTACATTTTATACCGCGATAAATTACTTGAATGTGATGTTAGTAAGAGCAGATTGAAAGTGACTCGTCTTTGTAGAAATGATTGGTCCGAAAGATTTGTGCTTGTTCATCCACCGATGACACCATAATTTTTGAGGGCCTCATACTATTGTATTTGTCGCACCTGTTTTACTTATTATCGCCCAAATTAGGACTTTGACTTTCCGATTCTACCTTTTTGTTATTTCTATCTCCTCTCTTATTTATTTCCCAAGTCAGCATAAATGTTTTCAGTTATGAAAGACAAGACAACAATTCCGATGCGATAAACGAGTTGTCATGCAACTTACACAACGCGTACATGGAGGTTTCGTGTATCTTACACGACTCAAGCGTGGGTTAATTGTAATCCAATCCCTAGTATTAATGCCGATTAAAATTCTGTTCATGTTGTTATTTCGAATTGTACTACGGACGGATTACATGTCTACAAAAGTCTTTGATTCAATTATGTTACCTAATATTCTATTGAGTAACGCCACATATTAATCGACCACCGCCAGTTCAATAAAAACCAAATCTGAAATATGCTCCTACTTCTCAGGTATCACCACACCACCAAAACTTGGGAGTTCATATAGCATTGAAATATTAAGAGGATATAAGAACGTGGTTTGTTAATGGCTTATATAATGGGCAATGGCGGTCGAAAAATATTGCATTTGGCGTTAGTATTTGTGACAAACATAAGCGTAAGCATCAATTTAGTGCTTCTGTTTTTAGTGGTTGTTTTATAGGTTTAACGTTTTAAAATTAGTTTTACAATCTCTTAAATTGTAGTATTTGGCCAAATTTCTTCTCTTACATTTAGAAAAACACTTTTAAAACTTAGTCAAACAACCTTTTAGTTAAATTAGTTTAAGTTACTTTAATTTCAAAAAAGTTCAGCTTCTATAAGTCTAATTCAGATCTTATTAATTCTGTTCAGAAAAGTTCAGATCTTATAAATTTAGTTTAGAAAATTCAGATTATTTTATAAGTTAAGTTCAAATCTAAACTCAGAAAAATTTAAATCCTAAAAGTTCAAATTCTACAAGTAGTTCAATTCATAAAAATTCGACAAAAATTAAGTTCTAAAAAATAGGGTCCAAGTTTCAAAGGGTGGATTATATAAAGGAGTTATAATCAATTAAACTCTATTTAAATAATACTCCAATTTGTGTTAAACATTAGATTAGAATGTTAATTAAAAGTATTTGTTATTATAATCTAATTAAAGTATAAATCTAAAAAATTGTGAAATATTGTATCTTTTGGGAATATTGATTTATTAAAATCTTTATTGTTTTCAAAACCTAACCTATTTAGGCTTTGTTTGGATAGACAAATAAGGCACCTTATTTGATTAAAGTAACTTATTTGACCAAAATTGTAGGTATCTTATTTGTTTAGTGCGTGTTTAATGAATAGCTTATTTGTTAGATAAGGTAGCTGAAATGAAAAGGTACCTAGAATAGAATTTGAGAAATAAGCTACCTGTTTTATTTTATTTTACCTTTTTACCCCTTTAATTGATTTGTCAAACATGTTTTGTATAATCGGGAATCGAACCTGAAACTAGACCTAGTAAACAGGTTGGGTCTTGTCGTGTTCGTGTCAATATTAAACGGGTCATCAGCACCCCAACCCTAACCCGACCCAATTACATAAACGGGTCATTTGTCTCAACCCTAACCCGACCCATTTAATTTTTCTATAACCCAACCCGACCTATTTAACTCATTTATCTTTAAGCAGGTCATTTTTAACCCATTTAACCCGTTTAACCCAATAAATTAATACAATAAACTACGTTTATAACCTTATTATCCAAAAAATGATAAATTAAAATACTAATTTTAAGTTGTTTTGTTGAATTATTGACTCAAGCTAAATATATTATGACAATTTTAAATAAATGGGTTATTCGTGTCGGGTTCGTGTCAAAAGACATCAACCCTAAATTTTTCTATCTTTAGGCCATTTCGTTGGTATCTTTTGATTTTCAATTTAGACTGGGTCGTCTAAGGCCCTGTTCTTTCTAGCTTACTTTCAGCTCACTTAGCTCAATTCGATTCGATTCGGCTCGATTCGGTTCATCTCACTCTATTCGATTCGATTCGGCGGCTCATTCGATTCACTCCACTAAATTCAGCCCATTTCAATTTTGCACATCTTAAACTTAATAGTTTTTATTAATATTTCTAATATTATTTATTTATTTATTTATTTATTTATTTATTTATTATTATTATTATTATTATTATTATTATTATTATTATTATTATTATTATTATTATTATTATTATTATTATTATCCTCATTATTGTTATCATTTTGAATATTATAGTTATTAAAATCAATAAAATTCATATTAATAAAATTAGTACTACTACTACTACTAATATTATTATTAATATGAATATGATTATTAATTATTAATAATATTATTAATAACACTGTTAATTTTAATTTTAATATTATTAATACTTAATTATTTTTTCATATACGAACATTACTCTTTCACATACACTTTTCATAAACGTTCTATTTTATACCCTTTTCACCTAAAACTGAACTAAATGGACTCTTGAATCAATATTTTTCCCTAAAATTTAATTTAATTGCTCAAATGACTTAAAACTTACAATATGGATTCTAATTTATCAAATAATAAATTAATTTATTTGTTTATCAATTATCAATATTATTTATTGAGTTTTAATTAATCAATCAAATTTTATTTATTTGTTAAAGATGAAATTAGGGTTTGTCGCTTTTTATTTATCTAATTATTTAAATTAGGATTGCTGTTACTTCTTGGTGGCTACCTAATCACTCAAATTAGGATGATACATGGTTAGACTTTGAACAACAAGCTAGCAAATTGGTGCTCCATTATTTCACCTAATAAAATTGATGGTGTATTGTGGTTCATTGTGGGTACCTAGTTAATCACTCAAATTGGTATAATTACTACTATTAATATTATTATTAATATTATTATTAGTAATGTCCTTCTTCTTCTTATAATAATAATAATAATAATAATAATAATAATAATAATAATATTATTATTATTATTATTATTATTATTATTATTAGTATTAGTATTAGTATTAGTATTAATATTAATATTAATATTATTTCATTAATTCAATTCAGCTCAATCGCTTAGTTGATTCAAACTTATTCGATTCGATTCGGCTCGGCTCTATTAAGTTGATTGATTTATTTCAGCTCCATTCGATTCGATTCACTCGATTCGATTCATTCAACTTCATTCATTCGGTTATTTTCAGCTTTATTGATTCAATTGATTGATTCGGCTCTAAAAAGCCAAAAAGAAGGGCCTAACTAATCAATACGGACTATTCCCTTTCCTTGGTCAACGCTCCACATCATCAATCCCACGCACAAATCGCACGTGTACGTACACCTTGTATATATAAACAATAAACTAGGGTTTCAAGTTCAAAACAATAAAATCATCAATGGCTGCCCACCAAATTGATCTTGATAATCTCCACGACGTACTTCCTCTTCGTCGTCTCATAATTTCAAACAATAATTACGACATTCAATCTCGCATCGACGATCTTAATGATACCTTACTTGAGTTGATGATTAGAAGTTCTACTTAGGCCAAGCATGTTGACCCCCACTCACCTTGATCATGTTTAATTGATGTTCTTATTATTTGGTTCAAAGACCGACTCACCATGGGCTTAGGGGGAACTTCACACATATTTAAAACTTGCCATCATCAAAGGGGGAATTTGTTAGAACACACTTGGTTGATGATGCCAAGTTTCATTATGATTTAATTGTTTGCCTCTTAGTTTAAATGCTTAGCAAATTGAAGAACCCAATGATAGATCAAAGAAGTCCAAAGATGATCAAGATGAAGGACAAAGTCAAGCATCCCCATTGTCTAGAACAAATGTTGTAAACGAGGTAGTTCAACATATCTCTTTTACGCATAAGTTATGGCAAAACCGTGCAACAGTTCCTGAGACTGTTGCACAATGGTTTCTGGTACTAACGAATGGAGAATTTTCGGGAAAATTCACAAGTGTTTGAAATTCTTTAAAAAGCTTTCCTATGTTTAAAACAAACATTATTTCAAATCAAGAACAAAAAGAACAAAAAGAATATGCTTGCACAATAATTTAAAAGATGCCAATCCCATTTGTGCAAGTTGTTTTTCATACCAAAAATGGGTCTTATGCTTTTTCTATTTGAGGCAAAATTGTGAGTTCCCATATTTTATGGGAAACACTCTTTCTCTTTGGAAAAACGCAGCCACCTTGAGCCTCTCAATCTGATTGTTCTTTTATATTTTTAAATGATGAATGCATACTACATACTTGTGGATATTAGATTAATTTAGTGTTAAGATCCTTCTCTTACACACTAACTTTCTCTATAAATAGCCACTTCATTTTTCATTTATTGCAAGACTTTGAAAGAGCATTCATTGTAAACACTTTGCAAATCTTTTCAGCATTAAAAGCTTTGTTCTTCAATCATTTGCAAAACCGTTTTCTGTTTTTCAAAAGTCTTCAATTGTTTTTCAAAGCTTTAAAATCTCCAAGTATCAGTTCGCTTAACTGTTGCATAAAGGAATATGTTCAATGATTCTCGTGTTTAGGTCTTAATTGTAATCTCTATGTTCTTAAGTGAACCACTGAGATTCTGACTCTGTAAACCGTTGAGATAGAACCTTAAGTCTTGAAGCGGAGTAGCTTTGAGCAAGAGAAAGTCTTGAAGCGGAGTAGCTTTAAGCAATTGCAACCGGAGTAGGTTAGCGAGTTGTTTCATTGTAATGGTTTAGTTAAGTTTGAGTAAATTTCTAAACAAGCAATAAAATAACGGTTGGACGTAGGCTCGGAGTAGAGGCTGAACCAATTTTTTAAACATCGTCTTGTTTGTTTATTTACTTTCACGTTCTCTTATCATTCTTCTTTTACACGTTAATCTCGCCCTCGGTCTTTGTGTGATCTCTCATCTTTGTTGCATAGACTGCTTTGTACCGTTTGTGAACTTACAATCTATTAAGTTTCTCAAACTCGTATCAATAGATCTTACTTGTGTTAGTCATTAACCAAGTAAGAGAGAAAATTTTTAAAAGGTACACCTAATTCACCCCCTCCCCCTCTTAGGTGTTTATCGTTCTTAACTCTTCAATTGGTATCAGAGCCTCGTGCTCTTGATATTGGTTAAAACCAAGGAGTTGATCCCATAGTTATGGACGATTCAAAACACACTAAGTATCCCATCTTCAAGGGTGAAAACTATGCCTGGTGGAAACATCGCATGGAGCACTATGTCAAAAGTACGGACTATGAATGTTGGTTAATCATTCAAAATGGTCCCCTCAAGATTGAGGTGACTAATGCCGATGGCACTAAGTCTATCAAAAGTGAGGACAAGTATGTTGAGGCCGATTATAAAAAGGTCGAGAAAAACTCTAAAGCCATGTCCATCCTTCAATATGGCATCGGTGAACAAGAGATCAACCGGATATCCGGTTGTGACTCGGCAAAAGAAATTTGGGACACCCTAAATCTTGCCTATGAGGGAACGTCACAAGTCAAAAAGTACCGTGTTGATCTTCTCATGCAACAATACGAGATGTTCAACATGGGAAAAGATGAGTCAATTAATAGTTTGTCTTCTCGTTTCTCTAGTATTGTTAATGACCTTAAGAGTCTAGGTAGAAACTTTGAATCCGAGGATGTAGTCCGTAAAATCCTTCGTAGCCTATCTGAAAAATGGCAACCGAAGGTTACGGCTATTGAGGAAGCTAAAGACCTTTCTTTGCTATCCCTTGATGAACTTATGGGCTCACTCATGGCTCATGAGTTAACTCTCATGAAGCGATCCGGTGAAAGCTCTAAAGGGAAAGGACTTGCTCTTTATGCTCTCTGAAGTGATGAGGAGGATGAAGATGACGAGTTTGCAATGTTCACTAAAAACATTGTTGGTATGATAAATGGTCGAAACTCACAAAGGCCTAATAACTATACTAGCAAACGACGCTTTCCCAAGAGGAAGTCTACATCCACTGTTGGTTGCTTCAAATGTGGTGACAAAGGTCACCAAATCAAAGAATGCCCAAAGTGGAATGACATTAAGTCTAAGGAAAAGCGTGAGTTTGCTAAAAGAGAATACAAAAGCAAAGTAATGACTGCCATTTGGGGAATGTCTGATTCTGACGAGGACGATGTCCTTGAGGAAGAATTGGACGCCAAACTTAGCATCTCTTCCCAGTCAAGCAATGATGTTCCAAAGTCAACAAAGAAAGAAAATGTTAAATGTCTTATGGCTCACTCCGTGGACTCGGACTCGGATTTCGACATTGAGGTAAATAAGATCAAGAAAAAGGTTCGATCTTTCTCTAAAGACAAGATATGTCATCTTCTAGACCAATTCATTGATAAGTGTCGTATTCAAAGCAATAAATTAGAGGCTATGCAAACTGAAATTGAGGACATAGCTGAAGAAAATGTTGGTTTAAAAGAATGTCTAAATGAGGTAGATCAACCTAGTTCATCATCGAGTCTTGAAAAGGAGATTAAAAAGCTCCGAAAACAGAATCTGTTTCTTGCTAAAAGAATTGATGAAATGCATGCAACAGATCAGTGCAATGTTGCATCTGTGTCCAACAAAGGAGAAGAGTCCCCTGACAAAGTCGTGTCCTCACTAACCAAAGAACGTGACCAACTTTTGATTGATCTTGCAAAATGTCAAAATGAAAAAGAAGATCTTGTCAAAATTTCTGAAATGCTTAATGACGAGTCAAGTCATGCTAAAAGTGCTTTAGATCGAGTGCAAAATACAAATGATGATCTTCTTGTTCAAATTGAAACTCTGAAAAAGGCTGAACAAATCCATGCAACAGATGATGCAACTGTTGCATCTGAGTCTATGAAGGAAATTGAGACTCTCACAAAACATGTGTCTTCACTAACTAAAGAACGTGACTCTCTGTTAGCTGACCTCACCTTGTGCAAAAGAGATAACAAACAACTTGAGCAAATTGGCTTATTGCTTAGTGATAAAGTGAGACATGCTAAGCATGCGTTCGACAAAGTAGGTCAACTAAATCTTAATCATCTTGCTAAAATTGACAAACTAACCAAAGAGCTAGATGAGGCTAAGATGTTCTATTTGAAATGGGAAGGAAGTCAGAATGTCTTGGAGTTTCTTTTAAAACAATCTCAAGAATATGAAAACCGTGCAAAAATGCTTTGGACTAGGTTTCAAATGCAACAGTTCTACGCATTGTTGCACTCGAAACAAAGACCCAAGCGTAATCGATTTTCGAAGAAGAAAGTATCTTTGGCCTTCCGAGTACATTATCTGCAATTCTTGTGGTAAAACTGGTCATGAGTTTAATGGTTGTGAAAAGAGAGTCCTTGACCTAGAAAGAAGTACCAAAGTGGCTAAACATGATTGGATTAAGAAGAAAGAAGTCAAAAAGGTTGTTGTCAAGAAGGAGCCCAAACTTGTTTGGGTTCCTAAACTAACTGTTTGATTTCTTATAGGCATTAGCGAAAGGCAGCAGCAATTGGTACTTAGACAATGGATGCTCTCGTCACATGACGGGAGATGAAAACCAATTCCTTTCGCTAGAAGCCTACGATGGTGGCATGGTGACTTTTGGTGACAACAAACGAGGTGAAATCATTGGTATTGGAAAAGTTGGTAAGTCAAAGTCACTATGTGTCGACAAAGTGTTGCTTGTCAAAGGTTTGAAACACAATCTTCTAAGCATATCACAATTGTGTGATCGAGGTAACATCGTTGAATTTCTTGCTAGTGAATGTAGAATAATTGATGGAAAAACTAGAGAACTCATTCTTGAAGGTGAACGTGTCAAAGATGTTTACATGACTAACTTACACTCATTGTCAAGTCAAACACTATCATGTATGAGTGTCCAAAAGAATGACCCTTGGCTTTGGCATAAACGACTTGGTCATGTGAATGCTAAAACACTTAACACTCTTAAGAAGCTTGATCTAGTTGATGGCATTCCTAACATCAAATTTGAATTCAAATCACTTTGTGACGATTGTGTTAAAGGTAAACAAGTAAAATGCTCTTTTAAATCCAAAAAGATTGTTAGCACTTCCTTACCTCTTGAGCTCATTCATATTGACTTATGTGGACCTATGCGTATTGTCAGTAAAGGTGGAAGTCGCTATATATGTGTCATTGTTGATGATTATACAAGATTTGTTTGGCTTCTCTTCTTAAGTTCTAAAGACCAAACCTTTGATGAATTCTTAATTTGGGTTAAAAAGGTCCAAAACAAATTTGGTTATAAACTTGTCTCCTTGAGATCCGACCATGAAACCGAATTTGAGAATTTATCATTTGAGTCCTATTGCAATGAGTACGGTATTAGCCATAACTTTTCAGCCGCAAGAACCCCTCAACAAAATGGGGTTGTGGAACGAATGAACCGAACTCTGGAAAATATGGCTAGGACAATGCTCATTAGCTCTAAAGTGCCAAGAAACTTTTGGGCCGAGGCCGTTAACACATCTTGTTATATCTACAATCGAGTCATGATTAGAAAAATCATTAACAAAACTCCTTATGAAATACTACGAGGAAGAAAACCTAACATCTCCCATCTAAAGTGCTTTGGTAGTAAATGCTTTGTACATAATAATGGAAAAGACAACCTAGGCAAATTTGATGCTCGTAGTGATGAAGGTGTTTTTGTTGGTTATTCCGACCATAGTAAAGCTTACAAAGTTTATAACAAGAGAACCATGAAAATGGAAGAAAACGTTCATGTAATATTTGACGAATCTAGTCTCTTTGTTTCAAACACTCAGGTTAATGATGAAGATGATGAGGATGACGATGATTTCGAAATTGGAATGATACGTCATGACATGGATCTAGTCGTGGAGGAAGCCGAGCAACAGTTGGAGCCATTTGTTGCTTGATGTGGTGGCCAAAATTCGGGGGAACTAACCCTCCCTCATCTCAAAATGAAGCCAGCTCATCCAGGGGGAATGAGGAGTGCAGTGAACCAACCACTAACCAAATTGAAAACAATCCACAAACACCCTCACACAATATTCCCCATACAACAGTCACTGAAACTGTTGCATCAGAATCAACCGAAATAAATGAGGCCTCTAACACCCTTGTTCCAAAGAAATGGAAGCATCAAGGTTCCCATCCTCTATCAAATTTAACCAGTGACCTTACCTCTGGAATCAAAACAAGATCTTCTCTCCAAAATCACTGTGCTTTCGAAGCATTCATATCACAAATTGAACCTACAAATATCACAATGGCCTTATCCGATGAATATTGGGTCACGGCTATGCAAGAAGAATTGGAGTGATAACACCATTTTAACCCCCATATTTTGATGTCCCGGACCCATTTTTGTCATAATAAATGAAGCATTATAAACTCATGTTTTGAGCATTTTTCCCGTACTTATGAACCCTTTTTTGTAGGTACCATGCTCCAAGATATGAGAAGAACGAAGTTGGAAGGTGATTCGCTTGAAGAATGGAAGTAACTAGGAGAAATTACGGCCGAGAGGCAAAACTTTGCCTGGACCGGGCATAATTATACCCGCCAGGTAAAACTTTGCCCGGACCGGGCATAATTATACCCGACCGGGTAAAACTTTGCCCGGACCGGGCATAATTATGCCCCTCGGCTGCAGATTTCGTTTCTCTCTTGTATTCTCACCTAACTCTTTGTACTTGATATAAATACTTAATTTCCCAGAAAATTAGGGATCCAATCCTAGTTTGGGGAAGAAATTTGTAAGGTTAAGAGAGGAAACTCAAATCCTTTGTAACTTGGCAATCATTCTTCATCAATCAAAGATTATTATTATTGTTCTTACCTTGTTCTTCCTTATTGTTCATCCTTTCAATTAGTTGGTATTGTTTCTTTCCTTTTTCTCTTTTCTCCTTGTTCTTCAATTGTTTTCCATTGTTGTTTGTTGTTGTTAGATTTCTTTTTGTTGGAAGTTGTTGAAACTTGTTGTTTGTTGATAGTTTAGTCAAAGTCTCTCTCTCTTGTTTGTTGTTCATGTTAAATTTGCATCTTTCTTGTTTAATTGTTGTTGTTTCCACCATTGTTGCTCTTTTCATTGTTTATCTTTTCATTATTTCTCTTTCCTTTGTTCATCCTTGGATAGTTGTCCTCAAAGACTTAATCTTTGAGTTGATTGAGTAAAAGATTGTGACTTTTAGTTTAATCAACCTTGTTATTAGATTAAATCACTTTTCCTCATAATTATTGTTGGATTGTTGCATGTTTAGTAGTAAGATTTATCTTCCCACCATGTTTATGACCAAAGTTTCCATCTTTATTGTTTATTTTGCAATTAGGACCATGATTAGTGAGTAGTCTTCCACTAGGGCTCGGTTTGACCCAACATGAGTAATTTCATTAATTGAATTTCATAAAGGCTAATTATTTGGGGAAATTGGTGAGGGTAGTTTAGAGGAATGACTTGGGTTATGGGTTGACTCTTGGGTAGTGTTGACTTACGACCCTTGACCACCAACGAGAGTTGGTTAGGTTGTGATTTGGATACCCGAGATTTGACCCTATTGTTGACCTCGGTTGAGACCGAAAGGGAGAACCGGGGTAGGACACCTCTAAATTAGCGTTTGAAATCGACCCTCGAGAGAGGGAGTGGGATGACCCGGGAATTGATGGGGCTTAATGACCTTAGCAAATATCGGACTACCTCGGGAAAATGCATGTTTTTGGGATAGTGGGGTATTGAGTTAGGGATTCCGACCTTCGAACCCGAGAGGGGGGTTGGTGGGTAGTGCTAGTGTCCTATTTCGAACCCGAGAGGGGGGTCTTAGGTGAATTAGAGCCGTCACCTCCTCACCTAACTACCCTTGTGATTAGCCTAGAGGTTTAACTATGTGGAATTGCGAATTGTTTGGGAAGAACCGAGTCTTAGGCCGTTTAATCATTTGAATTACAACCTATCCTTCGTCCTTGCTTATTTTCCTTGCTTTTGTTAAGTTTGCATTTCATTTTGTTTTAGGTAGCATTAGTATAAAAACCATCATCTCTTATTTTCGACTTAGCTAAACGATCGGATTAGAACAATTAGTAATCTTTTCAACTCCTTGTGGGATCGACCCTTAATAGTGTACAACGATAAAATCGTGCACTTGCGAGGTATAGCTTGATACCATCAAGTTTTTGGCGCCGTTGCCGGGGAGTTCGGCTAGATATTAATTGTTTTCGTTCTTGTTTAGACTAAGTCTTTTGTTACTAATCCCTCTCTTGAGTGTGTAGGACTTTTTGCATGGTTAGGAGAGCTCGAAGAGGTCAACCAATACGCCCGATTGACCACGAGATCGAAGCAACCGCGAGAAGACTAAATTCACTCCGTAGAAGAGGGCTTATAGAAACACCGATTCCTCAAGAAATTCCAGTAATTGAGAACCTTCAAGAAGGACCACGGGTCTTTGAAACTTTCGAAAATCCTTTTGCAACACCGGAAACGGAAGTAACAATGGCCGCGGTTCCAATGAGAGATAACTTGGCTCCGAAAAAGGTGGTGAATCCAAGTATTGTGAAGCCACCCATTCAAGCCAACAATTTTGATGTGAAAGCCACCTTGCTACAACTTGTCCAAGGGAACCAATTCGGAGGGGGAGCCACCGAAAACCCCAACGAGCATCTCAACGAGTTCTTGGATAGTTGTGACATGTTCAAGGCCAATGGAGTGACGGAGGATGCCGTACGCCTTAGGCTTTTCCCTTACTCTTTGAGGGGAAGTGCCAAGGAATGGCTTAAAAGTTGTGAACCCGACTCTCTTCGGACTTGGGATGATGTCTCTAAGGCTTTTCTCAACAAGTATTTCCCACCCCAACGAACCGCAAGAATCAAGAGTGAGCTCCAAGGGTTCACCCAACAAGAAGATGAGACCCTTTATGAAGCATGGTAGAGGTACAAGGGCCTCCAAAGGCTATGTCCTCACCACGGTATTGGGGATGATGAGCTCATCAACAATTTCTATGAAGGGTTAAACAATGAGATGAAGATGAACCTTGATTCCGGCTCGGGGAAGGGAGCTTTGGATAAGATAGATCACAAGACGGCGAAAGAGCTTATTGAAGAAATGGCTTCTCGTACCTTTCATTGGAACAATGATAGGCACAAGAGGAAAGGGAAGTCAACGGTCGAATCGGCCAACAATGTGGAAGTGAAAGAGATGATAGAAGAGCTTAAGCAACAAGTTGCCTTGATGAGCTCAAGCAAAACATCTAGCAATTCTTCTATGAGGAACCAAGTCTATAGTTGTGAGCTTTGTGGAGACCAAGGACACCCACCCAATGAGTGTCCTTTGGTGGTTGGAGATGGAAGTTGTATGGAGAAAGTGAACGGGATATGGGAGTCTAGTCCGGCCAAGCAAGCATTCAACAACAACCAATATCACCCCGGATTGAGAGCCCACCCAAACTTCTCCTATGGCTCTCAAAATGTCCAAAACCCAACCTTCCAACAAAAATCACAACAACCAAACTTCCAAACTCAAAAACAAAACACTACATTCAACCAAGGTCCACCGGGTTTCCAAGGGAGAACCTTCCAACCAAGGCAACAACAATTTCAACCACTCAACCCACCAACCAACCCACCTTTTCAACAAACCACCCAACCTTTCCAACAAAACACCCAACCTTTCCAACAAACCACCCAACCAAAGTCAATGTAACAATACGGATCTTCTTTGGAGCCTACTCGACCGAGTAGAGCCTACTCAGCCGAGTAGTGCTCTTAGTGCGTGTTATTTCGGTTCTGCCGAGGAACACTCGGCCGAGTATAGCGAATACTCGACCGAGTATTGGACACTCGGCCGAGTGTTGCTGCACTCGACCGAGTGTCCGGTTTGGCGAAGTTATATTTCGACGGTTTGATTAAGGAATGATTAGGGTATTTTATAATTCCGCGTCAGTTTCTAATATCACTTTTCACAGCGTTAACATTGCTACGTACCCTAATCCTACCCAAATCATTCCCTAATCATCCCTTTGAGCATTTCGTAGCATCTTTGTGTCGATAATTTGCGGTGATTCTTGCGTCAAGGTTCTTGTTAGACTTGTTGGTAAGTACATCTTTGTAATTATTGCATCGTTTCGGGTTGCTATACATTTATATGGAAGGGGATGTTGGGAGTTGTTCAAAGTGTAATTGTGTTGTATGATCTTTGTATAGGAGAAGATTTCGTAGAGGAGCCTTTTTGATTGTCCGTGTTGTTGCTATCTTTGTGATTGCTAAGGCGGGGTTTCCCTACTCGATTCTTTGTGCTTTACATGACATATTATTGTATTTATCGTTGTCTATTGATCATCGTAATATGGAGATTGTTGTGACAATGTTGGTGTGAGGGGATTGAGATGACAGTAATGTCGTGTGATTGTGATTGTGGTGGAGTCACTTGCGGGAGTGGCTTCACACCTAGTTCGCCCTCCGTGGAACCCGCCACGGGAGGGGATGTGCACATTAAGGGACGGGGATTATTGTCGCTCGTTGAGGAGCTGGACTAGGTGGGATCGGCTGCGGTCACCCATTGGCGGCGAGGATTACCTGTTGCGATGGGTAATCTGGCAGGGCTACACACTTTAGTGTGTAGTCGGTTACTATGTGAGACAGGGTGATTGGGAGTTGACGATGATCGGACGAGTATTGCATTTGTTTGTCTTGTTGTTGCATAACACTGACCCCGTTGTTGTTTGTGTAATCTACGGTGATCCATTTGGGGATGGTGAGCAGGCTTGACAGGTTTTGCTAGTGAGAGCTTGGGGATTTCATTGGGAGAATTGCCACCACGAGTCATAGTATCACTGTCTGAGTCTTAGCGAGTTTTCTTTTATTATTAAGACTTTGAAGTTGTATTTCTTTAGACAGTATTTGGTTTTGGATATTGTAAACTTTGCATTTTACATTACTTCAATAAATGTGCTCGATTCGACGCTTTTGATATGTACTAACCTCGGGCAACCGAGATGGTAACAGTCTTTCATACTTGGGTGGTCCTGGTAAGGTACCTTGGTATGAGGGGGTGTTACACAAGATGAGATCTGACTTTGAATCTTTTACTATGTCTGAGGAGATGACGGTCACTGATTACTATCATCGGTTTATGGAGCTTTCTCGTTATGTGGAAGATTTGCAGCTTGGACAGAGAGGTTTGGCTCTCCGATTTGAGAGGGGTTTGTCTGCTAAGATCGTGAGTCGTATGCCGGCTGGGGTTGGGTTACCGACCTCAAGGAAGTGTATTTGAGAGCGGGTCAAGCGAGAGAATGGTGGATCTCTCAAGGGAGATTGAGGAGAGGATCTACACGAAAAGAGGAAGGCCGATAGTGGGAACAACAATCACCAACCAACAAGAAAGGGAATTTCAACCAGGCTAAAGCTTTCTCTAGTGGAGTGGTTTCTCCGGAGGTTCTCGTGGTCGGGAAAGAATGGAGGTCGGGTGTAAGTGACAACACCAACCTTACGTGCTTCAACTGTGGTGGTATAGGCCACAAAAGGCGGGAATGCACGAGCTACAAGCCCGACAATGGTTCAGAGCTCGATCAGAAATTTCTCTCGGGGCCGACTCGAGTTTTGCTAGTAGCCGACCGGGAGGTTCGTGGGGCAACAGAGGTGGACGGGGGTAGCGGGCGGTTACAACCGCGGTGGTGGTGGGTCTTATCGGCGTCGAGAATAAAGTGTCACCCGGATTGGCGGCTAAGCCTAGTACCTCCAATGCTTGATTCGGGGTGGAGGACGGAAGAATAGTGGAAAGCTCTTCATGATGGATAAGCGGGAAGCACAGGATGATGCTCATGTAGTTACCGGTACCTTTCTTGTTAATAATATACCGTCCTTTGTTTTGTTTGATTCAGGGGCTACACACTCTTTTGTGTCTAAAAGTCATCTTTGTGTCTATGGGTTTGGGTAAGTTTGAGGTTGTAAAAGATGATGTGTTCATACCTTCGGGGGAGTCTGTCTCGTGTCTCAAGTTATATAAGGGTATATCCATGGTGATTGGAGGGGTAGACTTACCAGTAAACTTGTTAGAGTTTCCTAAGGATGGGTTTGAGGTGATCGTTGGGATGGATTGGCTAGGTAGGTATGATGCCAGGATAGATTGTAGACAGAAGAGAGTGTCTTTAAAGAGTCCCAAGGGTGTTAAGGTGTCCTATAGAGGGTTTGTGGTAAAACCTAAGTGTAGGTTTATAGCGGTTATGACTTTAAAGTCATGTTTAAGGAAAAAGTGTCCCTTAATCCTTTGTCATGTGAGAGATCACCGAGTGGAGCCGCCGACAACTTCTGAGATTTCTGTGGTGAAAGAATTTGAAGATGTATTTCCTGAGGAGATACCAAGTTTGCCTCCCAAGAGGGATGTCGATTTCAGCGTGGAGCTTAAACCGGGAACGGGTCCTATATCTAAAGCACCTTATCGTATGGCACCTAAAGAGTTGGCTGAGTTGAAGAAGCAGTTACATGAGTTGTTAGACAAGGGTTATATCAGGCCTAGCGTGTCACCGTGGGGAGCTCCAGTTCTTTTTGTAAAGAAGAAAGATGGGAGTATGAGATTGTGCATTGACTACAGAGAGCTCAATCGAGTTACAGTGAAGAACAAGTATCCGTTGCCGAGGATTGATGATTTGTTCGATCAGCTTAGTGGAGCTGGTGTGTTCTCTAAGATTGATCTGAGGTCGGGGTATCATCAGCTGAGGATAGCAGACGAGGATATTCCTAAAACAGCATTCCGATCTCGCTATGGTCACTACGAGTATGTAGTGATGCCTTTTGGGTTGACCAATGCGCCAGCAGCTTTTATGGATTTGATGAACCGGATCTTCACACCGTTTTTGGATAAGTTTGTGGTTGTTTTCATCGACGATATCCTGGTTTATTCCAAGACTAAAGAAGAGCACGAAGAGCACTTGAGGATAGTTTTGCAGACCTTGAGAGCAAATCAGCTCTATGCCAAGTTATCCAAGTGTGAGTTCTGGTTAGAGGAAGTGGCTTTTCTAGGCCATGTAATATCCAAGAAGGGGGTATCTGTGGATCCTAGTAAGATTGAGGCCGTTACCAAGTGGGAATCGCCGAAGAATGTTGCTGAGATTCGGAGTTTCTTAGGCCTTGCCGGCTACTACCGGAGATTTGTGAAGGATTTCTCTACCATAGCACGGCCTATGACATCCTTGATGAGGAAAGAAGTCAGATTTGTTTGGGATGAGAGTTGTGAAACGGCGTTTCAGACCTTAAAAGAACGCTTGACCACAGCTCCTATCCTAGCCTTGCCGGAGGGTTGTGAGAACTTTGAGGTCTATACCGACGCTTCAAAGAACGGTTTGGGTTGTGTCTTGATGCAGGGAGGAAGAGTGATAGCCTATGCTTCGAGGGGTGAAGCTATATGAGGAGAACTACCCTACTCATGATTTGGAGTGGGTGCGATTGTGTTCGCACTTAAGATTTGGAGGCACTACCTTTACGGCGCAACTTTTAAGGTGTTCTCTGATCATAAGAGTCTAAAGTATATCTACACTCAAAAGGAGCTTAACATGCGACATAGGCGGTGGATGGAGCTGATTGGAGATTATGATATGGAGATCATCTATCACGAGGGTAAAGCTAATGTTGTCGCAGATGCTTTGAGTAGGAAGAGCGTTCATTCGCTATGTACAGCTATGTCCCTTCTTTGAAGTTGAGAGATGAGATGTCTAGATTGGGGATCTTTATGATTCGAGAGGGGAATACCATCGGGGATTTGACGATCGAGCCGGAGTTGTATGAAAACATCAAAGGTAAGCAAGAACTTGATCCTAAAATCCAGGAGTGGAAGTCAACGGTAGAGAGCGGAGCAACATCTAGGTTCTCTATACATCCAGATGGGAGTGTTCGTTTTGATGGGAGATGGTGTGTTCGACGATGCGAGTTAAGGAGAATGATCTTGTCTCGAGGCTCATTGCACTCCTTATTCAGTTCACCGGGTGGTGACAAGCTTTGAGAGACCTTAAGAAGACTTTTTGGTGGCCGAACATGAAGAGGGAGGTAGCTGAGTTTGTGGCTAGATGTTTGACTTGCCAAAGGGTCAAAGGTGAACAAAGGAGACCTCAAGGTAAGATTCAGTCCCGACGAGGTGCCGAGTGGAAATGGGAGTCGATCTCTATGGACTTTATTGTGGGGTTACCTAGGTCACAACAAGGTAACAACATGATTTGGGTGATTGTTGATCGGCTAACCAAGTCAGCCCATTTTGTTCCAATGAAAGATACTTGGTCTAAGATGCAGCTGGCTTTGGGTTACAGAAAGCATGTGGTTCGGTTACATGGTATTCCGAAAGATATTGTTTCCGATCGTGATGCGAGGTTCATCTCAAAGTTTTGGCAAGAACTGTAAGAGTTGATGGGCACAACGCTGAAGATGAGTACAGACTTTTCATCCAAGCAACCGATGGTCGATTTAACGGACCATCAAGACCTTAGAAGACATGCTAAGGGCATGTGTTATGGACTTTGGAGGCAGTTGGGAAGACAGACTTGATTTGATCGAGTTTTCATACAATAATAGTTATCATACAAGTATTGGGATGGCACCATTTGAAGCTTTGTATGGCCGGAAATGCCGAAGTCCAGTTTGTTGGGATGATAGTTCCGAGACAGTGGTTTTAGGGCCACAATTGGTTCAGGATATGGTTGAGCAAATCCAGTTGATTCGCCAAAAGATGAGAGCAGCTCAAGATCGTCAAAAGAGCTACGCCGACTTACACCGTTGAGGACATTGAGTTCGCGGTAGGTGACAAGGTGCTTTTGAAAGTGTCACCTATGCGAGGTGTTATGAGGTTTGGGAAAAAGGGTAAGCTAAGCCAAAAGTTTATAGGTCCTTATGAAATTTCGGGACCGTGTTGGCGAGGTAGCCTACGGAGTTAGCTTTACCACCAGCTTTGGATAGAGTTCACAATGTTTTTCATGTGTCTCAACTCCGGAAATATGTGAGTGACCCGTCGCACATCCTCGAGATGGAGAACATCGAACTTGATGAATCCTTGTCCTATGCCGAGATCCCTAAGGAGATTCTTGATCGCAAGGTTCGTAAGACCCGGAATGGTGAGACGGTCTTACTCAAGGTCCTTTGGTCTAATCATAATGTGGAGGAAGCAACATGGGAACCCGAGGAAGCTATGCGAGACCGCTTTCCTAACCTTTTTGATCAAGTATGTTTGGTTACGGGGACGTAACCTTTGCCTTTTTAGGGGGGTAGGAGATGGTCGCGATAGTGTTTTGTGTTTTCTTTGCTTTGTTTGATTCGTGTCGGGAGGTGCGTTTTGTGTAGTTCCTTGGAGTTGTCTCATGTGAGTGTTAGAGTCTTGTGTCGTGGTGTTGTGAGTCTTGTGTCGTGGTGTTGTGCTTGTGTATAGCAGAGTGTGAACTTCGGGACGAAGTTCTTTTTAGGGGGAAAGATTGTAACAATACGGATCTTCTTTGGAGCCTACTCGACCGAGTAGAGCCTACTCGGCCGAGTAGTGCTCTTAGTGCGTGTTATTTCGGTTCTGCCGAGGAACACTCGGCCGAGTATAGCGAATACTCGACCGAGTATTGGACACTCGGCCGAGTGTTGCCGCACTCGACCGAGTGTCCGGTTTGGCGAAGTTTTATTTCGACGGTTTGATTAAGGAATGATTAGGGTATTTTATAATTCGCGTCGTTTCTAATATCACTTTTCACAGCGTTAACATTGCTACGTACCCTAATCCTACCCAAATCATTCCCTAATCATCCCTTTGAGCATTTCGTAGCATCTTTGTGTCGATAATTTGCGGTGATTCTTGCGTCAAGGTTCTTGTTGCCTTCGTTGGTAAGTACATCTTTGTAATTATTGCATCGTTTCGGGTTGCTATACATTTATATGGAAGGGGATGTTGGGAGTTGTTCAAAGTGTAATTGTGTTGTATGATCTTTGTATAGGAGAAGATTTCGTAGAGGAGCCTTTTTGATTGTCCGTGTTGCTTACTGCTGTGATTGCTAAGGCAGGGTTTCCCTACTCGATTCTTTGTGCTTTACATGACATATTATTGTATTTATCGTTGTCTATTGATCATCGTAATATGGAGATTGTTGTGACAATGTTGGTGTGAGGGGATTGAGATGACAGTAATGTCGTGTGATTGTGATTGTGGTGGAGTCACTTGCGGGAGTGGCTTCACACCCTAGTTCGCCCTCCGTGGAACCCGCCACGGGAGGGGATGTGCACATTAAGGGACAGGGATTATTGTCGCTCGTTGAGGAGCTGGACTAGGTGGGATCGGCTGCGGTCACCCACTGGCGGCGAGGATTACCTGTTGCGATGGGTAATCTGGCAGGGCTACACACTTTAGTGTGTAGTCGGTTACTATGTGAGACAGGGTGATTGGGAGTTGACGATGATCGGACGAGTATTGCATTTGTTTGTCTTGTTGTTGCATAACACTGACCCCGTTGTTGTTTGTGTAATCTACGGTGATCCATTTGGGGATGGTGAGCAGGCTTGACAGGTTTTGCTAGTGAGAGCTTGGGGATTTCATTGGGAGAATTGCCACCACGAGTCATAGTATCACTGTCTGAGTCTTAGCGAGTTTTCTTTTATTATTAAGACTTTGAAGTTGTATTTCTTTAGACAGTATTTGGTTTTGGATATTGTAAACTTTGCATTTTACATTACTTCAATAAATGTGCTCAGTTCAGACGCTTTTGATATGTACTAACCTCGGGCAACCGAGATGGTAACAGTCTTTCATACTTGGGTGGTCCTGGTAAGGTACCTTGGTATGAGGGGGTGTTACAGTCAAGCTTGGAACTCATGATGGAACAATTGATGACTTCACAAAACCAACTTGTCAATACTCAAACACAATTCATCAACCATTCCACTCAAAAACATGACGAGACAACCTCATCCATCAACCAACTTAGAACCCAAATGCAAGCCTCTCAACGAATGACGGACAACCAAATCTCCCAATTGGCTACCCAAATGAGCCAACTACAAGCCTCCCAAGGGAAATTCCCGGGTAAAACCGAGGAAAATCCGAAAACCATGAATGCTATCCACTTGAGGAGTGGTAGGGATTTGGAAGACCGGGAATTTGTCAAGAAAAGGAAGAGTAGTAGACCGGGTAATGTCATTGAACCTCAAATTTTGGTTGAACCTCCTAAGGTAATTGAAGAAAAGGAGGGAAAAGATGAGCTTGTGGAAATTGTTGTGGAAACTCCAAAAGTGATTGATGAACCAACAAGGGTAGTTGAAGAGCCTCAACAACAAGTGGTAAGAACTTATGTACCACCGGTTCCCTTTCCACAAAGGTTGGCAAGAGCCAAACTTGAACAAAAGTATGGGAAGTTCATGGATATGATGAAGGGTATCAACATTACTATGCCTTTCATTGATGCCGTAAAGGAGATTCCAAGCTATGGCAAGTTCTTGAAGGAGCTCATCTCTAACAAAAACTCCTTGAGCCCGACAACCACGGTGAACTTATCCAAGGAGTGTAGTGCAATTCTCATGAATGAGGCTCCTCAAAAGCTTGAAGACCCAGGGAGTTTCTCCATTCCTTGTAAGATTGGGACCGTGCACATTGATAGGGCTTTGTGTGATTTGGGGGCTAGCATTAGTCTTATGCCCCTCAAAATTTTCAAGAAGTTGAAAGGTTATGAGCTTTCACCAACAAGGGTTTCTCTCCAACTTGCCGATAGGTCGGTAAGATATCCGATTGGTCTTGTGGAGGATGTCCCGCTCAAGGTGGGGAAACTTGCATTTCCATGTGATTTCTATGTTATGGACATCCCCGAAGACTCAAATATTCCCATCATATTGGGGCGCCCATGCCTTGCTACGGGGGTGCCATGATTGATGTGAAGAATGGGAAGCTTTCTTTGCAAGTGGGTGAAGATAAGGTTGAATTCTCCTTGAACAAGGCTATGAAAGAGCCTTCGGAAGAAAAGTCTTGTTATATGATTGATGTGGTCGAAGAATGGGTTGATATGAAGAAGTTTGATGAAGACAAGGGTTTGCAAGGGTTCCTTGAGGGCAAGGTAAAGGATTGCAAGGAACACCGGGAGTATGCTTTAGCTATGGAAGCAACAATTGAAGAAGACCCGGACAAAGAATTTGAAAGCTTGAGAGGAGATGGTAAAAAAGAGGAGAGATCCACGCCTCCTCAAGTGGAGTTGAAACCTCTTCCCTCTACTCTTAAACATGCTTTCCTTGGCCCTAATGATACTTACCCTATTATTGTCAATAGTGCACTCAATGACACCGAACTTCAAAAATTACTTGATGTTGTGAGAAAGTACAAGGATGTCATTGGGTACTCAATTGATGATATTAAGGGGATTAGCCCTTCTTTTTGCACCCATCGCATTCACTTGGAGGATGAGAGTGCATCTTCCATTGAGCCTCAACGCCGCCTTAACCCCGCTATGAAAGAAGTGGTTAGGAAGGAGGTGTTGAAGCTCTATGATGCAAGCATCATTTACCCTATCTCCGATAGTGCATGGGTGAGCCCGGTGCATGTTGTGCCGAAGAAGGGCGGGGTCACGGTAGTCACCAATGATAAGAATGAACTAATTCCAACAAGAGTCACAACCGGGTGGAGAATGTGTATAGACTATAGGCGCCTCAACAAGGCAACTAGGAAAGACCATTTCCCCCTCCCTTTCCTTGACCAAATGTTGGAAAGACTTGCCCAACATTCTCATTTTTGCTACCTTGATGGGTTTTCGGGGTTTTTCCAAATCCCGATTCACCCTAATGACCAAGAAAAGACCACATTCACGTGCCCATTCGGCACCTTTGCTTATAGGCGCATGCCCTTTGGGCTTTGCAATGCGCCGGCCACCTTTCAAAGATGCATGCTAGCTATATTTTCCGAATATGTTGAGAATATCATGGAGGTGTTTATGGACGACTTCTCGGTCGTAGGCACCTCATTTGATGGATGTCTAGCTAATTTGGGTAAGGTCTTGAAAAGATGTCAAGAGAGTGGTCTAGTCTTGAATTGGGAGAAATGTCATTTCATGGTGACATCCGGGGTTGTTTTGGGTCATGTAGTGTCAAGTAAGGGCTTAGAAGTTGATCAAGCCAAAATTGAAGTGATCAAAACTTTACCCCCTCCCACTAATGTTAAAGGAATTAGAAGTTTTCTTGGACATGCCGGTTTTTACCGGAGATTTATCAAGGATTTTTCATTGATTGCCCGACCCTTAACTTTGTTGCTTGGAAAAGATGTGCCATTTGAATTTACTAATGAGTGTTTGGATGCATTCAATAGGTTGAAGGAAGCTCTCATCACCGCTCCAATCATGCAACCTCCCACTTGGGGAGAACCTTTCGAGTTGATGTGTGATGCTAGTGATGTGGCGGTGGGAGCGGTGCTCGGACAAAAGAAGAATGGTAAACTTCATGCCATATATTATGCAAGCAAGACCTTGGATGAAGCTCAATCACACTACACCACCACCGAAAAGGAGCTTTTGGCGGTCATATATGCCATGAACAAGTTTCGTTCTTATTTGGTGGGCTCTAAGGTAATTGTGCACACCGATCACACGGCGTTGAGGCACTTGCTAATCAAGAAGGAGTCAAAACCACGCTTGATTCGGTGGATACTTTTGCTACAAGAGTTTGATATTGAAATTCGAGACAAGAAAGGTGTAGAAAATGTGGTAGCCGATCATCTTTCTCGGCTATTACATGTGAAGGGTAAGGATGGATTGCCAATTGATGACTCCTTGCCGGATGATCAATTATTTGCACTAGCTTTGATGGATGTCCCTTGGTACGCGGATTATGTCAACTACTTGGTATCCGGGGTCATCCCACATGGTTATGACTCCCATAAGAAGAAGAAATTCTTTCACGATCTTAAGCAATATTTTTGGGAGGAACCATGCCTTTACAAAGCTTGTGCCGACGGGATAATTAGAAGATGCATCCCCAATGAAGAAGTCCAACCCATAATCTCTCATTGCCATGACATGCCAAGCGGAGGGCATGGTAGTTCACGAAAAACCGCCGCGAGGGTGCTCCAATGTGGATTCTTTTGGCCTTCCCTATTTCACGATGTGGCCACCTACGTCAAGAAGTGTGACAAGTGTCAAAGAAGTGGTAACATTTCAAAGAGGCATGAAATGCCAATGAACTACATACTTGAGGTGGAGGTATTCGATGTATGGGGCATTGACTATCAAGGCCCTTTTCCCTCATCAAATGGGAATGAGTATATTCTTGTTGCGGTGGACTACGTGAGCAAATGGGTTGAAGCAATTCCAACAAAGACTTGTGACGCAAAATCAGTAACCAAACTCATGGAGACAATCATATTCCCACGGTTTGGAGTTCCACGAATTGTGATAAGTGACCGTGGAACTCATTTCCGGGAGAGGACTCTTGATGCTTTACTCAAGAAGCATGGGGTGCAACATAGGCGGAGCCTTGCCTATCACCCACAAGCTAACGGCCAAGCCGAAATCTCTAACCGTGAAATCAAGATGATCCTTGAAAAGACCGTGAGCCGGTCAAGGAAAGATTGGTCTACCAAGCTCAATGATGCATTGTGGGCTTACCGGACCGCTTTTAAAACACCAATAGGAACTTCACCGTTCCGGTTGGTGTACGGTAAGCCCTGTCATTTACCGGTTGAGTTGGAGCACAAGGCACATTGGGCCATCCGTCTACTTAACTTTGACTTGAAGAGCGCCGGGGAGAAGCGGCTACTTGACCTCAATGAGCTTGAAGAATTCCGACTAGAGGCTTATGAGAGCTCTAGGTTGTACAAGGAAAAGACCAAGCGATTCCATGACAAAGCTATTATAAGGAGGGAATTCAAGGAGGGGGACTTGGTTCTCCTCTTTAACTCGAGGTTCAAGCTATTTTCGGGAAAACTAAAGTCAAAGTGGTCGGGGCCTTTCACCGTGGTCCGAGCTTTCCCCTATGGGTCGGTTGAGGTATCCGATGGAGATCAAGTCTTCAAAGTGAATGGACAAAGGCTAAAACACTACATTGCCGGTTCGCCCGTCTTGAAGCATATAACTTTCATTGATACTTGTCTTGTCCATCCTTGAATCTCATTTTATTCTTCATGGCTTGTCCGTTTATTTAAGTTACTTCTTAGCTTGGTCGAGCCAACGACGTTAAACAAAGGCGCTTCATGGGAGGCAACCCATGCAATAATATTCTTGCAATGTTGGAGAGTCAATAGATGGGAGTCGGTTGTCTAAGGAGTTAAGTTTTGAGTCCCGGGGAGGTGTAACTAAGTTGAAGGAATAATGGAAAGGCGACACCGAGTTCGGAATTGCTTTTGAGGGTTAAATTTGCTTGGATTGAGTGCTATTTTGCCTTCTAAGGATGGATTATAGCAAATTTTGCAGTCAAGGGGCAAAATTATACCTGTGACGGGCATAATTATACCTCTCGGAGGACAGAAAAAAATTCAAAAATAGGCCTAAAAGAAGTTTGCCCCAACCGGGTAAAACTTTGCCCCTGCCGGGCGTAATTATACCCGACCGGGTAAAACTTTGCCCGGACCGGGCATAATTATGCCCCTCGGCTGTCACTCGAAAATGGCCCTTTTTGGCTGTTTTTCCTTCACCTTTTTCTCATTATTCCCACTTACCTTCTTCTACCTTTTACACCTTCTCTCCAAAAATCATAAAACCACCATTAAAACTCCACCATAACTCAACTTAATCCTCCATTTTAGACACCTTCCCTCCATCTTTTTCACTCCTAATTTCACCCAAGTGATCCTTGCTACCCATACTCCTAGATCCCCTTAAAAGTTTCGAGTTTCCTTTTTTTTTACCCAAAATACCCTCCGTCCGATTCATCAATTTTCGTCCATTTTTAGTGGCTTGGGGACGTTCTTAGCCTATCCTCGGGTTTTGGGTTGCAAAAATTTCGTGTTTCTTTCGGGTTTGTGAAGCTTCAAGGGACTGTTTTTGGGGTGAGCACTGTTTTGGGGTTTTTTCAAGCAAGGTAAAGAAGTATGGCAACAAAGAGGCAAAGGGCTCTCAATATTGGCAGCTCATCTTCAAGGTCACAGGTAAATGCTCCTCCCGGATTTACTAATTCAGCTTGTAATGTAACCTTTAAAACAAGTAAGCATCTCAAGTTATTTGACTTATTGATGGCGAAAATTTGGGAGCCTACTAGGTGGGCTTGTGGGGAGACCTTAGAAAGGATGGGAATTAATGATGAGGTGGCCGAGCTTTGCAATAGAATAGGAATTTATAGAATTTACGATGCTCAAGAGTTGACTTACCCGGCCCTTGCGGCGGAATTCCTTGCAACCTTCGAGGCGAAATTCAAGGATGACTATAGTGAATCTTCAGTCTCGTTCCAATTGGGGGGGAAATTCCACCGTATGTCCTTGTCTGACTTTGGGGGGCACTTCGGGTTTAGGTCTTGTCCGGGGGGTGGATATAGACCAAGTCAAACTAATGATCACATCGCGGACCGAAATGCCTTTTGAAGGCGTATTTCCCGGAGGGTGGAGTTTTCTAGTGGTAAGGAAAGCTCCATCAAAATTAGAAATGCGGTAATTCGTTATTTCGCAAGGATTTTAGCTTCTTCCTTTTTTCTCCTACTGAGACACACATCATAATTGTAGTGTCTTAGCCCTCCACTTGATACAAGAGGCCGTTCTCCAATGTGAGCGGTCCGTTGATATCCCCACCGCCCTCGCCAAGCACTTCCTTGGCATAAGTGGTAAGCCCCGTCCTATTATCTCTTGTGGGGGGCTTATTTCGATATTAGCGGATTCACTCGGAGTCGAACATAACCATGCTAGTGTGGAGGGGGGAATTTGGCTTGAGGAAGACCATTTGCCTTGGCTTCGGGATATTAAGGGTCACCTATTCTATGCTATCACCGATGACCGATTTATAATTTTACCCAATCCTACCGCCACCACAATTTCAAACCCATTGAATTGGGGGATGCCTTGTTGGGACAATGAATTTGAGCGTGTGAACCGTAAGTGGAAAAAGAAGGAGTATGATTGGGAAGTGGGATACATTTTGTATGGACCGGGGGATAGGGAGCCTATAGAGCAAGTTCCCGTGGTACCTCAACCCCAAGTTTTTGATGATAATGTAGAGGCACCTAGTCACCAACCCCCACCCCAACCACAACCGGAGGTCCATACACAAGAACAAGGAGGGGGAGTTTACCAATCTACCTTTGACGTTGGGGGGTCTTCAACCCCAATGGAGACCGACCAACGTCCTAGCTCCCCTCCACTAAACCCCACTACCAATGATGATTTCTTTTCCGATCTTGATTTCACCGCCTCTATGCACCAAGAGACCGAGTTTAGGTACCAATCACAACCCCAAACACAACCTCAACCTAGCCAATACTCATACCAAGGACCTACTCCCAATCAATGGGAGGAAATGTTTGGCTTGATGAAAGAATCTAGGGACTTTTCGAGAGAGGCTCGGGACCTTAGTTTGAGCACTCAAACTTATAATGAGGAAACCCGACGCATTGTCATGGAAAATCATAGAATATTTGAGGAGAGCCGTGGCTACATGAGAGATACGAGGAATATGGCCATGACATCCCTCCTCTATAGTAGACGGAACACCGACCGTCTCCGTGACATCTCTCGAGTCCAAGCCGACATGGCGGCACAACTAGATGCACTCCACTTGTGGAGTCAACAAGGGAACCAAGACCCTCCGACCCAACCACCACCCGACCTTTACCAATAGGTGGTGTGTTTCTTGGTGACTTGTTTACTCCGGCTTTCACTCTTGTGCATTTTTTTTAACGATTTTTTTTCTACTTTTTAGAAGTAAAGAGTGTCATGCGGGGTGGTTCTATGTTTGTCTTTCCATGTCGGTTTTCTTTCCGGTTGGTAGTTTTGGTTGTGTTGATGCCTTTGTGTTATTGCCTTACCCTTGACCTTGTATTATTTCACCTTGTTTTGAGTGTATTTTTGACTAGAGTTGGTCCGGTGCGTTTCACCTAGCACCAACACCCTTGATGTAGTCGGGTGTGTCATATTGCTCCCCAATTTAAAATCCAAAGCCTTCGGTATGCTCCCCAAAATCAATCCAAATGACAAGTACGATCTCTCCCTTTTATCCAAATTTCTCATTCATGTTTAAATTTTTCGCATGCATTTAGTTGATAAAGCATTTAGTTGCATCATATAGGATTGCATTAGATTTCAATTTTGTAATATATTGTCACATTTAGTAATTGCATTCACTTAGCATAATTTGCATTGTCACTTCAATTAAGCATATAGAATAGAGCATGCATTGCATTTTCAAAATAAAAACCAACTAAAAATTGAAAAATGACCAAAAACAAAAAAAAACATGTTAATTTATTTCACTAATATGCCCTCCCATGTCTATAAATAAGTGTGGGGAGGGCCTAAAAAAAAACAAAAACATGTCTTTTAATTTGAATTCCCTCCACACATTTATTTCCATTTGGAAGTAATGTAAATAAATAAGTGTGGGGAGGGAGTTCTCATATCAAAAACCCAAAACTATGTCCTTTTAATTTTTCAAAACCAAAAATCACAAAAATATGTTATTTTCCCTTTGAAAAATCAAAAATCAAAAAAAAAAAAATATGTTCGTTTCTTTTTCTTATTCACTCCCTATGCTTTTGTCCATTGAGGACAATGTACATCTCAAGTGTGGGGAGGGAAATATCCACTCTTGTGCATATTTGTTTATATTTGTAAATGTTTATTAATTAGAAAAAGTGCCTAAAAATTGAAAAAAAAATTCTGAAAATCAAAAAATTGCATTGTATATATATGTTTTGTCTAACCTTTTGGCTCGGCGCATTGACCACTTGAGGCAAAAAAAAGGAGCTTGAAGACCGCTTGGTATAATCCTTCCTATCTCTTGCTCCTTTTTACTATTCTTTCTTTTTGGTATCTTGGATATTTTGAAGGAGAATGGGAATTTTGTTGCTTTGGGTGTCTCCTTGGGAGACCGTTTGGAATTTTGGTGTTGATGTGCTGCTAGGTTTAGCCAATTTGTTGCACGTTTCATTTCATGTTTGTTTAAATTTCCGCATGCATTTGTTCACATGTAAATACTTGTTGCATTTCTTTCTTTTTGCATTGAGTTTGTAAATAAGTTTTTAAGGAAGAACATGGTCAAAGGAAGGGAACCAAGTACCCCCATGATGAACTAATGTGCCCAATAGTTCCTTTCCCCTCCTCGTGACTCGCACCCGTGGCCTCTTAGTTAGCCGAGGAAGGAGGGCTTGACCTATGAGTTTAGACCGATCTTGTGAGACCTAGGGGCCGTAGACTAGACCTTTGGCTCGACTTAGCTACTCAAAGGTAAGGGTAGAGCCTCCTAGGGCGGGTACATTCATACCCCGCCCTCATCTAGGTTCGAGAGTAGGTCTCCTTGCGAGGCGTGTCACATCACTACGCATAAGTGTGTCGCATCGTCCTTAGATCATGAAATTGCATTACATTTTTGTGCACACGATATGAAGCAAAAATCAGTTTATATGAACCTCACATAGCTAAATAGCCTTATTTTCTCCCCTACATTGTTTCCCTTTTTGATTCACCCCCTTTGAGCTTAGCCTTTTCATTTGGAAAACCCACCTAAATAGCTACATTCCCATAACCACCCATCCTTAATCAAGAATTGGTCGGTTTTTGTAGTTGTGTTGTAGGAGGCGATTTGGGGCATAGTGATGGATAGTATACATATCCATTTGGGTCGGAATTTGGTATGATTTGGCTTTATATATAAATAAGAGGTTTTGAAAAAAGAAATGAAAAACAAAATAGAAAAGTGAAAAAGTCATGAAAAATTAAAAAAATGAGTTGTGTTGTATATATTTGTTTGTTGTCAAGAAAAAGAAAAAGGCAAGCAACACCCCTACTCATCATTTAAAGGGGTAGAAAAAGCCGTTGCTAAATAAAAAGGGGCAAATTGATGTTTTTCCAAAGATGAGTCGGGTTTACACATTTTTTGCATGGCTTGGAAACCGAGTCGTTGTTACGGTGTAGACGTTACCATTTGTTGAAATAAAAGGAGTCTTATCAAATTTTTCCTACTTGAGTTGGGTTTATGCAATTTTTGCATAGTTTTGGTCATCATTGCTATGTTAGGGCATAGACGTGTCTCATGTGTTGCAATAAGAAATGGGATGTGATGTGTCGACGATTCTTGATTTGAGCCCCACATGTCCAAACGGTGCTTGCACCAATCCCGTTTCGACCTTCTCCTTAGCCCCGTTGTTACCCTTGCTTCATGTTTTGTGCATTTTCCCATTGTTTGCATTTCATTGGACATAGGACGGTTTTACACATTAGATTGCGGGCACGTTTTCGCTAGTCGAGTTAGTTGAGTGATTTTGGTTACTTTTTGTCACAAAAATCACCTTGTTCTTTCATTGAGTGACGAGTGAAAACCGTAAGGATGTCGTTGCCTTGGTCCCCTTAGTCATGGGTCATTCGGTTGAATCTTGTGTCGGTTTTGTAATTCTCGGCGGACTTGCCCTTTCTTCCCTTTCCCCGCTCTTGAATTTGTTTCTTGAGCATTGGTCACACAAGGGTTGCTTTTGTCACATTTAGGGGGTTGGCACCTCAATTGGCACTTCTGAGACGGTACTCCCGACCAAGACCGTGTTTTGTTGTTCGAAAAATCCGGCCACTTAGATGAGGAAAGTGGATCATTTTGATTAGATGCATTCTATTTGTTGATTACGTGCTTTCATGATGAATGTGTCGAAAGTTTTGTAGCAAGACCCAACTTGCCTTGCAATAGGGCACTCTCCCCTCATGAGTGTCAAATTGTGAGTTGAAGGGGCGTTGAGTGCGCTAATACTCAATCGGCTATTAGTTTAGAATAATTGAGTGATGCTTATATTGTGCACACGCTCTTGATGGATATTATAGTAGTCTCGTGTGCTTAGGTTTTGGACTTACTCGGGGACGAGTAAGGGTCAAGTGTGGGGAGATTTGATAACACCATTTTAACCCCCATATTTTGATGTCCCGGACCCATTTTTGTCATAATAAATGAAGCATTATAAACTCATTTAGTTAGTATTAGCTTTACCCGATTACTTCCCCTCCACTCTTCGCGTAGGACATGTTTTGAGCATTTTTCCCGTACTTATGAACCCTTTTTTGTAGGTACCATGCTCCAAGATATGAGAAGAACGAAGTTGGAAGGTGATTCGCTTGAAGAATGGAAGTAACTAGGAGAAATTACGGCCGAGAGGCAAAACTTTGCCTGGACCGGGCATAATTATACCCGCCAGGTAAAACTTTGCCCGGACCGGGCATAATTATACCCGACCGGGTAAAACTTTGCCCGGACCGGGCATAATTATGCCCCTCGGCTGCAGATTTCGTTTCTCTCTTGTATTCTCACCTAACTCTTTGTACTTGATATAAATACTTAATTTCCCAGAAAATTAGGGATCCAATCCTAGTTTGGGGAAGAAATTTGTAAGGTTAAGAGAGGAAACTCAAATCCTTTGTAACTTGGCAATCATTCTTCATCAATCAAAGATTATTATTATTGTTCTTACCTTGTTCTTCCTTATTGTTCATCCTTTCAATTAGTTGGTATTGTTTCTTTCCTTTTTTCTCTTTTCTCCCTTGTTCTTCAATTGTTTTCCATTGTTGTTTGTTGTTGTTAGATTTCTTTTTGTTGGAAGTTGTTGAAACTTGTTGTTTGTTGATAGTTTAGTCAAAGTCTCTCTCTCTTGTTTGTTGTTCATGTTAAATTTGCATCTTTCTTGTTTAATTGTTGTTGTTTCCACCATTGTTGCTCTTTTCATTGTTTATCTTTTCATTATTTCTCTTTCCTTTGTTCATCCTTGGATAGTTGTCCTCAAAGACTTAATCTTTGAGTTGATTGAGTAAAAGATTGTGACTTTTAGTTTAATCAACCTTGTTATTAGATTAAATCACTTTTCCTCATAATTATTGTTGGATTGTTGCATGTTTAGTAGTAAGATTTATCTTCCCACCATGTTTATGACCAAAGTTTCCATCTTTATTGTTTATTTTGCAATTAGGACCATGATTAGTGAGTAGTCTTCCACTAGGGCTCGGTTTGACCCAACATGAGTAATTTCATTAATTGAATTTCATAAAGGCTAATTATTTGGGGAAATTGGTGAGGGTAGTTTAGAGGAATGACTTGGGTTATGGGTTGACTCTTGGGTAGTGTTGACTTACGACCCTTGACCACCAACGAGAGTTGGTTAGGTTGTGATTTGGATACCCGAGATTTGACCCTATTGTTGACCTCGGTTGAGACCGAAAGGGAGAACCGGGGTAGGACACCTCTAAATTAGCGTTTGAAATCGACCCTCGAGAGAGGGAGTGGGATGACCCGGGAATTGATGGGGCTTAATGACCTTAGCAAATATCGGACTACCTCGGGAAAATGCATGTTTTTGGGATAGTGGGGTATTGAGTTAGGGATTCCGACCTTCGAACCCGAGAGGGGGTTGGTGGGTAGTGCTAGTGTCCTATTTCGAACCCGAGAGGGGGGTCTTAGGCGAATTAGAGCCGTCACCTCCTCACCTAACTACCCTTGTGATTAGCCTAGAGGTTTAACTATGTGGAATTGCGAATTGTTTGGGAAGAACCGAGTCTTAGGCCGTTTAATCATTTGAATTACAACCTATCCTTCGTCCTTGCTTATTTTCCTTGCTTTTGTTAAGTTTGCATTTCATTTTGTTTTAGGTAGCATTAGTATAAAAACCATCATCTCTTATTTTCGACTTAGCTAAACGATCGGATTAGAACAATTAGTAATCTTTTCAACTCCTTGTGGGATCGACCCTTAATAGTGTACAACGATAAAATCGTGCACTTGCGAGGTATAGCTTGATACCATCATGGAGCAATTTGAGAGAAATAAGGTATGGCATCTGGTCCCTAGACCATCTCAACGTACTGTAATTGGTACGAGATGGGTCTATCGCAATAAGCTTGATGATGTTGGAGAAATCGTAAGGAATAAAGCTAGACTAGTGGTACAAGGGTTTAATCAACAAGAAGGGATTGATTACGATGAAACCTTTGCACCGGTAGCTAGGCTTGAGGCCATACGTATGCTCATAACTTTTGCATCTCATGTCGGCATAAAACTTTTTCAAATGGATGTTAAAACCGCTTTCTTAAATGGCTATCTTGAAGAAGAAGTTTTTGTCGAACAACCTCTGGGCTTTATAAACAATGAGTTCCCTAATCACATATTTAAACTAGACAAAGCACTTTATGGTTTAAAACAGGCTCCCCGAGCCTGGTATGATAGGCTCTCCAAATTCCTATTAGAAAATAGTTTTATACGTGGTTCGGTTGATAAGACATTGTTTATCAAGTCACAGTCAGAGGAACTGTTGCTTGTGCAAGTGTATGTTGATGACATTATTTTCGGTGCAACTAACAACATTCTTTATAAGTATTTTTCGGATCTCATGACTTCTGAATTTGAAATGAGCATGATGGGAAAACTTGGATTCTTCCTTGGTCTTCAAATTAAGCAAGATGAAAAAGGCACCATGATCCACCAACAAAAGTACTTAAAGGAAATGATAAGTAAGTTTGGGTTAACTAGCTCGAATCCTATGCCTACACCTATGATTGCCAAGCTTAATCTTGACAAAGACGAAAATGGTAAGAGTGTTAGTGAAAGGGTATATCGAGGTATGATCGGTTCATTGCTTTATTTAACCGCTAGTCGACCCGACATACAATTTAGTGTATGTGTATGTGCTCGTTTCCAATCAAATCCTAAAGAATCACACTTCAAAGCCGTCAAACGGATTTTTAGGTATTTGATTGGAACGCAAGGTTTATACCTTTGGTACCCAACTCATTATGACATTGATCTTGTAGGATTTTTGGATGCGGATTATGCCGGGAGTTCGTTGGATAGAAAAAGCACATCGGGTATTGCTACCTTCTTAGGACCGTGCCTTATCTCATGGGCATCCAAAAAGCAAAATACCGTTGCTCTATCCACGGCCGAAAGTGAGTATGTAAGTGCCGCTCTTTGTTGTGCTCAAATTCTTTGGGTACGACAACAATTGCGTGATTACGGTCTTATTTTCGAAACTACTCCTATATTTTGTGATAATACAAGTGCCATTAACATCTCGAAAAATCCAATACAACAATCTAGGACAAAGCACATTGACATAAGGCATCACTTTCTACGTGATCAAGTGGAAAAGGGAAATATATGTCTAACCTTTTGTAGAACGGAAAATCAAATTGCGGACATTTTTACAAAACCGTTAGAAAGGGAACAATTCGTAAAACTTCGGTTGGAAATTGGTTTGTTAGGCGACATGTGACATAAATTAAAATTATCTTTCCCATATGATTGACTAGAGATGAAATGATGTATATATGTTCTCAAGTTTAAAAATGTCTAAATTGCCATATAACAAGTGTACCGAAAAAGTTGCATTGGAACTCCACATTTTGCATTTGAATTATTTTGCATTGAGCTTTGCACTACTTTATGTCCCATCTAGCTAATCCTACACCAAGCCGCCCCCTATGCCATCATTACCCTCATTTAACACTCCACCTCAACCTTTAACCACTCCCTCCTTAATACTCCAACCGTCCATCAAACAAAACCCCCATGTAATAACCCCACTTTCCCGTTTACCCACAACTCACTTCAAAATTCAAAATTATCTCAACCTCTTTCATCTTCCAAAACCGTCAAAACCATCACCCACAAAATGGCTCCCAAAAAATCAACTAGAAGAGAACTTCAAAACCTTAGAAATACATTCAACCCCAAATATATTGCTCAACAAAAAATGGCCACACAATCCGCTGCAAGTATTGAAAAATCTGACAAACCCGCCCCGTCTCCTTCAAAGCCGCCAACAGTCAAACCGAATGTTGCACGAAAGAAATCCATGGCTGTCAAAGGAAGACGAGCCCACGCTCAAACAAATAGCAAGCAACATCCAAAAAGACAAAGAAATTGATGATGATGTGATTGTTGCTTCTATTGTTGAAGAAGAAAAGGAAACTGAGGTTGTTGGTAATATTATTGATAAAGAAAAAGAAAAAGAATCCGAAAAAGTGAATGAGAAAGATGTTGAAGAGAAAAATGAAAAAGATGAAAAAATGAGTGAAAAAGATGAGGAAAGAGAGAAAGAAAGTGAAATCGAAAAGGAAAAGGATACAGTGAGCGAAAAAGATGATGAAAAAATTGATTCCCAAAATCCAACTTCTGAAAAGGGAGTTCTTCATGGAGAAGATACCATTCCCAACATTGCAAACATCAATGAATCCACCAATGAAGACAATGTTGTTGATGAAATTGAACCTCTTTTTCCCGAACAACCCAAAACAAAATCCCAAATCAAAATCACCGAACTGTTTGGTGATGATGATGATATTGTCATCGAAACTCCCACCGAATCAAAGGGAAAATCTAAGGCCGGTCTCAAAAGGAAGAAGGAATCAAAGCCAAAAACGGCTAAAAAGCCAAGGTACTCACGGAAGAGGGAGGTGGTCCTTCCGAAGGAAGATGATGATGTTATTGAGGATAAAATTCCTCTCAATTCATGCACAGCGTTGATGGTCACCACTCACGATGAGGCATTCAAGAACGAGGTTCTTGCTCATCTCAACTCTCTTGATCTTCCGGATGACACCCTCAAGCTCTGTCACGGCATACTTGCATGTTGCTTCCACAGTGGGAGACGTTACAAGAAAACATGGTATGATTCTTCTCCGGCTTTTGCATTCTTCAAAGCTGCTATTTATGGTCAGGGTTGGTTTAATCTTCTCTACAAATACTCCCCTGTTTACATGTCGGAGTTGATTCAGTTCTATGCAACAGTCAAGGTTGATGTTGCATCAGGAAATCTCTCGGCATTTATAAACCAAAAACCCTTTGCCTTGACCATTGACCAACTTGCCTCTTATCTTGAGGTTGAAGCCGTGGGTCTTACCACCTTTCCTAAGACCACTTGGGGTGATATTGATGAAGCTATGGCTAGTGAGGTCATGAGAACCCTTCGACCCGACAATGAAAATGGCACCACCAACATATATGCCTATGAACTTCAAGCCCCCCACCGTTTCACCTTTAACCTTGTTCACCGAGCCATCCTACCAAGCAATAACAGTAGGGGACGATATTCTCTCCTTGAGATGCTCCTTATCCACCACATTATCAAACGTCATCCCATCAACCTTCCCCAACTAATTTTCCACCGTATCAATGAGATTGCCCCCGACCTCCAAAAGGGGAAATTTGACAAGAAAACCGTGATTCCATACGGTATGTGGTTGTCCATTGTCTTCATGAAACAGAAGATAGTCATGAAAGGTAGCCCCGGTATTGAAAAACTCAGTGATGACATGACTATGGGTTTGCTTTCTCAAATGACTTTGACCATCAACAATGGGAAATTGACCCGCAAGTTCTCGGGTAGAGGTAAAACTGGTGCAACAGTTGGTTCAACTGTTGAAATGGGTGGTGTTCTCGGTAAGTTGGACAAGCTTATGAACATGGTGTCCAAATTGGTTGTGGACAATGAGACTCTTACGGAAGATGTTGCTGAGCTCAAAACCTTGAATGAAGATCTTATTGAGCGTGTGCAAGCTCTTGGTGGTCATGTGTCCAATGATGAATAAGGCATCCGTACCTACCCTTGCCCTCCTATCCTTTTGGCTCTTTGTTTTTAATTCTTATGCAAACTATGGGCTGTTTCTTTTATCTTGTTTTGAACATTTGTCTTTGGTTTAATTATGTACTACTTGAACATGTTTATGTCCTTCTCTTGATGATGTCAAGAGGGGGAAGTAGTTAAATTATGTGTTTATGTGTTAAGTAACAACTCTTCGGCTAACGTTCACCGTGAAATTGTCTTAGCTATGATGATTAGAAGTTCTACTTAGGCCAAGCATGTTGACCCCCACTCACCTTGATCATGTTTAATTGATGTTCTTATTATTTGGTTCAAAGACCGACTCACCATGGGCTTAGGGGGAACTTCACACATATTTAAAACTTGCCATCATCAAAGGGGGAATTTGTTAGAACACACTTGGTTGATGATGCCAAGTTTCATTATGATTTAATTGTTTGCCTCTTAGTTTAAATGCTTAGCAAATTGAAGAACCCAATGATAGATCAAAGAAGTCCAAAGATGATCAAGATGAAGGACAAAGTCAAGCATCCCCATTGTCTAGAACAAATGTTGTAAACGAGGTAGTTCAACATATCTCTTTTACGCATAAGTTATGGCAAAACCGTGCAACAGTTCCTGAGACTGTTGCACAATGGTTTTTGGTACTAACGAATGGAGAATTTTCGGGAAAATTCACAAGTGTTTGAAATTCTTTAAAAAGCTTTCCTATGTTTAAAACAAACATTATTTCAAACTGAAGAACAAAAAGAACAAAAAGAATATGCTTGCACAATAATTTAAAAGATGCCAATCCCATTTGTGCAAGTTGTTTTTCATACCAAAAATGGGTCTTATGCTTTTTCTATTTTAGGCAAAATTGTGAGTTCCCATATTTTATGGGAAACACTCTTTCTCTTTGGAAAAACGCAGCCACCTTGAGCCTCTCAATCTGATTGTTCTTTTATATTTTTAAATGATGAATGCATACTACATACTTGTGGATATTAGATTAATTTAGTGTTAAGATCCTTCTCTTACACACTAACTTTCTCTATAAATAGCCACTTCATTTTTCATTTATTGCAAGACTTTGAAAGAGCATTCATTGTAAACACTTTGCAAATCTTTTCAGCATTAAAAGCTTTGTTCTTCAATCATTTGCAAAACCGTTTTCTGTTTTTCAAAAGTCTTCAATTGTTTTTCAAAGCTTTAAAATCTCCAAGTATCAGTTCGCTTAACTGTTGCATAAAGGAATATGTTCAATGATTCTCGTGTTTAGGTCTTAATTGTAATCTCTATGTTCTTAAGTGAACCACTGAGATTCGACTCGTAAACCGTTGAGATAGAACCTTAAGTCTTGAAGCGGAGTAGCTTTGAGCAAGAGAAAGTCTTGAAGCGGCGTAGCTTTAAGCAATTGCAACCGGAGTAGGTTAGCGAGTTGTTTCATTGTAATGGTTTAGTTAAGTTTGAGTAAATTTCTAAACAAGCAATAAAATAACGGTTGGACGTAGGCTCCGGAGTAGGAGCTGAACCAATTTTTTAAACATCGTCTTGTTTGTTTATTTACTTTCACGTTCTCTTATCATTCTTCTTTTACACGTTAATCTCGCCCTCGGTCTTTGTGCAAATGATCTCTCATCTTGTTGCATAGACTGCTTTGTACCGTTTGTGAACTTACAATCTATTAAGTTTCTCAAACTCGTATCAATAGATCTTACTTGTGTTAGTCATTAACCAAGTAAGAGAGAAAATTTTTAAAAGGTACACCTAATTCACCCCCTCCCCCTCTTAGGTGTTTATCGTTCTTAACTCTTCATAATCTTCAAGTCAGCAACGGTACTTTTGGTTGGAATGAGTGTGCCCTCCGGTCATCAGCATTTCATAACAAGCGCTTGTGCTCAGTTGTTCGAGGTGATGATGGATTTGCAGTTGTGCATTATCAAATTTTCAGTTTTTCATACCAAGCTTTTGTGACGGTCACATTATTTCGTCATGATGATACTACTGACTTTACCTTAAATTTACACGGGAATTTATTTGGTCGTTATAGCGGTCATGAATATTCAACAAGCTACGAAAAGAAATATTATAGGAGTAGGCTGTTTGATCTGCCGAGAAATAAGGCCGTGGAAGTGAAGGCTGGTTCTGAAATTCGCTTGTTAAAATCTATAGTTGCTGTTCCAGGTGACTCGGATTTGATTATTGAAGCAGACCTTGTTGTATGTGGCATTGACGGTGTTGATGATTTTATATGCGGGATGCCAGAATTCGAGTTTGATCTTGAGGAACCATATTATGAGACGATTCAAGGAGAACATTATGGCATCGAAATTTGCGCATCGTTTAAGGAGACCAACTATTTAGGACTTTAGCTCTTGTATTCCTACTTGGACTATACAAGTTCAATTCCGCTTTAGGACAGACCTTTTCCTTTTAAGTTGGAACTTGGAATTTAGGATTATTATTAGGTACTCCCTCTGTCCCGGTCAATTGTTGTCCTTTCGTTTTGGCACAAAGACCAAGGAATGAGGAAAAGGCCAATAACTAAATGACAAGTGGAACAAATTGAATGAGAATGATAAAATTACTCATCAAGTTCATTCTTAAAATAGAAAGGAGAACAAATGACTGAGACACCCAAAATGGAAAATGACAACAAATGACCGGGACGGAGGGAGTAGTAAATAGTAATGGAAGGTATTTATTTATGTTATAACAGAAGCAAGAAAGAACAAATAAAGAACAATAAAAGACAAACGCACAGATTTACGTGGTTCACTAACGGTGTGTTAGCTACGTCCACAGGGCAGAAGGGAGAGAGTTTTATTGATATGTGAGGAGTTTTCAGATTACAGATTCAGACGGTATGATAAGCATAACTGCTAGGTAGAGGATTAGAGAGTTTATATAATACTCTCTAAACCTAATACAGAATGCGGTTAACAGAATCAAGGCACAAACCCAACAATTTATGTAGAATGTAAGAATATTATCACTTTGTCCGCGGAAATATTTATGTAGGATATGTATTATTATTTATTAATCATTCTCTTGTACTCCGTATTAATGTAAAACTAGTTTTCAACCCGTGTAAAATTGCACGGGTATGTTTTTAAGATTATTGATATTATGATTAACATTTCAAAAATGTTAACCAAAATACATGAATATTTTATACTCTATTTCTTTTGTAATGATAATAGGTTAAAACACGTGAAAAACTTGCAAGGGTTTGAAATTTGCACATGTTTTAAATCCGTGATATCGGGATATTCTCAAAATTGAAGAGGGTTTACAATACAATTCAAGAAAGCTAAATGTAGAATTAACTAAAACAGTCTAATATCATTCCTGTAGTAAAAATTTGTTTTGTATTTGTATCAATTTTTTGTAATTTGTTGTTATTTATTGTAATATAATATAATAATATAAATTATTCATTATTCATAAATAGTTTATTTGTTAATAAATAGTTAATTCGTCAAATTATTCATAAATATTTCCGTAAAAATCATAAATGCAATATAGTTAATAGTTAATTCGTAAAGTTATGAATAAATATTTCCGTAAAAATCATAAACATAATCATTTACGTACAAAAAAGTAACGTACAAAACATCAACAACAACGCTTTTTTTTAATTAATTTCTTAATTTTCCCGTGGGTCCCGCATTTGACCTTTTTTTAAAAAAAAAAAAAAAATTATTTGCTGACGTGGACGCACAGAATTGCTCTAAATGATCTTGTATTTATGAAGATAAGATATTGTTTTTCATACAATTTGGTTGTTTTCCGGGATGGCTACTTGAATCATTTCTGGTCTCCGTCTGAGGAGTCCGATCATATCTCGGACCATTGGGAAAGTTAAATGCTCTAACCAAGGTTGTTCAATCCGAAAATCCTCTTTTAAAACCAAGTGTTTGTATACCGCATAAGCTATTACCTTCCAATTCTTTATCAACAATATCATGAAGTCAATAACATAAATCTTCTCATACATATCAATCCGAATTGAATTCCTCAACTTATCACAAAAACACAGATATCGGACCGGTTCTGCTATGAGGACGCATATGGCATGAAAGCTTTCTCTCTCACGTTGACCGTGATACAGATCGATTACGGCTTGTCTTAAAACAAAAACGCTTAAATGTGGCACCCCTAAATCATCCTCGTTACTATACTTGGCATTAAACGCCGTTTTTAATGTTCCTTCGGGCATAAGGGCTATATCTTTACACTCCCGCCAAGGTGAGTTGTTTTGGCTGTCATTGGGATTAGGTTCATTTCTACCGTTTCTGACAGCTATAAAATAGACGGTATCTCTTTCGCATTTTACCGTAATTCCGATTAAATCATTTTGGAAGGTAACTAATAAAATTATGTTAAATAAGGCGGGCTGAGGATGTTCAATCGTAATAGGAAAGTCGTAATATGGTCTTGGGTCCGTACATCTATTACGGACCGAAACAATACAGTTATCGTATTTAGCCCAAAAACGTTCCGATACCTCACGAAGATCATAGTGATTATCATCGGTTTCTGGGTCATCTAGGTTGAACAATACCGGATCGTTATCAGCCATATGTCTCTGTTGACAAATAAGAAGAAAAACGAATCTCAGACCTACAAAAACCCACTAAAATGGATACAAACTAAAAAAATGAAACACACAAGGCTGTTGGACTGTGTTACTGAGTAACAAAAAAATGAAACCAAACCAATAAACTAAGCAACACAACACAACACAACACAACTATAAAAATAAAACTAAAACTATGAAAAAATTAATTTTTGAAAATTAATTACGGAGTACTTGATATTAACATGTAGTAAAAACTCTTTGTTCCAAAATCCAAAGCTAAACAATAACAATTTCAACAATTCGCAAAGCAATCCCCAAACAAAGTTTGTAACTTTAGTGCAGGGGTCTTTTGCCAAAATGACCATTCTAACAAAACTAATTAACAAAATAACCATTTTCAAAAATTATTTTCCAATATAACAATTTTTACTATACTTTCCTAATTGAAACAAATCAAAGCTATGAATAACATTCTTTTATCACTTCATTGTGGCAGCAATCTTCATCCCTCTCTTACTTGTTCCAGTTTTCGTGAATGTTTGACAACATTGGTTGACAATTAGAGTAATATTTGCTAATGTTTCGCATTCGAGTTCTCATCTCGTAGAAAATAACTCATCTCCTTCTAACATTCCTTCTGTCTCTCTTATCAACATTACAATTGCTTGGTTATCTCCTTCTAACATTTCTAAATGACGTGCAAACCGGAGTGCAGTCGAGATTCTTTTTCCATTGACTAAACAATACTCCTATTTATGTTCGTCATCAGTAGCTAGTTCGCTCAAATAAAAGGCCACATGTATAAGAAATCGAGATCTGCAAGTTATTGAATTTGGAACAATATTTATATTTAGTAGGAGTATTATTTATCATAATGGCTAAGGTTAGAAGAAGATAAATGATTGAATAGTTTTGAAAGAATTTATGTTAGTTTTGGTTAATTTGGGAAATAGTTTTACAAAATGGTTATTTTGGTAATAAGTTTTACTAAAACGGTCATTTTGGTAAAAGACCCTCATTTGTTTACCTATTCTAACTAATATTCCGTGACCTTGGTCACCACGACTAAAACTTATATAAATAATTAGTTAGGGGTCTAGAACACAATTTAATCACCGATGGCTGCCCAACAGTTTGATTTTGATAATCTTATAATTCCCTATCCCAAGCAGCAACATGGTAACCATGCCCACGAGCACGACGACAACGAAGACGAAGACAACAATGTCGACCTTCAATATTGCATCGGTGATCTTAATGACACCTTACTAGCGTTGATATTCACCAGGTTAGTCCAATGGAGACATCTCGTTACTTGCAAATGCGTTTCTAAACGTTGGAATTCACTTATTTCCAATCCCTATTTTTTCCAGTATATTACAAATAAATATTCCGTTTTCACGTTGATCCTTAGAAAAGGATGGGCTAACAACTGCCTTATTACCGAGCACCCTTACTTCCAAACACAGAGACTTGTCCTCCACGATATCATCCCTTATAAAATCGTTGCGAATAACGATGACATCTTGGTTTTGAATTGTGCCCCTGATAAGACCAATGAATTAGCCTATAACATTGTCAATCCACTTACTAAACACTTTATCACAGACAGTACTATACCTATGATCAGTGTAAAGTTGGGTTTGCGGGATTTGTTAATGGAGTTAGTACCATTGATGTTCCCAACTCGAAAAATAACGCCATGGGATTTCGGATTATTCGAATCATTCCGTACCTAAACAAACTAATTTGGCAAATATAATCTTCTATAAGTGGCAAATGGAAGACAAGAAGTGCCAAAAATTTGGGTTTCGAGTTCAAATCACATAACATGTACTACCGACTTGATCAAGCCGTGACTTTGAACAACAGGATTCACTGGCGCGGTCTCTCTAATAAAATTCTTGTAATCGACTTGTCTGCTAAGTGTTATGTATTGCATTGTGTACTAAACTTACCTAGTGAAATTCAAGAAGACAGCATACTTGGTTCCTATAGAAATCGACTAAGAATAGCCCAATTCGAATCAAACCAGGTCGGTCCAAGGATTAAAGTATGGGAATTTGATGACTATGCCAATGATTTGATCAACCATCGAGCAGTTAATACCATGGCCAAGTTAAGGCTACTTATTAACTTTGATTCGGCTTTCCCTCCTGCCCAAGGTTTGTTCTCGAGTAATTTACGCTGCAAAAACGAGGTGATTTGTTGATGACACTGTATCTTATTGTGTACTAAACCTACCTGGTGAAATTGGTGAAGAAAGCGTGCTAGGCTCCTGTCGAGATTGTCTAAGAATAGCTCAGTTCGAACAAAAGGGGATCAAAGTATGGGAATTTGTTGACTACGATGAATCGATCACTTGGGGATGTAGTAGTAGTACCACGGTAAAGTTAAGGCCAGTTATCGACTATGCATTGGAGCATCTTATCCCTCTCGAAGGTTGGTTCGCGATAAATGAGGTGATTTGTTTTCATCCAAATGATCCCAACATTGTTTACATTATATACCGTAATAAATTACTCCAATGTGATGTTGTTAAGAGGAGATTCAAAGTGATTTGTCAGGCTAGTACTTGGTCCGAAAAATTCATGCTTTTTCATCCACTCATGGCACCATAAGTTCATAACTTTGAGCTAATTGTAATAATAGCTCAACTGTAATCGAATCCTACTAGCCGAATTGTCAGATGCTGTTTTGAGATCCCTAGTTTATAAGACAAATATTTTTCTTTGGTTTCCATTAAATTTGTTTTCGATTAAACTATCCTTTGTAAGTGCCATATGACGTTCTACTAATGAATTGTTATTTTCTTTCAAAAAAAATGAAGGGAATAACCTTTTCACCAAAACTTAGGAGAGACGGTCTCTCACTAAGTTGTTGAGAGACCAATCTTTCGTATCCATTTATATGCTTTTCGTGACCCCTACATTAAGATGTTTGCAATGATATAGGCTTGGTGCAAAACTCGAAATGAGCTATGAAAGTGATACTTTACATCGTACTCTATCTCACACAAATTGGTAAAATAAACACGAAGGTATTTACACCAACTTAGATTAGAAGCAAATTATTATGGATCATATGAAATCGGTCTAGAGTTCGATTTATCGCCGTCCCTTATAAGCTCACATGTATCTAAACCCTTACCTGCTAATATACTCGAATAATCTCTATACTTATAATTAGTGGCATATGTAGGCATGTAGGCCAGAAACAAAGAACTGTCATCAAGCAATTGAACCTTTGCATCAAAGCTTAAAATAAGCTTGATTGAATTGTATGCCAAGTTAAAACATCTAACGAAAATGTATGAGACGGTCTTACATATGAAGCAAGCCATTATCCATAACTTGTGGTTGGAGTTATGTTGTCCACTTCTAATGTTTTACCAAAAAAAAAGCCTTCTAAATCAACCGAAATCTGCAATAAATCGACTCAATATCTTCTAGTTGTTCAATCGCGAATCTATTGCTTCCCTTTCAAATATAATGAAGAGGTATAAATCGATTATCTTAATTTGATTTATTTTTCTTTGAAATTTTTTTGTTGTAATTGATGTTATCTCATAAGTTTAAATTTAATTTGCATGTTTTTATTGTCGATTTTGAATGATATGAAGAAAAATTTAATTGATTTCCGTGTTTCTTTATGTTTTAGTGAAACTGAAAAAATTAGGGTTAATGAATTGTAAAAACTGAGTAATTGATGTTCGATTTCGTTTATTAATTTATGTTTAATTTAGGTTATTGTTTTGAACAAAAAGTTAGGGTTTATATTTTGCTCAAACTAAGGGGTCGTTTGGTTGCCACTTAGAAAACATAGACATTGGAAAATCCCATGATTTTGAAAAACATGGGTTGTTTGGTTGCCATAAGTTTTGGAAAAGGTAGGAATTAGAACTTCCCAGTAACTTCAGATTGTTGGGTATTAGTGCTAGGAAAAGATAGATTTCAGTCATTCTTTATTACCTCATTTCGAAACAAAACAACAATGTCAGATTGTTGGGTATTAGTGCTAAGATTCGATTACAATTCAGCTATAGTTACAAATAGCCCATAATTATGGTGCCGTCAATGGATGCACAAGCATAAATCTGTCGGTCCAATTAGCGGTACAATGATGAATCACTCTCAATCTGCTCTTGACAACGTTACATTGAAGCAATTTATCATTGAATATAATGTAAACAATGTCAGGATCATTGGGATGACAACAAATCACCTTGTTTTTTAGGCGTAAATTACTCGAGAACAAACCTTGGGCAGGAGGGGAAACCGTATCAATAAGATTGGGCGTCAATGCAAAGTTATCATTGAAACAACAACATCAAAGAAATTTAAATCGGTATTAGTACTAGGATTCGATTACAATTCAGCTATTATTAAAATTACCTCATAATAATTATGGTGCCGGCAATGGATGCACAATCATAAATAACTGTGACCAATTAGTAGTAGTACAATCACTAATTACTCTTAATCTGCACTTAACAACATCACATTCAACTAATTTATCTTTGAATACAAGGTAAACAATGTCAGGATCATTGGGATGACAACAAATCATCTTATTTTTTGTGCACCGTAAATTAAACGAGAACAAACCTTCAATCAGATTTGGCTTCAATGAAATGTTAATAACCAGCCTTATGTTGGGAATGGCATTACATCCCGAATTGATCATATCATCGTAGTCGTCGTCAAATTCCCATATTTTGATCCTCAGACCGATCTTGTTTGATTTTAACTGAGCTATTCTTAGTCGATTTCTACATGAACCAAGTACGCTGTCTTCTTGTATTTCACTAGGTAGGTTTAGAACACAATACAATACATTGTTGTTTTCAATGACAAAGGGGTCGATTACTAGAATTTTATTAGAGCGACCGCGCCAGTGAATTTTGTTGTTCAATGTCACGGCTTGATCATCAAGTCGGTTGCATATCTCGTCTGTCTTGAACTTGAAACCCAACTCATTGACAGAATATTTCTTCCATTTCCCAGTCTCTGAAGAATATATGTCCCAAATTAATTTGTTTTGGTACGTAATAATTGCACGAATAATCCGAAATCCCATGACGTCATTTTTTGAGTTAGGAACATTGTCAATGGTACTAACTCCGTCAACAAATCCCGCAAATCCAACTTTACAATAATGCTCAGAGGTAAAGTAAAACACTCTTTCAGATGGAGTCGGAACGACAATGAACTGTTTAGTAAGTGGATTGTAAATGTTATAGACTGATTGTCCCCTTATAGTGGGACGGCAATCAACCAAGATATCATTGTGATTAGCAACGATATTTATAGGAATGATATCGTTGAGGCGAAGATTACGTGTTTGGAAGTAAGGGTGCTCGGTAATAAGGCAGTGGTGAGTCACCCATCCTTTTCTAAGGATCAACGTGAAAGGTGAATGTTTTTTAGCAAGATAACGAGCAAAATCAGGATTTGAAATGATTAAATTCCAACGTTTGGAAACGCATTTGCAAATAACAAGATGTCTCCATTGGACAATCCTTATGAATATCAACTCTAGTAAGGTATCATAAAGATCGTCGATGCGAGATTGAAGGTCGTAATTATTGTTTGAAATTATGAGACGATGAAGAGGAAGAACGTCGTGGAGATTATCATGATCTAATTGGTGGGCAGCCATTGATGATTAAATTGTTTTGAACTTAAAACCCTAGTTTATTGTTTATATATACAAGGTGTACGTACACGTGCGATTTGTGCGTGGGATTGATGATATGGAGCGTTTACTAAGGAAAGGGAATACTCCGTATTGATTAGTTAGACGACCCAGTCTAAATTGAAAATCAAAAGATACCAATGAAATGACCTAAAGATATAAAAATTCATTTATGGAATATGTCTTAATCTAGTGGTTGAGACGGAGGTATCCTGAATAATAGATTTCAGGTTCGATTCCCGATTATACAAAACGTGTTTGACAAATCAATTAAAGGGGTAAAAAAGTAAAATAAAATCAAACAGGTAGCTTATTTCCCAAATTCTATTCTAAGTTGAAAATTCAAAAATCTCAGCATATTAGGTTTGTTTCAATTGTCGTTCTTCCCGAAAATATAATCGAAGAAATGTTAAAATATTACACCAAAAGTCTTTCGTTCTGAATATTTTATATATATTGCTTTTACAAAGTTGCTAATTTTAAGTTGGTTTGTTAAAATATTATACCGAAAAATCTCTCCTAAAATTGCGCCCAAATCAACTTAAAATTATAACTTTCACCCTTTTTTTTAGGTTTATGTTTACGTGATTGCACATTTTTCCTTTTTTTTTTAAATTATAGAGTATGGCACGTGACGATTGAATATGCTGTGACACGTGACGTACAATGGGGTAGCCGGTTGTTGCTTTAATATAATATATGATGATATGATTTCAGCTACCTTATCTAACAAATAAGCTATTTGCCAAACATGCACCAAACAAATAAGGTAGCTGCAATTTTGGTCAAATAAGATACCTTATTTGTCTTGGCAAACAAAGCCTAAGTAAGTTTGGTTTTGAAAACAATAAAGATTTTAATAAATCAATATTCCCAAAAAATACAATAGCTTACAGTTTTTTAAATTTATACTTTGATTAGATTATAATAACAAAGACTTTTAATTAACATTCTAATCTAATATTTAATACGGAGTATTATTTAAATAGAGTTAATTGATTATAACTCCCCTCATATAATCCACTCTTTGAAACTTTGACCCTATTCTTTTGAACTTAATTTTTGCTGAACTTTTCTGAATTGAACTTATAGAATTTAAACTTTTAGGTTTTTTGAACTTATAGATATGAACTTAACTTAACTTAACCTAACTTATAGAATAATCTGGATTTTCTAAACTAAACTTATAGGATCTGAACTTTCTAATAAGATCCGAATTAGACTTATAGAAGCTGAACTTTTTTGAAATTAACGTAACTTAAACTAATTTAACTAAAAGGTTGTTTGGCCAAATTTTAAAAGTGTGTTTCTAAATGTAAGAGGAGAAATTTGGTCAAACACTATAATTTAAGAGATTGTAAAACTACTTTTAAAAACTTAAACCTACAAAAAAGCCACTAAAAACAGAAGCACTAAAGCCTCGTTTGGTTCATGTAGGAGTTGAATTCCCGTGTTAATTTGCAATTCATTGGAATACAACTCCCATATACAATTCACATGAACTGATAAAAACATGTTTGGTTACCTTGGAGGAGTTTGTTTTCCCATGAACTAAACTCCCATGTACTGTTTGTTTGAACTATGTCAATTCACCCGTACTTCGTAAATTCCAATTTTTTTGGGATAAGGGCGAGCTTTGATAAATAAAAGTTCATAATAGTCGCTAGTCGGTTACATTATGGGGGCGGGTCAAGGGGCAGTGGCGTATTTGCCAAAACAAAGTCCCTCGTAAATTCCAATTGTTTAACCATATGCCAATTTATGACGACAACAATTTAGGTACATTTACTGTCTTTAATTTTCATTTCATTTAATTTAGCTGTTGATATTAGGTATAAAATCAATGTTTTAGGATAATTAAATTGCAAATTATGGAAAATTGGTTGTGTACTCGATAATTCAATGCCTCCAGTACTTTGTCCAACAATGTTTGATGCTCGACACTTGGGCAGTTCGTCTAGTTAATGTATAATACAACTGGTTGTATATACAACTTATTTAATGTAGTTGAGCTTTGTTATAAAGTTATCGAGCTCTACTAACAAAATTATCGAGTTATGATACAAAGTTATTGAGCTTAACAGAATAATTATTAAGCTCAATAACTTCATAAAATAGCTCAATAACTAGTAAAATAGCTCAACAACTTTGTGTAAGAGCTCAACAACTTTGAGGTAGTTGTACAATGCTACTGTACAACTGGTTGTAGGATAGTATTTGTGCAGTTCGTCAATCTCTTCCAATAGAGCAACCCCCATGAAGATGTCGGGTACAGCACACGACAACACCCCACGCTTGAGTCATATAAGATACACAACCTCCATGTACGCGTTGTGTAATTTACTAATTTGCATGACAACTCGTTTTATCACGTCTGAATTGTTGTCCTTTTTTTTCGGTGCTCTGAATTGTTGTCCTTCATAACCTGAAAAGATCTATGGGTTGTTTGGTTCGAATATTAGGAGTGGGATGGAATTGATTCTAACTCCAGGTAGGTACGGAGTTAGAACCCAATACATGTTAATAATTGTTTGGTTTAATTGTATTGGGTGCAAAGGAGTTAGAAACTTGGGGGTACAATATAAGATTCCACGTGATTGGAATGGAGTTAGAAACCATTGATTATCTAACTTCATTTCCAAAATGATAAATACGAGAAGAGATAGAAATAACAAAAGGGTAGAATCGGAAAGTCAAAGTCCTAATTTGGGCGATAATAAGTAAAACGGGTGCGACAAATACAATAGTATGAGGCCCTCAAAAATTATGGTGTCATCGGTGGATGAACAAGCACAAATCTTTCGGACCAATCATTTCTACAAAGACGAGTCACTTTCAATCTGCTCTTACTAACATCACATTCAAGTAATTTATCGCGGTATAAAATGTAAACAATATCAGGATCGTTGGGATGACAACAAATCATGTCTGCAAAACTATAGCAGCTAGGTATCGGGGGCATTAATGCAAAGTCAACAACTAACCTTAATTTAGCCGTTGTATTACCTCCCCAATTTATCAAATCATCGTAGTCTTCAAATTCCCATATTTTGATCCTAGGATCAACCACGTTTGATTCGACCTTGGCTATTCTTAGTCGATTTTGACAGGATCCAAACACGCTGTTGCGCATCTGGTAGCCGGCGTCTGTTTGAATTTTACTAGGTGGGTTTATTACACAATACGATACAATGTCGTCAACAAAGGGATCGATTACTAGAATTTTATTAAATTTACCACGCCAGTGAACCCTGTTGTTCAAAGTCACAGCTTGCTGATTATCCCCGCGGAATTTGTAATCCAAATCATTGACAGTATATGTCTTCCATTCGCCAGTTTCAGATGAATATATTCGCCAACTTAATTTGTTTCCGTACGTCATAATTGTACGAATAATCCGAAATCCCAAGTCGTTATTTTTTGAGTTAGGAACATCAATGGTACTAACTCCGTTAACAAATCCCGCAAACCCAGTTACGCCACAACGGTGATGCGGTTGGTCGCCCTCCTTTATGGGAACAACAATAAACTGTTTAGTAAGTGGATTAACGATATAATATTCTAATATTATGGATTCAGAGGATCGGCACAAAACCAAAATGTCACCGTGACTAGCAAGGATGCAAAACCCGGAAGGATCATTATTATTATAATTAGGGATGATATCGTAGAGGCGAAGGTTATGTGTTTGGAAGTACGGGTGCTCGGTAATAAGGCAGTGGTTGTCTGTCCATCCTTGTCGTCTAAGTATCAACGTGAATGGGAAATTTGTAGTAGTAAGACAACTAGTAAAATATGGATTTGAAATAATTAAATTCCAACGTTTAGAAACGCATTTGCAAGTAACGAGATGTCTCCATTGGACTAACCTTACGAATATCAACTCTAGTAAGGTGTCATTAAGATCGTCGATGCAAGATCGAATGTCGTAATTGTTTTTGTTGCGCTTGTGGCGGGCAGGGCTTCGATGTTGCTTGGGGTAGGCGATTAGAAGATCATGACTAGGAAGACGAGGAAACAGGCGGAAATCATCCAGATTACGTGAAGTTTGATTTGTGCGTGGTTGACAAGGGTGGCGACTATCATTGGATAACATAATTGCGGTTTAGAAAGAGCAAAGACGGCAAGATTATTAGGTTTTATTAGTTTATATACTTTAAACTAGACTTGCCAAACGGGTCGGGTAAAATACGGTGCGGGTTAGAGTCAGAATACGGGTCAAGAAATAATTTCTAACACCTTTTTTTAATGATTTTTTTAATCATTTTTTTTTTTATAAATGTAAAATATATTTAAAATTATATTCTAATCATATTCAACTAGTGTAGTTCCCGTGCAAATACGCGGTAAATATAGGCCTTTTAAATTTTAGTATATTAGTTATAGATTTTACATTTATATCTCACAAATTGTTATAAAAAATAACTAATATTAAAATTAATCAAAAGAATTGAATAATTCCATGAATTATGTTTTTTTAAGAAATTATTTTAATTACATCAAATTATTTTAAAAAAAAATCTTTTTTTTGTCACGAAATTAATAATAGGAGATACAGTTTTTATGTATAAATTGTTTTAAATGAAAAATTAGTTTAATAAATAAAAATCTAATTTGTTTCCATACATAAGTTTGGCACTTTAGAGGAAAAACTTTAGAGAAGTTGTATTACCTTAGTATACAAAAATTCTACCGTCCTCCCGAGTAACGGTACTCCTCACACACATACACAATCGACCCAAGTGGAATATTATAATGGCTTGTGTGTGAGGAGTACCGTCCACCAGGAGGACGGTAAATTTACTCCTTAGTATATAGGAGGATTTATATACTTTTTAAATTTGCGCCTCATTCCCCCTCCCCTTTCCCTCTCTCTTCCCCTCCCCTCCTTTCCTCTCCTCTCTCTTTCCCTCCACTTTTGCTATCCAAACACACTGTAAAATGTGTTTAGTGAAAATCAACACTTTTAAAAATTTATTAGTAATATATTCAAAAATAAAACTTTATAAATATTGTGCATATAGGTTTGATAAGCTAAAATACGAGAGAAGAGTGAAATATTTTCGTTTTGTTTTTAAACGAACTCAATTGTTTCCAATACATTGGTAGCTTTTTATAGGCTTACATATTAAACAAAATAACCTAAACTAGTGGGATAAACCTACGTTTTTATCATTAGGTCTCATGAGAGATCGTATTTCACTAATTTAATAGGAGGTATAATAGGGACAAAAGAAATTCAATGGGTCACTCACCCCATCATGTGAGAGGTCTTTCAATAACGTTATTAGACACCGTCTCTCCGGAGTTTTTGTGTTCATCGTAGTCATCAAATTCCCATATTTTGATCCGTGGAGCGTTGTCATCAAACTGCGATATTCGTAGTTTATTTCGACAGGGCTCAAGCACGCTTCCTTCGTGAATTTCATTAGGTAGGTTTAGTACCCAATGCGGTTCAATGCTGTGATCAACAAAGGGGTCGATTACTAGAATTTTATTATCCTGACCGCGCCAGTGAACCCTATTGTTAAAAGTTACAGCTTGATTACGTCCGTCAAATATGTCGTGTGATCTTAGCTCGAAACCCAAATTATTGTTAGAATATGTCGTCCATTTGCCAGATTCAGAAGAATATATTTGGAAAATTAATATGTTTGGGTCCGGCGTATTGATATGAATAATTCGAAATCCCATCGAGCTAGGAACATCAATGGTACTAACTCCGCTAACAACTCCCGCAAATCCAACTGCCCAAGACTCAAAGGTGATGTTATAGGGTGCTACATAGTCACATGTTACCGCGGGAACTACAATAAACTGTTTAGTAAGCGGATTAGCGATATAATAGGCTAATTCTACGCTCAAAAATTTATACCAACTAAGGGGACGGCACAAAACCAAGATGTCATTGTGATTAGCAACAATTCTATTAGGGATGATAAAGTCGAGGCAAAGGTTATGTGTTTGGAAGTACGGGTGCTCGGTAATAAGGCAGTTGTCTGTCCATCCTTGTCTAAGGATCAACGTGAAAGGGATATATTTATTGGTAAGATAACGAGTAAAATCGGGATTGGAAATAATTGAATTCCAACGTTTCGAAACGCATTTACAAGTATCGAGATATCTCCATTGGACTAACCTTGTAAATATCAACTCTAGTAAGTTGTCATCAAGATCGTTGATGGGAGATCGAAGGTCGACATTGTTGTCATTCACGTTGTTGTCGTCTCGCTTGTGGGCATCGCTTCGATGTTGTTGCTTGGGGTAGGCGATTATGAGACTAGGAAGAGGAGGATAGTGAAAAAGATCATCATGCCAGGGAAATGGTTGGTCAGCCATTATGATTTACGGAGTAAATTGTATTGTGCTTTAAAATAACCCTAACAAATTGTTTATATAGAGATTGATTTGTGCGTGGTAGCCAAGGATTGCGGTTTAGAAAAAAGCAAAGACGGCAAAATTAGGTTTAGTAGGGTCATTTATCTCAAGCAAGTCATTTTTAATCCACTTAACCCCATATACTAATAAAATAACTACGCTTTATAACCATATTATCCCAACAATGGCGAATGAAAATGCTTATTTTTAAATTCTTTTGTTGAATTATTTACTCAACATAAATATGCTACGACACTTTTAAATAAATGAAATATTCGTGTCGGGTTCGTGTCAACATAGCTCAACCCTAACCCGACCCATTTAAGTTTCGTATCATGTCCGTGTCAACCCAATTACTTAACTTTGTGTCGGGTTCGTGTCGTATTTTCGGGTTGCGTCAATTGTTGCCGCCGCTAATGAAATTGGATATTTCGTAATATTGTGTTTCCGTTTGCTGAGGAGTCTAGTTATACTATAAAAATCTCACCGGATTATCAATTTCTCACCAATATCTCATGTCTTTGTACATCTATGGTGTTGTTTGGCCAAGTTTACTTAAAAGAGTTTTTACTTTTTAAAATGAGTTTTTCCATAAAATAAGAAGTTCGCCCCAAGTAGAGCTGATCAAGTGCGGGCCGGCCCGTTTGGCCCAACTCGTTCGGCCCGCTAAAATAGCGGGCTTGGACAAGAAAAATAAAAAATTAAACGGGTAACGGACAAGAAAATGAGGCCCGCTAGAATAAATGAACGGGCTTGGACTAAAAAAAATTGTCCATGGGCGGCCCGCTAGGCCCGCTATTAAAAGTAACTTCGTAAAAGTCTTCAAACCTTCCTCCGACGTTCTATGCTCATTTCATTTACAATTTGTACACTCTAAACCAATTAGGTAGCGCAAATGAATACTTATGCCTTAAGTATAAGTGGGAGATTGTCGGTGTTTACACTTGTCGCATAAAGATTCTCCGACAATGGACATGCTAACGGAATTGTCGTATAAAGATAGTACCTTTCAAGTATTTACACAGGAGTATATGTAACCGCTATCAATGTCGCACAAAGACTAAGGCAAAAATGAATTTTTGATGTTTGTAGAACATTTCCAAACTTGTGTTTTTTCCAAAATCTAGTAAACTTATCTTTTGAAAATTAGTATACTTTCTTAAGGGTAAAAGATTTTAAAGACAATTGTTAAGTTTTAGTGAGATGTAGAGATAACAAACTCGTGTTTTAATAGAAACACTAATTTCTGTATTTGATTTTAGTCAGGCCCGCGGGCCGCCCGCTCTCCTGAAGTGGGCGGGTACGGACAGTGAAAACTGGCCCGCTTAACGGGCTCGGGCTATAAAATAAGGCCCGCCGGACACTTTTTTGGCAGTTGGGCCCGGCCCGTGTCTGGCCAAGCCCGCTTTTGATCAGCTCTAGCCCCAAGCAAGCAATGACAAGTGGAATTTGTAAAGTAAAGAATCAAGCAAAACTTGGAAGTTTCACGGGGGAGTCCAGGCCAAAGCGCAGCCTGTGCCACCTTCAGAGGAGCCTGCGCAATTCTATTTAAACACGGGCTTGGCTCAATAAGTCCGTGTTTTGGGCTTACTCGAGACAACTTAACCTAGAGATGAGTGCACCCCTATATAAACCCCATGCATTTGAAGACCTAAAGCATCTCCTAATTATTGAATAATCACAAGAGACTTGTATGAGAAGAATACTTTGTTTTTGGGTAAAAGTTGTAATCTTTAGTTGGATTTTTATGTCAATCTTTCCACAATTCTTGGATTCATCCATGGTTATGGAAAGCTAGACCTTTTTCTTGGTGTAATTTGGTGAGACACTACTCTTCTTAAGTTTGTAAGAACCTCTTAATCTTTCCTTAATAATTATTACATGTTTCCTTGGTTTCATTGTTTATGTTGGATGTTATTATGTTGGGAGTCATGAACCTTGCATGTTAATCATCTTACTATTGCAATTCTAGTAGCAAGCTTGCATCTTTATGAAGTTGGATTAAAGTTTATGTCTTTGTGAGTGGAACTTGTATGTTAGTCCTTGGGATAGTTGGATTAAGCCTCCTAAAGGATTAATCTTGGCACTTGTGTTTGGCTTTTGTTCTTAATGCTCTCTTATGCAAACCTTGTTGTGGTTTTCAATTAGGTGACCATATTAGTAGGACCAACTACTCTAGCTTAGGAGTAAGTAGTCAATATCTTACACTAGTAGTTGAGTAATTGTTGAGGCAAGGAAAAAGAGAGGATCTTTATACTTGGGAAGTAGTTGTTGAACCTTGTTACACCAAGTCCTCCCTTATATTGATCTTGCATATCAAGTGTTTGTTGATTTGATTCTTAGGAAAATTCACATCTTTAGTTTTATCATGCTTGTTTCCCATCAAATGCCTTTCTCCATTTATGTCACCACTTGTTTACCATTGTTCATAATCATTGTTTGTTGATAAACTTAGTTAGTAAGTCTAAATTGTTGTTAGTGCCTTACTTAGTTTATAGAGCTTTCATTAGTATCCCAATTAGTTCACTAGTTAAGTTTTTAGTTGTTAATCCTTCCCTTGGGTTCGACCCTTACTTATGCTATACTACCAATTTAAGTGCCTAGTGTAGAATTGAGTTTGGTTTTAGAAATTGTTAATTTGATAGTTAATTTTAGTATTTAACGACCTAATTTCATCTTAATTAGGTACTATTGTTTCACCTTTTTGGTCAGGATCTAGGACATCTTGATGACGGCAAAAAGAAGAGACAAAGTGAACTCATCAGGAAGGCATCGTCAAGATGACAATTATATTCACTATGCCTGTAATTAATCAAGGGGCGTTTGGTTCAAAGGGTCGGAATGGATTGAAATGGAATGAGATACTATGGAACAATGGATTTAGAACCCTATACTGTAACACCCCCGCACACCAGGATGCCTTACCAAGGACCATTCCAGTGTATGACGGTGTCACTATCTCGGTTTCCCGAGGGAGTAGATCAAATTAGACAACAAAAGAACAATCTTATATTATTAAATGATTCGTACCATACAACTCAATACAAAGACTTTATAACTGAGATACAACTACAACACTTATGACCCGCATCTCTAAACTGGTAGCGTGATGACTCGACCCCTCCAATCCTAGCGACCCACAATCAGCAATACTGCTAAGCCAACCGCTCACCATCCCCGAATGGATCACCGCAGAGTTTACAAAACAACAACAACGGGTCGATCGACTAATCAAATGTAAGACAGAATAACAATGTAAACAGTGATCACCCCCTATCCCGGTCTCACGACCTCGACAAGAATCGACTACACCCCGAAGGGTGTAGCCCCCGCGCATCACCCATCGCAACAGGTAATCCTCGCCGCCAGTGGGTGACCGCAGTCCATCCCACCTAGTCCAGCTCATCAACGAGCGACTAACAATCCCTGTCCCTTAATGTGCATATCCCCTCCCGTAGCGGGTTCCACGGAGGGCGAACTAGGGTGTGAAGTCACTCCCGCAAGTGACTCCACCACCATCACAACACACACGACCTCACTTTTGTCACAACACCACAATCGTCATAACACCGCCACAACACCACGTCGCCACCACACCAATACTCCGATGATCAGTAGATAACAAGTATACACAGGACAATCACAATCTTAAATCAATTAATGAAGAACCGAGTAGGAAAACCTACCTCGTCGCTAAGCATGTAAGACCTTCATACACAGCCACACACGACTCCAATATGCATCCTAACCACGATAACCATCTCCTATTACACAGCTATACTCAAAGAATCACTCAAATGAACACAAGGCAGAAACTTACCTAACATTACGCATCATCGACGACATAGACGACCACCACCCACGTCATCCTTCCTCAGCGAATCCCGTCATTCCCATGGTGGAGGTTTAGGCTAATTTCATTAAAGTGTGAAGCTATGGAGTGATAGAGGAGGGAGATAGGCTAGGGTTAGAGAAAGAGAAACTGTCGAGGAAATGAGAAAATGAAATGAATCTCGCGAACTTGCGTTTATATTAACGTGTCGACAGCAGCCATACTCGGTCGAGTACAGGAGTACTCGGCCGAGTAGGATCTACTCGGTCGAGTATGGGTGATACTCGGTCGAGTAGCCTCAGTTAGGTCGAGCAAGTAATCCTATAAACCTCATGTTACAAGCCTGATCCCTCACCCATTCATCCCTAAGGTCTGTTTGGTCAACAAGATCGGTCAACAACTTTCTTAAATATCCTGGGTATTACATATACATATTAATTATTGTTGGTTTAATTTAGAATTATATGGAGAGGGAATGGAGTTAGAAATTTGAGGGGGAAGGTGGGCAGGATTCCAAGGGGTTCGGGTGAAATTATAACTCCATTTCAAAATGCCCTAACAAAACACATAAATGGCTCAAATCCATTCCATTCCATTCCAACCCACCCAACCAAACACCCCCTAATAAGCTGCTTCAAAAGGATATGAAATATGTCCAACTGTGCCGAAGGAACCACGGAAGACATAAATTTACGAATTCTTCTGTGAAACAAATGATATGGAATATGTCAACTCCTTGGAAGCAAGAGATATCAAGGTCTAAAAATCATTCAACAATCACCATGATGAAGGACATTGTACATTGGAGCAAAGAGTTTGTTGTTGATGAAATCTTAGTAGATTAGAGTGATAGTGTATGAGAAGGTATTGTTCATCCACGGTATGCAGGGATCGGAAGAGTTGTTTGTTATGTAGTATGAAGTACATGTCTTTTAAGTTCTAGAACAAGTAGGCATATAAAGATTATACTCCATTCTCTATCACCGAGAATCTGAGAATGAATTGGAAGAAGTGTAGTCATTTGAATATTACATCAAATATTGTATCTAATTAGAGAACATTATTTGCTCTAGACGATCGAATGCTATAGCAATATTATAATTGTTCTTTTGCATTTGCTCATTTTTAATTCCGACTTTTAAGTTTTTTTTACGTGAGTTAATACATATCTTTGAACTGCAAATCGTTTGTGTAAGACGATGATATTTTATTCAACATAATATTCCATATAATGTCGTAACTAAAAAAAAATTTTAAAAAATTTATATACATATTTTATATATGTCCGTGCAATTTTGCACGGGTTCTAAGCTAGTTTTACATATATAATGGTTTAGTTAAGTTTGAGTAAATTTCTAAACAAGCAATAAAATAACGGTTGGACGTAGGCTCCAGAGTAGGAGCTGAACCAATTTTTAAAACATCGTCTTGTTTGTTTATTTACTTTTACGCTCTCTTATCATTTCACTCTTCGTTATCAATCTCGCTACCAGTACTGTGCAACAGTCATTCATATTGTTGCATAGACCTGTTGTACTGTTTGTGAACTTACTATCCATTAAGTTTCTCAAACTAGGACTTAATAGATCTTACTTGTGTTAGCCTCTAACCAAGTAAAAGAGAAATTTTTTAAAAGGGTACACCTTATTCACCCCCTCCCCCTCTTAGGTGTTTATCGTTTTTAACTTTTCAGGGGTTGTGCACGATTGAATGGGGCTGGGTGAAAGGTGGTTAGGGAAAGGGGAAGGGGAAGGGTGTCGGGGACGGGGCTGGGTAGTTTTAGGATTTTTGCTTTTATTTTATTTTTTTATTTTTAAAAAAAGGGTAGAAATGGAAAAGGTTGACAGAGTGTGTAGGATATAGTAAAAGCTTGTGTAGGATTTAGCAATTACGAAAAAAAATAAAAGGGGCTTGATTTCAGTGAAATTTTATACTCCCTCCTATTCTAAATAACTCTCTCTATTTCCTTTTTCGTCTACTCACAATACTCTCCCTATTTCTTTATTTGGCAAAATTTTATATTATTTTAATCACTCACCTCACAACAATACCTCACAATACTCATACTTTATCTTATTTTAATCATCTTACCCCACAACAATACTTATTTTAATCACCTTACCCCACAACAATACTTATTTTAATCACACAACATCTTCCCTCTCTCCAATCTCCTACCCCACTACAATACTTTACCATATAATACTCCCTCCCTTAATTCCTGTGCCCTCCATGAAAGGAGAGGGTTATTAAGAATAGGAGGGAGTATGTAATATGTACAAAGACATGAGATATTGGTGAGAAATTTATAATCCAGTGAGATTTGCCCGAAAAAATATAAGGGGCTTGATTTCACTTTGTAGCAACGAAAAGGGGTTGTTTTGCTACTTAAGTTTGGCTTAATCTCACATCAAAGCCCGGCCCGGGTCCGACCAGGAGCGTCCGGCCTGAGTACAGGTCTACTCTTAACCCGTCAAACAAAAAAACTTATGTATAAGCCGTAAGCATCTTTCACAAAAAAAATGTATTCAATTTAATAGAAAGGATTTATGCAACATTGATTGAGTTTATGTGAGGGTCCTATATCAAATTTCACTAAGGGTATGTTCTTTTCAGTTAAAACGAGTTAAAATGAATTAAATAGAGTTAAGCTGAATTGAACTAAATTAAATGAAGTTGAGCTAAAGTGAATATAGCTTAATTTAATTTTTACAAGTGTTCACAAATCAGGTATCAACGCTTCAGCACACCACATTTAATTTTAAATGAATCTAGTTAGGAGGATTTATACATCTTCAGTTACCTTTGAAAGATTCAAGCTCATCTTTGAAAGACGGTCTACGAATCGTGTTGCGGATGCCATTTCCAAGTTCTCGTTGAAAGATTCAAGCTCCAACAATGGTTTTTATATTTGGGACGTTGCACCGTCATTTGTCATTCCTTTGTATTCTGCGGATCTTACCTACGCATGTACTCCCCTATCCCCTGACCCTCCCCCATAGTTTGTACCATGACTTCTTGTTCTGATCCTTTTTATTAATGAATGTGTTCCCTTTCTTCCAAAAAAAAAAAAAGATTTGAAGTTGAAACCCGAATTATTATTGACACTATATGTCTTCCATTTGCCAGTTTCAGAAGAATATATTTGCCAAATTAATCTGTCTTGGTACGGCACAATGATACGAATAATCCGAAATCCCATAACGACACCGTTAACAAATCCTGCAAACCCAACCTCACAAGAGTGGTATCGGTAGTACTGACTGTGTTGCGGTTCGTCACATGTAACGGGAACTATAATAAATTGTCGAGTAACTGGATTAACAATGTTATAGGTTAATCCTACGTTCGATTTCAAAACCAAGATGTCATTGTGATAAGCAACGATGTCGCAATAGGAATGTTGATTATTAGGAATGATATCGTCAAGGCCAAGTTTATATGTTTGGAAGTACGGGTGCTCGGTAATAAGGCAGTAGTTGGTCCATCGTTCCCTAAGGATCAACGTGAAAGTGGAATATTTATTGGTAAGATAAGGCGAAAATTCGGGATTGGAAATAATTGAATTCCAACGTTTAGAAACGCATTTGCAAGTAACGAGATGTCTCCATTGAACTAACCTTAGGAATATCAACTCTAGTAAGGTGTCGTTAAGATCGTCGATGCGAGATCGAGGGTTGTAATTGTTGTCGTCGTCTTCGTTATCGTTGTGCTTGTGGACATGGTTTCGGTGTTGTTGGTTGGGGATTATGAGACTAGAAAGAGGAGGAAAGTTGAGGAGATTATTAAGATCGAATTGTTTTTGAGAAGCCATTGATGATATTAAAATATCTCTTTAAAATAAAATAAAAGATTAATATATACGTGGGTTAATTCTTATTTATAATCATATAATCACCCACCTTATACTAATCTTTCGATGTGGGACAATTCTACTATTTATAAGTAATATATTCACCAAACTTGGATTATGTTTTTGATGTGGGACAATTCTACTATTTATACGTAGTACATATTTATCAAATCTCCATTGTTTTTCAATATGGACAAATAACATACTCAGAATTAGACCATCTTTTTTGCACTTAGTTCGACATCCAACCAGATCCCGAATACCGAATACGGACAATTGCTACTCATTATATATAATAGTTATATTTAAATTTAATAATTTGATCAAGTACTCTTCATTAATATTTGTACGTTGTTTTTCTTTATATTTTTAATCATAATTGAGATACGGAAATGTCCCGTGGTACCCTTAATTTTGTCAGATTTTCCATGTTACCCCCTACTTTTAAGAATCTGCCTATCGTACCCTTAAGGTTCCATTTTTTTGCCTATGTTACTCCCTAATGTAAAGGCTGTTAAATGGACGTTAAGTTTGATGGCATGGCAATAAAATAACAATTAAAGAATAATATCCCCTTTATTGTTTTATTGGTACGGATATCTCTTTCTTTTAAATGAAAATTTAATTAACTATATCATTATAATATTGAAAATTTCTCATGGTAACCTCTACCAAAATTCGAGGGTACAATGAAAAATTTCAGTTATAATATTTACCATTTTATCGCTCTTTCTCCCACCTAAAAAAATGTTACAACTTTAAAAATTTAACATTTAATTCAAGATTATGTTTAAAGTCTCTTATATAATAAGTATATTTTGAGAGATTCAATATATTTGGGGTGATACCTAAGTTCCAAAGATAAATCCTATTTATAATCATGGGATCACCCCACCTTATGATAATCTTCTGATGTGGGACAATTCAACTATTTATACGTAGTATATATATTTATCACATTTTTCAATGTGAGACGAATAACATATTTAACCTAATTCGACATCCAACCCGATTTAATAATAAGCAAATACTATATTATCTATTAATATTTATACGTTTGTATTCTATTTTTTTTTATCATAATTAAAATATATGCAAATGATATGAACCTATACTCTAATAATAGATTTTTTTTAATACAATTCTAATTATATTATTTAAACTTAATATATTTACCACACATACATTATTTTTCAATGTGGGACATATAAAATCTATAGGTAGAAAATAATGATATAAACTTTTAAGAGCTCTCCAAGACAATACTTAACAGACTCAAAAGATTTTGGGCTATGACTTCTATTTATAATCATAAGATCACCCTGCCTTATGGTAATCTTCCAACGTGGGACAATTCTAATATATATACATAGCATATTCACCACACTTACATTATTTTTCAATGTAGGACAAATAACATACTAAGTACACCATTTTTTCGCACCTACTTTGACATCAACTCGATTTAATAATGAGAAAATACAATAGAATCTGCACTCTAATGATACCATTTTTTTGTCACCATCTAATTATATAATTTTCATACGATACTTTTTTGTCAAATGAATATAAAGTTTTTATATCAAAATTATAAACATCACTTTAATATAATATAGAAAATGTATATATATGAGACAACTCTATTATTTATACATTATATATTCACTACACCTACATTATTTTTCAATGTGGGGCATATAACATACTAAAAACTACATATCTTTTATATATAAATTTTTTTGTATTAATATCTAAGTTTCAAGGATGTCTCCTATTTAAATTTCACCCTACTAAAAAATACATATTTTTTATATACTATTCTTTCGATGTGAGATACATAATTTAATTATTTAGACGTAGTATGTTCATCATGCCTACATTATTTTTAAATGTGAAAGATATAACATACCAAGAAGTAAATGTCTCTTCTTAAAAAACCATTATTGTATACGTATTGTTTTTCTTTGAAGGTAAAACTACTTAGTCTCGATCGACGATCATTAGATAGAGATCTCTATATCGTACATATAACGACACATTAACGCTCTATTAGTGCATTCAGGACACAACCATTAGTAAATCTTTAGTTTTGTTTTGTGTTAGGAGACAACCATTAGTAAAACTCTTTGTCATTATAGGTTGTCTATGTGACACCAATATTAAGTGACATTTTGCTTCTCTTGTTCATGTTCTTAACTCTTTTCCGAGTAGTTATCATCAATCTCCACTTTATTTTTTATATCATATTGTAGAGATAATAATAAAAAATCTTAAGAGAGCTCTTTAAAACAATATTTATGAGACTCAAAAAATTTTGGGTTGATACATAAGTTCCAAATATGTCTCCTATTTATAATCATAGTATCACACTACCTTATAATAATCTTTCGATGTGGGACAATTCTACTATTTATATGTAGTATATTCATCACACTTACTTATTTTCCAATGTGGGACAAAACATACTAAAAAGTACACAATTTTACATATTAAGAAGTACACCACCTTTAATATGTGCAAATAATATGAAATTTATACTCTAATGATAGCATTTTTTACCACAAAGCTAATTATATTATTTTCATAATTTTTTTAACGATATTTTTTTGCCAAATGAAATGTAAAAGTTTGATATAAAAATTAGAATTATCACTTGATTATAATTTAGGAAATATGCATATTATAATAATTAAAAGATTCTCTACTTTATTTTTTACATCAAAAATTATACTTTCCTAAATTGATTTTTGATGATGTGGACGCTCTCAGATCGCTCGAAAAAACTCTCTTTTATATATATATATAGATGTTGGAGACGGCTTTGAATTTGAAGTTTGGGGTAAACTTGTACTTATGTACGACGTGCTTTAGCCGACTTGAATTAACCCTAACTAATTGTTTTCTTTGTTCTTTTAAGGTATGGAGTGGTTAATAATAAAAATCACTTCCTCCATTACACCTTTTATTTTTATTTTTATTTTTTTTGAAGAGATAATTTTAATCAAACTCATCAAATGATTGAGACAATTAGGGTTTTTCTAACGTGTGCCCTAAGAGCACACATTAAGAATCCATAAAAAGAAAGATTCTCAGGATAATTTCATGATAAATTTAGTGATGAACTCATTGTTGCCATTCTTAATGAAATTATCCAACTTTTCTTTTTATTGATTCTTAATGTGTGCTCTTAACCAATCGTTGGTTGGCGCAGTGGTAGCATGGGGCTGCGCTTGGTAGGGACGTCTGCGGATCGATCCCCCACAACTGCGATTGGGAGGGGTTTAAATACCGTAATCCTTGGACACGCCCCGAAATCCGGATTAGTCGGCCCAATGTGGTTCGGATTACCGGATGGTTTAGACCAAAAAAAAATGTGTGCTCTTAAGAAACACGTTAGAAAAACCCTTATTATTATATCTAGAACATAATTCTTTGAATAAATTCTTATCGATCTTATGATTAATGGAAGGTATTCACATCTTGTACGTATCTTCTATTATATTCTTATAATATAATACTAGTTGAAAAGCCCGTGCGATGCACGGGGCTCTCATTAGGATAATTTGTATAAATATATTCTATAGTTGATAAAAAAAAGTTCAATTATGTTTAAATCATTGATAAACAAAAGTTCGTGGTTGGTATAGTTGATCAAAGAACTATTAGTGCTTTTGCATAGGACTTTATAATTTAGTAGTTATTAATTCAGTTGTAAAATATCAGAGTATGTAATTAGTTTTTCCATTATTGTTATAGGTATCACTGGTTTTAATTAAATACAAAACATTATCTCCATAAATATAGTACAACTCACCAAATGAATCGCCCTTAATAACTGAGACAGACCTTTATGAATTTTGCAAATTATTTTAACCTATAACAACTACGTAAAACTAAATGGTTTTACATAAAGCAACAAGTATCATAATTATCTATGTTTAGTGTTTTTAGAGCAATGTTAGATCTCCTATAGCAAAAGTTTTCCTCGATTATCTACAATTAATTAAGAGAGTGTTTTGCTCTTTATATACCTTCTCGTAAAATCAAATCCATACTAAATTCCAATAAAATTAGTAGTTCTAAACAACAGTACAAAAATATATGTGATTCTGTTACATAGAATGCATGAGACTCCCATTAGGATCATCTTTAACAATATGCATATTAAATGTTCTAAGAATTTGTTGAACAACAAATTGCAAACATTGCTTTACATTGTCATGCTTTGATAGTAGAAGTCAATTAAGTTGATAAAAAAAAGTCCAACAAATTCTTGAAAATCGGAACACAAAAAACTTTTGGGTTGATTATTGATGGATCATCAATCCCTTTAACTTAAAATAAAGTTACTCCTTTTGGTATTAATTATATCAATTGTATAGAATGTAATTACCTATTTTTATAGTTGTATGCACCACCGATTTTAGTTAATTTAAAACGTCATTCCCAAAAATGTGGTTTAATTCCATAAAATGAACACATGATAACTGAGGCCGATTTTATAAGATTCACAAATTAGATTAACTTACAACATTTACGAATATTCCATTTAGTAAGCATACGACCGTGTAAATGTTGAATGGTGGTACGAAAAACAACATGTATTTTAATTATATATGTAGCCTGTTTGGAGGATTTTTGTTAGATCTCTAAACAATAAAAAATTGTTTTTGACTATTAACCATTAAGACTGGTTGTTCCCTATGAACTTCATGTAAAATATATAATACGAAATTTAATTTTTTAGATGTGAGATATATTTTTAAGTGAATTAACGGTCAAAATTTTTAAAGTTTGACCTGTAAAAATAAATTAGGGGTTTTGTGTGGATTCGAGGAAATATATACGTACAATCGTTTTACTTCTTAACGAATATATATGCAATTAGGTTTTTTATCTTAAGGTCAAACTCTTAAGTTTGACCTAATTTATTACACTAAGGAGTACTTTAAATTCAACTAAACCCTTATGAGATACCCACCCCATAGTTAACCATTAACAAAAAAAAAATGATTATTTCCACTTTGGTGCCCTAAGGTTTAGCCTAATTTCACTTTAGTGCCCCGAGTTTTGCATAATTACACTTTGGTGCCTTGAGGTCTACTTCCCACTTAAGTGACCTATACATAACATTCTTAATAATTTATAGTCCCTCCATCATCTTTTATCTCCTTGGCCACTTCTCTAATATATGTGAGAAAATTTTATTGAAATGAGAAGATAAAAGATAATGGAGGGAGTACTAAAAAAAATATTTTGAACATAACAAATCAAACATTTTTTTGCAATATTACTATGTTGTATGCAGTTTAATATCCAATTTTGCACTTCATTTTACTGAAAATATAATTACTTAAGATAAAAGTTGACTATTAAATGTTTTAGGCCACCAAAATGAAATTTTATTCAAAACTCAGGTTAACAAAGTGGAAGTAGTCGAAACCTTAGGACACTAAAGTGGAATTATGCAAACCCCATGGCACTAAAGTGGAATTAACCCAAATCTCAGGGACCAAAATGGAAATTTTCCGAAAAAAAAAACCTTTGAAAAGCTATCGTAAAAACTATTGAACTTTTAAATATACAATCAGTACATGACAAAGTAATAACCAATCATTCGCAAACCGCGGTAAATAATTAAGTGAATAAAAACACATAGAAGAATTGAAATTTAAAAAGTAAAATTGATCTAAGCGAATAATTTTGTATATTTGGCAGTTCAATACATTTTTAACGTCTATTATGGATTTGAGATAAATTTGAAACCAGTTTGAAAAAAAATTCGGTGATATAATAGTAGATTATATATAGTTCTCACAATTTGTATATATATTTACACTGACTTATTCATAGTTAGCTGGTTCTTGAATTATTAGTCCGCATAAAATCGAAATTCTTGACTTTGTTCATTTGTATTTAATTTTTTGGCTCATTTGACAAATCTATATGAGACTTATTTAATATTTTTAAATGGTAGCTCAATTTTTTTTAATCTTATGTGAATATTATTGGTAATTTAATCATACACATTTGACACGTTATAGAAAGTCAGAGTTAAAACTATTTTATGTCATCGTTGAAGTTGTTTATTTCTAATATTATCATTGTAGAAATTTTTCTCCGTCAAATGCTAAGTAAATATCATTCTTTATCTCTTTTTCCTATTATGACATGTTACTTTTTCATGAAGTATTTTTTTTTTTAAAACAAAGTTTAGCTTTTCCCTAAGGTTTTTGTGTAAGACAATTACGGGTTTGGTTATAATTACCAACTCGAATCTTTTGTAAATCTTTTAAATATTCAAAAAAATTTCTAAATAAAATTATCTTTATTAATACACAAATTATTTCACAAAATAGTTAAAATCGAACAACTTAGATTTTTGACAATATTTATATTTGTAAGAGATTATGATCTCTTTTTTTTTTCTCTCACAAAGATTAATTATATGTTTATAAAATATACAATTTTAACACTTTTATACGTTTATTATATGACTTTTTTTTTACTTTATAAATATTTCTATAATAAATATTCTTTATAACATTATTTTTCTATTATTATGTTAGTAAAAATAATCGATAAGTTATTAGATCCACTTCTGTTAGTATTTTTTTTCTTATAAAATATTAGATTTACTTCTATTAGGATTACTTTCTCATAAATTATTAGATTTACTTTGATTAGGATAATTTTATCATAAACTATTAAGAGAAAAAAAGCTAAATCTACACTTATTAGGAATTCTAAAAAAGTTAGACTCTCTAATATCGCTCTTAAAGTTTCTACTTTATATATATGTATTGATAGTAGTATCACGCTTTTAACAGATCCAACTTATCTTCAAAATTTGAAAGAGATGGTCTCTTACTGAAGTTAACCCGAACAAATATGCGTCTGAGTCAAATTCTTTAGTTTATGAGGGCAACCAAACCGAATATGCGTCTAAGTCAAACTCTAATTGTAACATAACTAGGTTTGGTGCCCGGCTTCGCCCGGGCTACCTCTATTTACCGTTAAATTTTATTTTCAATATTTGTAATATAGTTTTCTACGACATATCTTGTAATTATGATGAAATGTAAAATTTTATCTGGCCTATATTTAAATAAATAAAATATTTCCTTGAGTCGATTGGTTATTTAATTGTTTATACTTTTTCTCATTGTTACCACTCTTACTTTTACTACATTCGTAGTTACTTTCACTACTCTCACTATCATTATTATAACTGTCACTACTCTCACAATAATATCGTTAACTTTATTAATCTCGTTGTTGCTACTATTAATTTTACTACATTTAATTTAATGTATAATTCTATGATGATACTAATTAATTCCATAAGTGGGTCATGTTAATTTTAAGGAAAATAACTATATTCTTGTTTTTTCTAAATTTAATTACTTTAATTTAATATAATTTCCATAAATATTCTTCATCAAGGCTCTTTATATTATACTTTTAACCAAAACTATATAATATTTATATTGAGGTCCCTTTATCAGGTCCATCACACGGTGCTATCGATTTAAAACTATATACTATAATTAATTTGTATAAATTTCTTTAATTACATTAAAGTCCCTTGGTTTCTGGAATTAATATATAGTACTAGTATTGGTGCCCGGCTTCGCCCGGGCTACCTCTACTTACCATTAATTTTTTTTTTTTCATTAAATAAAATTATTTAAAGTTGCATAACCCATAAATTTATCATTAATATATTTTTTTATGACATATCCTAAAATTACGATAAAATAAATTTTGAGACAAATTCACTACTCCCGCTATTAATATTTTACTCTTATTAATGAAATAATAGTAATAAAATTTCACTACTTGCCCGTAATCATTGTTACTTTCACTACTCCCGCCGTAATTATTGTTATTGTCACTACTGCCGCATTAATATTGATAATTTCACTACTCCCGCCGTAATTATTGTTACTTTCACTATTGCCGCATTAATATTGATTATTTCACTACTCTCGTTGTTGTTTCTACCACTTTCACTAATCTCGCTGATAATATTGTTACTTTTACTATTCAAATGAGTGATTATTATCATATAACTATATTCAATGTTACTACAATTCTTTTCTTTACTACGAAATTATTTTTACTACTTGGGCATGTAATTTTAAGAGGATTATATATTTATATAAATATATTACATATATGCATTAAATCAAATCGAAAGAATTATGCAATATTATATATTATGGAATCTAACTTGAAATATTTATAACCTACTTATATTATATTTTTGTATGTTAAATAATTAACATCTCTATACATCTAATAAACTATAAAGTTTAAAAAAATTGCATAGATTTTAAATTTAATATATAATTTTATGATGATAATAATTAATATCATAAGTGTGCATGTTTATACTAATTAATTATTTTATTTTAAGGAAATTGACCATCTTCTATAAATATTTAGGAAAATTACCAAGCATGTTTTTTCTTTTAGTCTCCTTGAAATTGACCTTCTTAATTAATTATTTTATTTTAAGGAAATTGATCATCTTAATTAATTAATTTATTTTAAGGAAATTGACCATGTTTTAGTCTCTTACAAATGTTTAGGAAAATTACCAAGTTTCTATATAATTTAATTTTAACCCAAACTATATAATATTTGCATTGAGATCCCTTAATCGGGTCCATCACACGGTGCTAGTGATTTAAAACTATATAGTATAATTAATTTGTATAACTTTCTTTAATTACATTGAAGTCCCTTGGTTTCTGGATTTAATATATAGTATTGATTGATTGATTAATAAACCTTATTGAGCTTGATAAAGAGAATTACATTCCAATACAAACTGAAATCATCAATGGCGGCCTTAAACTTCCATCTTAATGATGATCTCAATTTCCCTCCTCTTCCAAAGCCCTACATCGAAACCAAACAACAACACCAACGTAAACCACGTAACCGCAACACCAAACACAATAACAAAGACAACAATAACAACAGTCGAACTTGTATCGATGATCTAAACGATACATTACTAGAGCTAATATTCATATGTTTCCCATGGAGACAACTTGCTCCTTGCAAATGTGTTTCGAAACGTTGGAACTCAATTATCTCCAATCCCGACTTCCTTCGTCTTCTTCCCCTTGAACATTCACCCTTTACCCTATTCGTTTCGCGAACAAGATATCCTCAATACGGCGCCTTAGCCTCGTTCCTTGTTACGGAGCACCCTTATTTCCAAGGACATGAACTTTGCCTCGATTTCCTCCCTGGCGATTATCATTATGATAATCCTAACTATCTCAACATCGTTGCTAATCACAAAGACCTCTTTGTCACATATCGTACCCTAAACCATGAAGAATCGGCCTATTACATTGCTAACCCGTTTACCAAACAGTTTATTGTTGTTCCTTTAACACGGACCCAAGTCGACATTAATTATGACTGGACGTGGTGTACGGCTGTTGGGTTTGCCGGAGTTGTCAAAGGAGTTAGTACTCCGGAGGTCACTAATTTGAACGATTTCAGTGATGGGTTTCGCATTGTTAGAATTGCGGGCAGGTACAACGAAATGTTGCAAATTTATTCGTCTAAAACGAGTCAATGGAGGTCGTACCCATGTAATAAACCCCGGTTTCATTTAAGATCCTCAAAAATGGCCGTGACTTTGAATAACAAGATATTTTTTCAAGGGTCGCGAAAGTTTGTAGTCATAGACCCCTTTGGCTTTGGTGACGATATTGAATCTCCTTGCTTACTCGACCTTCCTACCGACTCAAAAGGGAGTGTACTAGGAGTTAGTCGAAATCGATTGCATATAGCAAAGTTAAAAGATTACTCTATTAATCCATATCCAAGTATTAAAGTATGGGAATTAGAGGATTATTATAAGAAGGCGAATTTTAAATTACTATTTAAATTGCCATTGAAGCCGTCGATTTTCTATAATATATTATCTCCTAATGTTCATATATTTCCCAAGTTCTCAGATTGGGATTCGACCATCGGGTTGATTTGTTGTCATCCCAATGATCCTTATATTGTTTACTTTTCAAACCATGCTACAGTTTATCGATGCGACGTTGTTAAACAGAGAACGAAAGTCATGGCTCATTGTGTAAAGGATTGGCATGAGAGACTTGTATTCATGCATCCATTCGTTAAACCATGATATTTATATATTGCCTTGCCTTGTTATATGATGTCTCGTTTACTCTTTTTGCGTTTTTGTTCATCTTAGAATACTCTGCGATTATTCTTAGAGGAAAGCGAATGTAATATGCGGTTTTTAATAGGACTAGATATTAATATCGGAATAATTATGATTATTTATTCAGTAGGTCTCATGAAAGACCGTCTCTCACTAATTTAGTGGGAGACATAATAGAGAAAAAAGAAATTAAGTGAATCCCTCATCCCATAATGTGTGAGGTCTTTCAATAACGGTATTGAGAGACCGTCTCTCCGAAGTTTTTGTGTTATTGGAAGGCTTAAGAGTCGATATCTAGATTCAATGCTCCGTCTTGAGTCGATGTATTGGGCTACTTAAGGGTCAATTATGTAACTATATATATATTGCTATCAAAGCTAATACAAATCATCAAATCATTCCCTCACACAATCTTATCATGGTATCAGTAATCTGGGTTTTTCCAAAAAATTCTTCACTAACCATCATCAAACACCACGAAGATCATACGATCAGCCGCCATGTTTGGCGATGAAGAAAACTCTGTTCCTAACCCAAAAATCAATTTTTCGAACCCTTATTACCTCGGGTCGCATGATGTCCCGAATGCCAAGATTTCTAATGTTGTCCTCCGTCTTGATAACTGGGCTCGACAATTAGGAAGTTGTTCAATGTACCCTCGTGTCCTGCATCCGTAACACAATTGATCCATCACTTCAGGATACGATTTCCTATGTCGATGATGCCTCGGTGTTATGGTCTGAAATGGAGGCTCAATTTGCGGTTGTTGACGGCACTAAGATTCATGGCTTAAAGACTCAGTTACACAATTGTATACAAGCCAAATGTATGGATGTTACGACTTATTATGGTAAAATGAAAGCTTTTTGGGATTCTATTGTTGTTCATGAACCACCATTTGCTTGTAAGTGCGAAAAATGTGAATGTGAAATCGGACCTGCTGTGGTTAAACGCTTAGCTAACGAAAAGTTACAACAATTTTTTATGGGCTTAGATGCTACGTTATATGCTAATATACGGTCTCAAGAATTCCAACTCGACCCTTTGCCTACTTTGAATAGGGCGTATCACGCCGTTCTGCAGGAAGAAAGGCTTCGTGCTCCTGCTGAACTCTCTTCTGACCCATCTGATGTCGTTGCCATAGTCGACACCACCACATCCTCCATAGTTGACACCACCATTTCGATTCCATCTCAATTGGCCAACTCTTCTCTTCTTTTATCATCGCTGGGTGTCGGCAGTCCAATGAACACCCCTACCAAATCCAGGTTTCAACTTCGAGCTTGAAAATTCCAAAATCGGTAATTAAAATTCATTTTCTTATTTTTACTGTGAATATACATATTTTTATAGTAAGAACTTCGAATATTAAGTTCAAAATTGGCGTTTACCTTAAGTGCATATGGAGTTTACATTCAAAACTCACAGTTTTAATTTGAAAACTTTATTTATTTATGATGAAAATCCAATCCTTAAAAAATGCTCTTTTCACTGTAAAACTTTGAGTTTTCTTTACTTTTGTAAAATGAGTTTGTTAGTTAATCAACAGCCAATTTTAGTTAAATAACTTGATGTTTTGAATTAAAAATTTTGGATGAGTTTTTTTGGAAAATGAAGGGAAGTCTATGGTTGTTAGGTGGTGTTGGGTGGAGGTTGACATTCACACATAGGGCATATTGTTTGGGTGACTCAGGTTGGTGTTGGAGATCGAAGATGGGAATCAATGGCTTTGGAGGACGTAAGAGAAGGAGATGGAGAAACTAGAAAGTTAAATCACAAATTGTTTTATAGGACTGTCTTATAGCATAAGACCAGCCCATAATCTAAAAGCCCAAACAATTAACTTATAACTCACCTTTTTAATCAAATAACCAAAAGCCCAAAAAAATTAGTTAATAAACTTATAAAAAAATTATTTTATTTTGATAACCTAGAATTTTGTATTAATAACTTGTATATTTAACTATGTTAGTTTTTATCATAAAATATCGTGTTTTAAAATAAAATTAAATATAAATTAAATTAAGTGTTATTTTTGGGCTTCTCTCCTTTTGGGCCAGTCTTATGGTATAGGACGGTCCTATAGGAGAGTTGCTGAAGTTAAATATAGTTTGGGCTTATTTCATTTTGGGCCCGTCTTATTATTAGAATGGTCTTAGAGAACAATTCGCCAAGAACGAAAAAAAAAAAAAAAAAAAAAAAAAAAAAAAAACTGGAGTAATTAATAGGGAGTATTCCCTTTCCTTGGTCACGGCTCACGGGTCCATAGTCCATACTCCATATATATAAACTAGGGTTTCAAATTGAAAACAATAAAATCATCAATGGCTGCCCACCAATTAGATCTTGATAATCTCCACGACGTACTTCCTCTTCGTCGTCTCATAATTTCAAACAATAATTACGACCTTCAATCTCCCATCGACGATCTTAATGATACCTTACTAGAGTTGATATTCATAAGGATTGTCCAATGGAGACATCTCGTTACTTGCAAATGCGTTTCGAAACGTTGGAATTTTATTATTTCAAATCCCGATTTTGCTCGTTATCTTGCTAAAAAACATTCACCTTTCACGTTGATCCTTAGAAAAGGACGGGCGGCTTACCATTGCCTTATTACCGAGCACCCTTACTTCCAAACACATAATCTTCGCCTCAACGATATCACTCCTATAAATATCGTTGCTAATCACAATGATATCTTGGTTGATTTCCGTCCTGCTACAAGGAGGGCACAATTAGTCTATAACATTACCAATCCACTTACTAAACAGTTCATTGTCGTTCCATTGCCATCTGAAATACTGTTTTACTATACCTCTGAGCAAAATTGTAAAATTGGATTTGCGGGATTTGTTGACGGAGTTAGTACCATTGACAATGTTCCTAACTCGAAAAATGACGTCATGGGATTTCGGATTATTCCTGCAATTATGTCGGACCAAAACAAATTAATTTGGCACATATATTCGTCAGAGACGGGCAAATGGAACAAATATTCTGTCAATGATTTGGGATTCAAGTTCAAGACAGACGAGATATGCTACCCACTTGATGATCAAGCCCTGACATTGAACAACAAAATTCACTGGCGCGGTCGGTCTAATAAAATTCTAGTAATCGACCCCTTTGTCGTTGAAGACAATAATGTATTGTATTGTGTTCTAAACCTACCTAGTGCAATTCAAGAAGACAGCGTACTTTGTTCATGTAGAAATCGACTAAGAATAGCCCAGTTAAAATCAAACAAGATCGGTCTGAGGATCAAAATATGGGAATTTGACGACGTCTACGATGATATGATCAATTCGGGATGTAATACCATGGCCAACGTAAGGCTGGTTATTAACTTTTTATTGAAGCCAAATCTGATTGATAGGCATTTCAATCCTTTCCATGGTGAAGGTTTGTTCTCGATTAATTTACGGTGCACACAAAATAAGATGATTTGTTGCCATCCCAATGATCCTGACACTGTTTACTTTGTATTCAAAGATAAATTAGTTGAATGTGATGTTGTTAAGAGCAGATTAAGAGTGATTAGTGATTGTACCACTACTAATTGGTCACGGTTATTTATGCTTGTGCATCCATTGCCAGCACTACAATAGCTCATGAATTGTAATCGAATCCTAGTACTAATTTAGATTAAAATTTCTTTGATGTTATTGTTTCGATTTGTACTGCGGAATACATATGTGTACATCCAAGAATGACTAAAAATCTATGAGAGTTTTTGATTCAATTGCAATGCCACATGTACTTAATCCTCACACCCACAAACAAGCACTTATCGACCCATATTGGCGAGCCGCCATGCTCGATGAACACCAAGCCTTATTCTGAAACAACACTTGCAAGTGAGTCATTTTGACAACGATAAACTGAGATTAAAATAAAAGAAAGTTTGTTCTATGCACCCCAAGAGTACTATTAAAACTCTCAACGAAATTGCTTGTGTTGTCTTCACAAGCCAGGTCTGGATTGAATTTGTGCTTAGTCCACTGTTCTTTGTCCCCCAAGTCAAGAAACCACCTTGCACATCCATTCCCTCCATGTTGAATAACTTTTTCCAAAGCTTTTTTGAATGTGTACTCTGATGTTGCATCCACAACCATCCAAAATAGCTTGTGCATTAGTATTCCAGGATACTCTTGCTTGAAATTTTTGCATAAATGTCGGGCACAAAACCTTTTGTATGCATCAGGCCAGACCATCTCCAAGGCTGGCTCAACACCCTAAGTATAAGGAACATAATGAGTAAGAATCATTAATTAATGGGGAATATTAATGAATAATTAGTAAGAGCATTAATTAGTTACCTTTTGCCTATCAGAAATAATTGTCCAATTTGTCCTGCCACTCTCACTCACACATGAGATGGTTCAATAGTAGCTCCAATCCAGATGTCAATATTTTTCTTCCCAACAAATCTATTAAACATTTCCATAAGGTCTTTATCCTCATTCAAAGGGATAGACTTCATCTTATAAGAGTAACATAACGAAGGGTTTTTAGGCAAAGGTATACCTTCTTTATCTGTTTCATCATAAAGATCATTAATAATAGGGTGAATTGATAAAAACACCTCTTTAAGTACCAAAACTTCAAAATTACACCCCTTTATGTTTTTTTTACAAAATTACACCCATAAACTTCCATTTCCTTAAAATTTGATACCCGTCTAATTATCCGGTCAAACAAAGTTATAAACTGACTATTTTGCCCCTGACTTATATACAACTTATCATTTACCCCATTCATTTTTACATAGTCATTTCTCTATCCCAAAACTAAAATTAGGTTAAATCCTAAATTTTCCCCAAAATTAATCCATTGTCTTCCCTCTCAACCTTTTATCATCCAATGTCTTCCATCTCAATGTCCCACATTGATTCACGCCTGCTATTGCATACTTCTTTCCCATTGCCATGAATCATCAAATTAGCCCTAAATCTTGCTAGCCAACACTTTCCATAGCTGATATGAACATTCAAAGTCCTTAGAACATGTGATTGAAAGGACTTCAATTTCCAATCAATGTTACTCTTCCAAAAATCAAGAAACTTCTCAGCCAAATACTCACTCGACAATGACTTTCTATTGTACCTTGATGACCCCACAATGGTCTCGCCATTAATGGTCAATCAACTCCCTGTTGTTGATTTTGGTAGATTTATTATGATTTTGGATGATAAAAGCTAAGGTTGAGATGGAAGACATTGGATTAATTTTGAGGAAAATTTAGGATTTAACCTAATTTTAGTTTGGGGATGAAGAAATGACTGTGTAAAAATGAATGGGTAAATGATAAGTTGTATATAAGTCAGGGGCAAAACAGTCAGTTTATAATTTTGTTTGACCGGATAATTAGACGGGTATCAAATTTTAAGGAAATAGAAGTTTATGGGTGTAATTTTGTAAAAAAAAAACATAAAGGGGTGTAATTTTGAAGTTTTGGTACTTAAAGGGGTGTTTTTATCAATTCACCCTTAATAATATCGATCATTAAACACTTATCCGTATCTTCAACTAATATTTCAACAAAGTTAGCCCTATAATGAAGCTTCAACGAAATATTCTCCATGCTGCAACCAAAAAATACCACAATCAAGTAGTAAGCCCTTTATAAAAACAGAGAATCAGTCGACACAAAAGGTATAATCATCTTGAAAATGTAGATAGTGACATTTTTTTAACTTAATTCTCAACTGCTAATTCAATCAACAATAAGTCTCCCTTGTTTCGTCACAAGCTTAAGACGGGTATATTCGTCACAAGCATAAGACGGGTCAAATCTCTCCCACTTGTGTAGATAAGACAAGTCTATGAAATCACAAAGTGTTTGTCTTTACCTATTTGTATCGAATACGTCCGTCACAAATAAAAATTTGTGTTCAATTAAAAAGAAAGCTTTTGTACAAAAAATTGTACAATTACCTTGAAGTGTACCTTGAAAGGGTACTTGTCTAAGTTGAATAAGTGTACTAGAACACCTAAATGAAATCATTGTATTCTACAATCCACATTCATTTCCACTTGATACGGCAATACTTAGCCAAATAGCCACCCATCAAAGACCAAACAATTAACATCACCCTCATTTATCGTTCCTTTGTAATGGGCTTACCATCCATGGCTACTAATCCTTAATTAGCCATGTTAGTATAACTGCTACTCTGCTAGTATATGAAAAGGGCGAATCTTTACCCTTAAAAGTTGTTATCTCGGCCAAAAAATGACAACAATTAACAAAGAACAACACTAAATAATATTCCGTCGAATTAAACAATATTGTTATTTACAAAGAAAAATAAAAGGGGAATATTAAATACCTGCTAAGCCGCAGGTCCGCAACTGAAAGGAGAAAATTCTAGGCTGTCAACAAAGGGATTGTCGATGAAAGAGGATTGATGAAATGATTTTTGGGTTCAGAAACCCTAGATTGTAGATGTTATTTAGAGAAACAGAGGATATGTGAAGGGTTTTTCAGTGATCACTGTATAAAGGGGTATATTGAGATTTCTTTCTATTTTAATTTATACATGTCGATGCTCAGTCCTTAATGAGTCAATGAGTCAACTAGTTGTCAGGTCAGCGTAAGTGTAAGACATATCAACAAACTAACGTCTAATTTGACGGAAGCAAAGATTAGTGTCACACTGATTACTTTTTATAAGATACAGGGTTACCATTAGGGGTTAAATTAAAAATAGGGTTATTATGTAGGATTCGAGAAAATACGGGGTTACCATATAGAAAAACCCATAAATTTTTATATCTTTATATCATTCCATTGAAATCTTTGAATTTTCGATTTAGACTGGGTCTAACCGGAGTAACTAATACTTTCAAAAAAAAAGAAAAAAAAACTGGAGTAATTAATAGGGAGTATTCCCTTTCCTTGGTCACGGCTCACGGGTCCATAGTCCATACTCCATATATATAAACTAGGGTTTCAAATTGAAAACAATAAAATCATCAATGGCTGCCCACCAATTAGATCTTGATAATCTCCACGACGTACTTCCTCTTCGTCGTCTCATAATTTCAAACAATAATTACGACCTTCAATCTCGCATCGACGATCTTAATGATACCTTACTAGAGTTGATATTCATAAGGATTGTCCAATGGAGACATCTCGTTACTTGCAAATGCGTTTCCAAACGTTGGAATTTAATTATTTCAAATCCCGATTTTGCTCGTTATCTTGCTAAAATACATTCGCCTTTCACGTTGATCCTTAAAAAAGAAAGGGCTTACCACTGCCTTATTACCGAGCACCCTTACTTCCAAACACATAATCTTCGCCTTAACCATATCAGCCTACCTATTAAGATTGTTGCTAATCACAATGATATCTTGGTCGATTGCCGTCCTGCTACAAGGTGGGGACAATTAGTCTATAACATTAGCAATCCACTTACTAAACAGTTCATTGTCGTTCCATTGCCATCTGAAATAGTGTTTCACTATACCTCTGAGCAAAATTGTAAAATTGGATTTGCGGGATTTGTTGACGGAGTTAGTACCATTGATGTTCCTAACTCGAAAAATGACGTCATGGGATTTCGGATTATTCGTGCAATTATGACGTACCAAAACAAATTAATTTGGGACATATATTCTTCTGAGACTGGGAAATGGAAGAAATATTCTGTCAATGATTTGGGTTTCAAGTTCAAGATAGACGAGATATGCAACCGACTTGATGATCAAGCCGTGACATTGAACAATAAAATTCACTGGCGCGGTCGCTCTAATAAAATTCTAGTAATCGACCCCTTTGTCGTTGAAAACAACAATGTATTGTATTGTGTTCTAAACCTACCTAGTGCAATTCAAGAAGACAGCGTACTTGGTTCATGTAGAAATCGACTAAGAATAGCCCATTTCAAATCAAACAAGGTCGGTCTGTGGATCAAAATATGGGAATTTGACGACGACTACGATGATATGATCAATAATTCGGGAGGTAATACCATGGCCAATATAAGGCTGGTTATTAACATTTCATTGAAGCCAAATCTGATTGAAGGTTTGTTCTCGATTAATTTACGGTGCACAAAAAATAAGATGATTTGTTGTCATCCCAATGATCCTGACATTGTTTACCTTGTATTCAAAGATAAATTAGTTGAATGTGATGTTGTTAAGAGCAGATTAAGAGTGATTAGTGATTGTACCACTACCAATTGGTCACAGTTATTTATGCTTGTGCATCCATTGCCAGCACTACAATAGCTCATGAATTGTAATCGAATCCCTAGTACTAATTTAGATTAAAATTTCTTTGATGTTATTGTTTCGATTTGTACTGCGGAATACATATGTGTACATCCAAGAATGACTAAAATTTCTTTGATGTTATTATTTCAGACGGATCTTGCGGTCTGAAATAAGAATTTGTGAAAAACTATAGGTGGAAAATATAATGATATAAACTTTTAAGAGCTCTCCAAGACAATACTTAAGCGACTCAAAAGATTTTGATGCCTAAGTTTTAAGGATGCTCATAGAATCACCCATCTTATGCTATATTTCGATGTGGGAAAATTCTAATTTTTATATGTAATATATTTATCACACCTATATTATTTTTCAATGTGGGAGGTATAACATACTATGAAATACACCATCTTTAATATGTGCAAATTATATGAAATTTATATATACTCTAATGATAACATTTCTTACCATGAATCTAATAATATTATTTTCATAATTTTTTACCGACATTATTTTGTCAAATGAAATTTAAAAGTTTTTTTTTATAAAAATTAGAAACATAATTTGAATATAAAATAAGAAATACATAGTATATATTATAATAATTAAAAGATTTTCCAAACATTAACTTAGGTTAGAAATCATTATTGTAGAGACAGTAATACAAACTCTTTTAAGAGTTATCTCTGACAATACTTAAGGGAATCAAAAGATTCTGGGTTATGACTTCTATTTATAATCATAAGATCACCATGCCTTATGGTAATCTTCTGATGTGGGACAATTCTAATATTTATACATAGTATATTCACCACACTTACGTTACTTTTCAATGTAGGACAAATAACATACTAAGTACACCATTTTTTTTTGCACTAATATAGAAAATGTATATATATGGGACATTTCTATTATTTATACATAATATATTCACAACACCTACATTATTTTTCAATGTGGGACATATAACATACTAAAAAGTCTATATCTTTTATATCAAAAAATTTTGGATTAATATCTAAGTTTCAAGGATGCCTCCTATTTATATTTATAGAATCACCCTACCGTATACTATTATTTCAATGTGAGATACATAATTTAGTTATTTAGACGTAGTATGTTCATAATGCCTACATTATTTTTCAATGTGAAAGATATAACATACCAAGAAATACATGCCTCTTCTTAAAAAATCACTATTGTATACATATTATTTTTCTTTGAAGGTAAAACCACTTAGTCTCGATCATTAGATATGGATTTCTACATCGTACATATAACTGGATTTCTACATCGTACATATAACGACTCATTAATGCTCTACTACTGCATTCAGAAGACAACCATTAGTAAAATCTTTAGTTTTATATTGTGTCACGAGACTACCATTTGTATAACCTTTAGTTATTTTTTGATTTTCTTGTTCATGTTCTTAACTCTTTCCCGGATAGTTCCCAACGTTTTCCACTTTATTTTTTATATCATATCGTAGATAATGATAGAAAATCTTAAGAGCTCTTTAAAACAATATTTATGAGACTCAAAAAATTTTGGGTGGATACATAAGTTCCAAATATGCATCATATTTATAATCATATGATCAAATCACCTTATACTAATCTTTCGATGCGGGACAATTCTACTATTTATATGTAGTATATTCACCACACCTACTTCTTTTCCAATGTGGGACAAAACATACTAAAAAGTACATAATTTTACGTATTAAGAAGTACACCATCTTTAATATGTGCAAATAATATGAAATTTATACTCTAATGATAGCATTTTTTAACACAAAGCTAATTATATTATTTTCATAATTTTTTTAACGATATTTTTTTGCCAAATAAAATGTAAAAGTTTGATATAAAAATTGGAAATATCACTTGAATATAATTTAGGAAATATACATATTATAATAATTAATAGATTTTCCACTTTATTTTTTACATCAAAAATTATACTTTCCTAAATTGATTTTTGATGATGTGGACGCTCTCAGATCGCTCGAAAAAACTCTCTTTTATATATATATATAGATTTGGACGATGACATTTTGTAAAGCCGCTAAGGTTCTTAGCGGCTTTACCTAAACACGAAAAAAAAATACAAGTGATGACGTGGACACCATAAGTCCAAATACTATCAAACGAACACTACTTCCCTAATTATTTTGCTAAATAACGCCAATAAACCAAAAAATTCGCTCGAGACCGACAAACTTTAATGACATTTTAACAGTAGTTGAGGGCCGTGTAACGGAAGCAATGAATGAGGGACTTCGATGCAGCTACAATATGAGGAGGAGGTGATCATGGCACTAAACCAAATGCACCCGCTCAAAACTCCAGGTTTATTTAGACGGGTATGAATGGTCTATTTTATCAAACATATTGGCATATAGTTAGGAAGGCAGTGGTTATAACAATCTTGGAAGTGCTTAATGGGGATCCTATCCCGGATGGAATTAATAAAACCAATATTGTTCTTATACCAAAAAAGAAGGCCCCCCGGGTCACTTTGATAGTTCAAATCCTTAACTGGAAAAAAAGTGATAATTGAGTAGACCTGGCAAAACCAACCTGACACGAAGGCTGACCCGAGACCCAAAGTGACCCGAACTACATCCCCCGAGTGACCCCAAAACCCGAATTGACCCAACCCGACCCGAACATGACCTGAGCTTTCTTGACCCGTTACTGACCCGACCCGAATATGACACAATCCAAAACCACCAAACCCGAAAATGACCCGACAAAATATAACTTTAATCGAACCTAAAAGACTTGAAATGGTTGTTTCTCTATTATTCATTTACCCGAAAATAACCCGACCCGAAACGGACCCGACGAACAAACCCAAAACAAACCCGAAACCCGAAATGACCCGTCCCGACCCGAAGTAACCCGAAATCAATGAGAGACCCAAACTTAGCCACCCGTTGACCCGTTTTGCTAGGTCTATATAATTGAGGTCCTTCCTTTGGTGTTAACTTTTGATACTCGCCTTCCTTGGTGTCACGGTCCGCTACTTTTGCCGGACCGTGGCACGCACCTTTGCCCGTCTCAAGGCAAGATGCAAGCGACAAGGATCTTCGTACTAGTGAGGGATCGCCCACTAGCACGATACTCGGGTCTCGGGGTGTGAGTCGGGATCCTAGTGTCGATCCCACAAACACGGCTTGTTAGTAAAGTGAAGGCTAAGAGTCGTTCACAACAAAGCAACAACAAGCAATACGAAGGCACAAGGTAGGAAGTAGATTTTCATTCACTAGTACTCCCTAAAGAGGGAAATATGATAGTTACATCCTGGTAGCAGGAAACATTGATTTTACAAGTTTAGTTCAGAATAGCGATATACCTATTTATGGAAACCTATTCTAAAACTACTAAGAAAATACTTACTACAAATGTACAATGGAAATGAAATTACATAAGCATAAATAAATCTAAGGGTTCAAGTGTGCGGATCGTCACACTCTCCCCCACCTAATCTGTTGCCGCCCTCGGCAACACAAAAAATCTTGAATGGTGCTTCAGTGAGACATCCTCGGTGAGCTCGATTGTCCATGCGGTGTTGGGGATTGGCTTGTACAACTCGGCTTGAATGTGCGCTTCGTCCCAAACAATGACTGGCCTCTTCGTCCCTTCAAGGATAGGCTGGAGTTCCTTGACATAGAAGCTGCCGAACATCATATTCTCCAAGTCCACCACGTGCTCCTTGTCTCTCGAGAAAGTCCACTTTGCCGCTGCTTGAAAAGTCCTCTCTCGGGATTCCTTCAAATCTTGGCCCCAACGGACCTTCATCTTGTCTCTCGTCACTTCAAAGACCGCATTCAAGGGAATGTGAGATCTCCGGGACGCCGAATCGGCATTTCGGCGCGGCCTCTGATGGTACGAGGCCTTCTCTCTTGGGTCGACCGACCCGCAAACCAGGACGTCGATTCAGCACATCGACGCGGCCCCCGGATGGTACGAGGCCTTATCTCCCGGGTCGACCGACCCGCAAACCAGGACGTCGATTCAAAGACATCGACGCGGCCCCCGATGGTACGAGGCCTACTTCTTTGGGCATCTCGGCCCTCATTGTCTACTCCTCGGTGAGGGGGTAGGCTCTTCTTTCGTCCCCCAGGCCACTTAGCATCGTAGTTAGCCTGGGTCTTGTTCGCCCTCGGCTCCACCGAACCTTTAGGCATTCTCCAAGGTCGCATCCCTTGTTTCGGCATCGGTATCACCCTCATAGCCAAAATTCGATGCTGCCCCTTGTCTTCGTCACTGCCTACCGTCTTCACTACGATAGACCCCATTAGTAGCATCGATCCGTCACTCGGTTTCAATACCACCAATGCTTTCTGAAAGAACTGCATTCCGAGTACTAACTTGAAGTCATCCAGCGGAACGGTGGTGAAGTCGAGCTCCCCTGCCCACTCACCCACTTGGACCGCGACCTTCTTAGCCACTCCTTGGACGCGTCTCATTTTCCCATTGACCGGCTTCAGGCAGCTGTTAGCATCCCGCAGAACTAGCCCCAACCGATCAGCTTCCTCTTTCGTAACAAAGTTATGGGAGGCGCCCGAGTCGATCAAAGCTCGTGCTTGCTTCCCATTCACCATCAAGTCCACGTACATGAGCCCGTTGGATTTCTTGGCGGAGGAATCTTCGTACTTCACCATCGCACTAATCCTTTGAAGTGAGCCCATCCGTGGTTGGTCTTCACCATCACTCGAGTCTTCGTTACACTCTTGGTGATAGTCGGCCAACGCCCCATCAAGACGTTCTTGAGCCCCTTTCGGCATCTGCTTGAACATGGCATTGAACTCCGCTTTGTTCGGACAATCGGCCATCTTGTGAGGACCCTTGCACACAAAACACGCGAACGGTCTCTTCGTTGTGGAAGCAGTAGAGTTTCCCGCCTTAGAAGACGAGCTTGAGGGCGAGTTTGTAGTGCTCGCCGATTGGGCGTGACTTCCTTGTAAGCGGAACCGACTGTTCCCAACTAAAATGGCGCTGTTTTGTGGCCTTTGTCCATTGTACCCACTTTGTGATGCACCCATATTCCCCGTTGGTGCCACAACTCTTGGTGCCTCTCACTCCCCGTGAAAGTCGAGTAGGCGCTCCGCAGCCGATATGGCCGAAGACAGAGTTTTGGGATTCTGCCTCATGACCTCTTGTTGTGCCCACCTCTTAAACCCGTCAATGAACTCGAATGTCCGATCCGTCTCGGACATTTCGCTAATCTCGAGCATGCACGCTGAGAATTCCCTCACATATTCCCGGATTGATTTGGTGTGCTTGATTTCCTTCAACTTCTTCCGAGCAACAAACTCCGTATTCTCGGGGTAGAAGTGATCGTTCAAGATCCTCTTGAAGTCGGCCCACGATGTCACCGTAATCGTGCCCGCATCGATTTCCTTGTACCTAGCCCTCCACCACATCTTGGCATCGTCGACTAGATACATGCTTGCCGTGACAACTTCCGCGTCTTCGTCGAGCCCACTTACTCGGAAGTATTGCTCCATATCGAAGATGAAGTATCCACCGCTTTCGAATCCCTCGCCCCATCGTAGGCACGAGGTGGAGGTGCCTTCACCTTATGGCTCCCCACAGATTTCCCGTCATTGGCCACCGCTTTCACGAGCGTGGCACAAGTTTTCTCTAACATCTCGACCTTTCGATGCAGATGATTGATCTCTTCCTCCCGATCGTCGGGGATCGCACCACTGATCGCTTGGATGCGGGTATCCATCCCGTCCACCTTCGTCTCAAGGTCACAAACCGTCTTTTGCAACTCCTCGAGGCTCGCGGCCATCCGCATAACGATGTCCTCGGGTTTGGGAAGCTTGACGTCGATTGCGTCCTCTAAGGCATCCACTCGGTCCTCGATTGTTTCGCCCATTTTCTCGATCTCGATGAACAAATGCGGCGTGCAGAAACCCGTCCGAAGACCGAGCTCTGATACCAAATGTCACGGTCCGCTACTTTTGCCGGACCGTGGCGCGCACCTTTGCCCGTCTCAAGGCAAGATGCAAGCGACAAGGATCTTCGTACTAGTGAGGGATCGCCCACTAGCAAGATACTCGGGTCTCGGGGTGTGAGTCGGGATCCTAGTGTCGATCCCACAAACACGGCTTGTTAGTAAAGTGAAGGCTAAGAGTCGTTCACAACAATGCAACAACAAACAATACGAAGGCACAAGGTAGGAAGTAGATTTTCATTCACTAGTACTCCCTAAAGAGGGAAATATGATAGTTACATCCTGGTAGCAGGAAACATTGATTTTACAAGTTTAGTTCAGAATAGCGATATACCTATTTATGGAAACCTATTCTAAAACTACTAAGAAAATACTTACTACAAATGTACAATGGAAATGAAATTACATAAGCATAAATAAATCTAAGGGTTCAAGTGTGCGGATCGTCACACTTGGCTACCACGCACAATTCGAACAACTACAATTAGACCTAAACACTACCTTATATCTATATATATATATATATATATATATATATATATATATATATATATATATATATATATATATATATATATATATATATATATATATACTAGATTTTGTGCCCGTGCGTTGCACGGGTTTCAAATTTGATTCTCCTTTAATTGTTGTGGAACTTTTTTTTTACTATTTTAAACGGTGTTCACAATTATGAATGTTAATTAACATCTATATAATATTTTACCGATAGTAGTTGTTGCCCGAGATAGCTGATTGTCTTGTTGGTTAATATTAATGATTTTACCCTATAGGTTTAAAAAAAATGCAAATACTTCGTATGAGTTTTAGTGGGTTAAAAGCTCAAAATAAATATAAATAATGTATAATTGAAACCAACCCAAACGCTATAACATTATTTTATTATATATACACCTTGTATATATATAGGCTCCATTACTATATATAACAGAGTAAGTTATTTTTTTAATTGTGACAAATCACTCAAAAGTGTAACCAATATATCATGAAAATATCATATATAGCTTATATAAACACACTTCAATCTTGCACGAGTTTACATCTAATAATTAACATCCAACACAGTACCCTTTATATAATCGGGTTCCGATCCACAAAAAGTCAGCCCTTCACCTTTTTTGTTGCAATACCCTGTATATTTCCACTTATAAAAGGGAACTTCAGCTATCAATTTAAGACCTGCTTCACAAGTAGATTGGTTTGTTTTAGAATTCATATGCATACTATTATTGTATTAGATGATCAAAAATTAAAGACTAAGACCGTCTCATAATATTCTGTACCAAAACATTATTTTTTACATTATTAAATTGTCTTATAATATGAGACCGCTTCACACAATAATAAATGTTTAATGAGAGGTTTAAGACCCAATTTATGTATAATAACTAAATTTTGAATACTTGTTACCAGTCATGGCTTACTAAGTGTGTCTTGATTAACAATTTACGTCCAATGAAACAAAATTGGCATGTACATCAAGTTCATTATATCTGAATACAAAAAAGCTTGTTAGTTCAACCGGAAATAGATAAGAAATAATAATAGGGAACCTACAAATAATAGAAAACGAATACCTCACGTATTTTCTTAAAATTGACAACTTTATATAAATCCTTATGTTCTTCGATGATTAATTTTCGAGTTAATGGTAAGATAAAGACCTGAAATTTAAGGGACTATACTTTCAGTTCGCACTAAGATCATGCGTCTCATCTTCTTCGTTGATCAATGCGATAACGAAAACCCTAATATGCAGCTTGAAGCACTTCGCATGGCGTATGATGAGATTAAGAAAGGCGAAGATGTTCAATTGTTTAAGGAAGTTGCTGTGAGGATTAATGGAAGATTGAGGCATTCTTATGGTTTTGATTCGGGTTGGGTTGATTCTGTTGAACGACGTGCCGAACAGCGGAAGGAGAAGTTGGAGAATGAGCTTAATGCTTACAGGGTATGCTGTTGATAATATTGTAACCCCTCCGTCTGAAACATTTGTTTATCTTCATTGTTATTCGTGAGAGTTATTTTAATCGAAGGTAAACAAATGATTGGGACGCAGTGAGTATTAGTTATACGAGTAGTTTTTTATTGCTTGTTGTTTGGTGGAATTTGTGCTTTGTGAATTTGTGTAACCCTTTTAGGGTATGTTGCCTCGCCCGTTTAAGATCTTCTGGCCTGTTCCTAAATGGTTAACCTCCGACTAAGGCAGACCGTAAGTGAAGAACAATGAAGATGTTTATGTAGTTTCATCGGAGTAGTTTGCTTAGTTTAAGGTTATTTTGCAACTGTTTTAGCTTCTGCGATGCTATGTACTCTGTAGTTTAGTTGCTAAGATTAAAGTAATATTGCAATCAGGGTGGTAGTAATTGACCCCTGTGGCAACACGAAAATCCCGCAGTTTATGCTAAACAATTGCAGCTCCGACTTGTAAGTATGGTCACAACTGTCACATTCATCATCACTACCATACCCGCCATAACACAAATGACCTCTAAACCCTTCCTGATTGAAGAAGATACAATCTCCTCTCTTCAACCCAACTTCCTTTGCCGACATAGAAAACGTCACATACTCACTCACAAAGAAAACCCGATCATCTAAACTCCAAGTCGGGTCCCAAAACGGTCCATCCCCTTCCTTTAAAACCCAAACACCAAGGCACATTGGCTGCATTGGCTCACAATAAACTTGAGTCCTCACCATTTTCTTTGTTTCCGGGTCAGGATATATCGCTTCCTCGAACCCACCAGTAGTGTTAACCTCTTTATTAACCAAGTACAACTTCAAATTAGACTCAACCAAATAAGTGAACTTCAATAGAACCTTCGGGCTTCCCCTCAAAAAAAAAAAAAATAAGTGAACATTCCATCACAAAACTCGACATTCGAGGCGATAACATCTCTTGCCTCGAATGTCACAGGATCAATAACCTTCACCTTTCCTTTCAAATCGGTCACATAAAATTCATCATTAAAGACAATCACATCAGTGAAACGACAACCGTTCATGGGCACAATTTTCCATTCCTTCTCTCCAAACTTCCAAAACCCTAAATCTCCATTTCCAAACAATGCTGATACCGAAAAAAAACCGTCTTCCACAATTTCACCATTTTTCGGAAACACGACAATCTTAACAACTTTACATTCATTATCGTCATAAAAACAGCCGGTAAAGAAGCTATATGATCTAGCAATGTAAAACAGTTTAATTGCGCGACCCCATCTTTCTTCCGGAGTGAAACAAATGCAACGGGTCGTCCTGGTTTGTAGTCTTGTAGATCGCCAGCTTGTTCTCTGGTTCTTCTTCAAGGAGCAGCATCATGTTGTAGAAAGTGATGGGAGGAAGAATGATATTTTAGCCGTCGCAATGTTGAATTGTACCTGTTAAATAAAATCTAGATTAGAGAATAAAGAATTAAATTTAAATAAAAAATATGACATTGCAACAAAAAAAACGTTAATTGTAGGCAAGATTCAAGGTTGGAGTTGGACGAATGTTCATATATATAGATATGGAGTTGTAGAGTTTGGTATGTTTTAGGATTTAAAAACATTTAATTATGGAGTTGTAGAGTTTGGTATGTTTTTTCTTTGGACGGCCTGGTGGGACAAGCTACCACACAACTCCACCCTTCACTCACGATCCATTCTGTCTTCTCCCTGCTGCTCCCTTTGTGATAACCCCTCCCTCCCTGAATCATCCCTCCATATTCTCCGTGACTGTAGCCGTGCGAGTGAGGTGTGGTCCTTTTTTAATGTCCAAACCCCTTTCTTTTTTCTCGACCTCCAACCTTGGCTCCATACTAATTGCACCTCCTCTGACCCCTCTTGGAACACCCTCTTTTCCTTCATCGTTTGGAAGCTTTGGACTGAGCGCTGTAATGCTATGTTCACTACCAGCCCTTCTCTCCCGCCTTCACGTTTTAGTACTCTCATTTCCTCCCAGGCCTACTCCTGGATTGCTGCTAATAACCACACCCCCCTTTCCCCTACCTGTGTTCACCCCTCATATGCCTTTTGCTCGCGTAGCTGGGCCCCTCCGCCGCCTGATTGGTTAAAAATCAATGTTGACGCGACTTTTTCTCCTTCATCTTCCTTTGCTAGTGTTGGGTGTGTCACTAGAAATAGTTTTGGCTCTTGGGTTAGAGGTTGGACCATTAGACTGGCTGCCTCATCCCCTTTTATTTGTGAGGTGCTTGCGATTAAAGAAGGCTTGCGTGTTGCGGGTCAGTCCACTAGTAAATTTGTTATTGCTTCAGATTGTCTCAATGCGGTCAATGCCCTTACTAACCAAATATCTCCTTGTGGACCTTTTGCTAACATTTTAATTGAGTGTAGGGAACTACTAGACGCTTCTCCCCACTTAAAGATTGTCTTTGAGAAGAGAAGTGCCAACAAAGTAGCGGATGCTATCGCCAAATTCGCTCTTAAAGACACTAGCCCTCAAAATGGAAGCTTTATTTGGGCTCATGCCCCTTTCTTTGTACTTGATTATTGTAATTCGGACTTTATTTCGGCTTGTACGACTTTAAGCCCCGACCCTCCCCGTGATGTATTTGAACTTCTCTCTTTCATTTATTTAATGCACTCTTCCGTCCAAAAAAAAAAGAGTTTGGTATGTTTTAGGATTTAAAAACATTTAATAATAGGAATTTATATCTAATACAAATTCCTTGAAACATACAGCTTTACAAACTCATTAGCAATTATATTATTTTTATCTGTTGGTAGTTATTTATTATCTTTAATAATAATAAAATTACTTGGGTGTTTTAGAAAAATTGGAGTTTCTCACGGTGCCTGAAAAAAGCCTCTTTTATATATATACTAGACTAGATTTAATGCCCGTGCGATGCACGGGCCTAATCGTAGTGCTCTTCTTGTATGATGTAGTAACTAAAACATGTTTTTTTAGCAATTAAAGTATCTATGTTACTTTGTTTGTTTGGTTCTACCCATGTTTTTGAATTAAAGTAATGTTCTGATAAACTAATTGCAAACCTATGCTACATTTTATTATGTTCTAGGTTTAGCTTCAAAATTTTAGTTAGATCGATTAGAAAACACAAATTATCGTATAACCGAGTTTACATACAAAATTTAGAAAAGAGTAATTTTAATAGTTTACATTTTAATCTAAATGGATTATAATATTTGTGTTAAATTCATTATTCTACGCAACTTCTATCATAGACTACCTCATATATAAAAGAATAAATATTTTTTTTCTCGCTTTTATTATAGTTATACATTATTTTATTTTATGAATTTGACTTAAATGCCAAGTCTCCTTTGTACTCCACTCAACCCCAAAAATTTGCATCTCAGTACGATGCTCTATCTTATCGCCTCCTTCGACTTATATATGAATCCTTATCATGTTTGGAGCTTCAGCTATATAAAGTCATTTATATCAACCAGGCAACATCAGTAACTTTTGTCGTAGCATTGCATTAAATTTGTTTTAATGTTCTAAAAGTAATTGTTATAATTTTTTGTAGTTGATTTATTCATACGTTTTCATGTATATAAAATTATAAATACATATTTAAAAAAAAAAATCTACTAATTATAATAGAAAAGTTGAAAACATTAAATAATTTTAAAATAATAAGTGTACAAAAATTACAAATTAATTTTCTAATTCTAATAAGAAAATTGTAACATGGTAGTAACTTTTTAGAAACACTAAAATATACTGTATAAATTATTAAATTAAATTTATATGTATTTATTTCCAATTTAGAAAAGGATACGTTGATAAGTTAACTAAACTTGTGAGCATATATACTACTACTCTTAACTTTGTATTGTATTTGCACAAGAACTCCCCAACTTTGTTTATCACTATTGTTATCGTTGTGCCCTGCGGATAGGTTTGACTTTGTTCTAATTACTTCTTCAGTATACAATATATATTTAGTAAGTACTACATGGTACTCATTAATTTCCTTGAAATTACAAATCTGTAAGTAAATGGAAGAGCGAAAATTATGCAAGTAACGTAACAATCTCAAATTGCACGTAGGAAAGAAACATCGGAGTCAAATTTTGCTTTTTTAAAAGAGAGGAGTGTGCATGACAAAAATTATGAAACACCCGCATAAAGCAAATTAGGAGTCTAATCTTGAACGTTATTAGTGCAATCTGAATTATATTTTAGACACCTGCAAAATAAAAGAATCGTGTTAATTGAAGCGGTTGATAACGGAATCGAAATAGTGTGTATACACATCTCATAAGTAAACAAACAAAGACAATTAAGGAATTTATTATTAAAAGGGTTTATAATTTATGGTAACAATGAGTTTATAGTTAAATATCTCATGATAATATGTTGTTAATCATACCATATTAAGGTTATTAACATGTGCCCTTAGGGCACATTTTAGAAAAACCGTAAAAGAAAAAGCACGGTGTCTATACACATCTCATAAACATCCCATAAGTAAACAAACAAAGACAATTAAGGAATTTATAATTAAAAAATCGAACCTTAATGTCGTTATCTTTTTTTTAGCATCATCAATTTAATGTACTCCATAAAAACCTGTAATCAAATAACAAATTATGAGTTAATAACAAATAATCAAATAATATTATTCTATGAATAAAACTATACTGAGCATATATGCTACTGCCTAACTAAATAACTAATAACTAATAATAATAATGTTATGCAACAACGCAAGGTGTATTTTTTTGGTGCACAACGCAAGGTATATATAAGGTGATGATTATAATAGCATTAGATTAGAGTTGCAGTTTCAATTAAATTGTACTCTAACATGATAAGAGTATTTGAAACTATATCTTTTGTTAAATTTTTATATTTATTTTAAATTTAAGAAGTTCATAAGATTTGGACTCTCCGTAATCGCTCGAAAAAAGCTTCCTTTAATAATATAGATAGATATTGATAAACAATAAGTTAGGGTTAATTTAATTCGACCAAGCAAAGAATAATGGCTGCCCATCTTTATGATGATTATCTCCGTCACTTTCCTCCTCCTCGTCCTAGTCTCATAATCCCCAAACAACCACATCTCAACCACGGCCAATCTCGCATCGACGATCTTAACGACACCTTACTAGAGTTGATATTCATAAAGATTGTCCAATGGAGACATCTCGTTACTTGCAAATGTGTTTCTAAACGTTGGAATTCAATTATTTCGAGTCCCGAATTTGCTCGTTACCTTACTCATAAATATTCCCCTTTCACATTGATCCTTAGTAACAGACGGACTGAGTACGACTGCCTTATTAGCGAGCACCCGTACTTCCAAACACATAAACTTCGCCTAAACGATATCTTCCCTACTAATGATCCTTCCAAAGACATAGTTGCTTATCACAATGACATCTTGGTATTGCGCTATTACAGCCAAAGAGGATTTGCGTATTACATTGGCAATCCAATTACTAAACAGTTTATTATTGTAGCTCCCATAACACCCGACTATCCGGAATCTTATATGCCCAATATTATGGCCGATGTCTATTACAGATTTCACTCTACTTGTAAAGTTGGTTTGGCCGGAGTTGTTAACGGAGTTAGTACCATTGATGATGCTTCTAACTCAACAAATAACGTCATTGGATTTCGGATTATTCTTATTAATAAGGGAGGGTACCGCTACGAAAACTACCTAACTTCGGAAATATATTCTTCTGTAACCGGCAAATGGAGGAAATACAATATCAATGGTTTGGGTTTCGAATTCAGATCATACTTCAGTAATCATCCTGTGACTTCGAACAACAGGGTTCATTGGCGTGGTAAGTCTAATAAAATTCTAGTAATTGACCCCTTTGTTGACGACACATTATCGTATAGTGTACTAAACCTACCTAGTGAAATTTGGGAAGACAGCGTGCTTGGGTCTTGTCAAAATCGACTTAGAATAACCCAGTTCGAATCAAACAAGGTCACTCCGAGAATCAAAGTATGGGAATTAGACGATGATAGTTTGATTACATGGGGAGATAATATCATGGCGAAGTTAAGGCTAGTTATTAACTTTGAATTGAAGCCACATATTTTTGATCAGGTTTTCTGTCCTATTGAAGTTTTGTTCTCGAGTTTTGTACGCCTAAAAAATGAGATGATTTGTTGTCATCCCAATGATCCTGACATTGTTTACTTTAGGTACCGAGATAAGTTGCTTCAATGTGATTTTGGTAAGAGGAGATTGAGAGTGGTTCGTCATTGTACCACTACTTGGTCCAATAGATTTATGCTTGTTCATCCACTGATGGCTCCGTAATTGTAATCGAATCCTAGAAGTAATACCGAATAATAATCTTACATTAATGTTGTTGTTTCAAAATCAAGAAAAACTGAAATCTATGCGCATACTCCTATTTGATTCATATGTGCAAATTATAAATCCAGAGGTCTCTTGTTTAGTTTCAAAGTGAATTTGGTCTTTTCATGTTTTTAGTCTGATTGTCTTAATGCTCGTAACTCTATTGTAGAACCTGACTTGCCTCGTAACACTATTCTAGTAGACGATCAACTTAATCAAGCTGTGACTTTGAGCAACAGGGTTCACTATCGCGGTCTATTCAATAAAATTCTAATAATCATCCCTTTGTTGACGACATTTTATCATATTGTGTACAAAACCTGCCTAGAAAAATTCAAGAAGACAGCGTACTTGGTGTAGAGAATTAATATGATATATATTGAATGAATAAATTGTAGAGAAGTCAAAACAGAATAATTAGGACTCTAATTATTCTCCTCTAATCTTGCTAACAAATCATGTGTATAATATCTTTAGCTTATTCCTCTCCTAATTTGTAGAGATTAGTTATTCCATTCACACATTAGTTTTGTATTATAAATAGCAATGTAATTCCTCTACTGTAATCATCACAAAAATATATACATTCTACCTTTCTATATGGTATCAAGAGAAAGGTTGAATCCTACCTCATAAAAACCTCCATTTTTTTTCCGTCTTTCCTACACTCGATCGCTATGTCGGGTGCCACAATCCCTAATCCAAATGATCCTACCCATCCTTTTATCCTCATCAATGTGCATTCCATCGTCAAATTTGATGGTACCAACTATCGTCAATGGCGCACCCAACTAGAGTCGCTGTTCGACGGTTATGGCCTTACCTCGTTTATTGACGGGACTGCACCACCCGCTACAACAATTGCTGCCACCGCTGACAAGCAAGCTGCCCCAAACCCAGCGTATGCCACCTGGTACCGGCAAGACCGTTTGCTCTTTTCGGCCGTCTCTAGCACCCTTACCCCCGCTGTCTCCCCTATCCTCAACCATATGGCTACGACTCGCGAAGCATGGGATGCCATTGCATCATCCTATGCTCGCCCCTCTCGTGGCCATATAAAACAACTCCGCCATAAACTTAAACATACTACCAAAGGAGCCTTATCCATTTCCGACTATATGAACCGCATCAAGACTACTGTCGATGAACTTGCTCTTTTGGGTACCATTATCCCAAACGAGGATATCACTGATCAAGTACTCGAAGGTCTTGATGACTCCTACCAACCTGTCATCGATGCAATTAACGCTCGAGACACTTCAATTCCTTTCCCTGACCTTCTCGAAAAGCTAATCAATCGAGAACTCACCCTTGCTCACACCACGACCCATCCCTCCCCTTCCCTCGATTTCCCTGCCGTGTCTCATCCCACCTACACCCGCCATAACACCTACACCCGCCCTAACCATTCCGCTGCCTCCACCAACCCACCAACCGCTGCCTCCACCAACCAAAACCCTCGCAACCCATACAAAGGAAAGTGTCAATGGTGCCATACACAAGGTCATACCCTAGCCTATTGCACCATATTTAAGAACCTATACCCTGGTATAAAGGTTCCGCCCTATCCCCGCACCAACCAGTCCCCTGCCCAAGCCAACCCTACGACCCTCAACTCCCCCAATCCCTCCCCCTGGTTGTTAGACAGTGGCGCGTCGCACCATGTCACATCGGACCTTGATAACCTTGCCCTTCACCAACCGTACGATGGTACCGATGAGATAGTCATAGGCGATGGCACCGGTCTTCAAATCCTCCACACTGGTTCCTCCTCTATTTTCTCTTTTAAACTTCACAATATTTTTCATGTTCCATCAATGCACAAAAATATTATTTCCGTCTCAAAATTTTGTCTTGATAATAATGTAACCATTGATTTTTGTTCTACGTCTTTTATTGTGAAGGATCTTAAAACTGGAGCTGCTTTGTTCACGGGACCAGCCAAGGATGGAGTTTACTACTGGCCCATGCCGTCGCCGCCGCAAGCCAACGTCACCTCCCTTTCCACGGATGACCTACATCATAGATTTGGTCACCCTCATTTCTCTGTTTTAAAAAGTATTGTTTCAAGTTTTGATTCCAAAACAATTATTACTAATAAAGATTGTTCATCCTGTCATTTGTATAAGAGTCACAAATTGCCGTTTAAACAATCATCACTTAAGTCCGAGTCACCGCTCCATATAATATTCAGTGATTTATGGTCATCACCCGTCCATTCAATTAATAGCTTCAAATATTACGTCATTTTTGTTGATCATTTTACTAAATTCACATGGTTATTTTCGCTAAAGAAAAAATCTGACACTCACTCTACTTTTCTCGCCTTTAAATCCTTAGTCGAAAAACAATTCAATACTCCGAATAAATCTTTTATTCCGACAATGGTGGAGAGTTTGAGAAATTAAAACCCGACTTCGCTACATTCGGAATTCAGCATCTCACCTCTCCCCCTCACACACCGGAACACAATGGCTTCGCGGAACGACGACACCGGTACATAGTTGACACTGGCCTTGCTCTTCTCGCGCACGCCTCCATGCCCTTGCAATATTGGTCGTATGCCTTCCAAATTGCCACATATCTCATAAACCGCATGCCCACCCCCACTCTCAAAAATGACTCTCCTTACTTCCGCCTTTTTCACCAACATCCCAAATACAATAATTTCCATAACTTTGGAAGTCTTTGTTTCCCCTGGCTTCGCCCGTACACCCACCACAAACTTGAAACCCGGTCCATCGCTTGTGTGTTTATTGGCTACTCCCCGTCACAACACTCTTACCTATGTCTCGACCCCTCTACAAACCGGGTATATAGCTCTCGTCATGTCCGCTTTGTAGACACCACCTACCCTTTCGCCAACTTGTCACCCCCCGCAGACCCTCTCCCCACATCCGCTGAATGGTGTGACATCTCCGTCCCTGCCCCTAACCTCTCTGACCATCCTCAAACCGCACCCGTGACAACCCCGCCTGAACCCGACACCCCTGTTTTGGACCCTGCCTCCCCTGCCTCACCCACCAACTCTCCTGTCTCCCCCGCCACACAGCCCTCCCCTACTCCACCACCGCCTCCTCCGCCACCTCCCCATCATCATGGAACCCGAGCCTCTCATAATATCTTTAAACCCATCAATAAACTCAACCTCACCGCTCAACTCCACTCTCCCGAACCTACCAACGCCAAACAGGCTCTCCTTGACCCCACATGGAGGTCCGCCATGGAAACACAATTCCAGGCTCTCCAAAATAACCGCACCTGGGAGCTTGTTCCCTCATCCCCATCTCAAAACATTGTGGGTTGTAAATGGGTTTTTCGTACCAAATACAATCCCGATGGCTCCATCCACAAACACAAAGCCCGACTAGTTGCAAAGGGATTCCATCAACGACCCAGACTTGACTACTCGGAAACCTTTAGCCCAGTCATTAAGCCAGTCACGGTCCGTCTGTTGCTCAGTCTTGCCGTTACCAATGGTTGGCCGCTCCGTCAATTGGATATCAACGATGCCTTCCTTCAAGGCACCCTCACTGACACCGTCTATATGGCACAACCGCAAGGTTTTGTTGATCCATCAAAACCAACCCATGTTTGTAAACTTCGCAAGGCTCTCTATGGACTAAAGCAAGCCCCACGGGCTTGGTACAACGAACTACGTTCATATCTCCTAAGCGCTGGTTTCACAAACTCGATTTGTGACACCTCCCTTTTTGTTCTCCACGGCTCTAACCCTCTTTTTGTACTCGTATATGTTGATGATATTATTGTTACAGGTGCTTGCTCTACCAAAGTCACTGCCTTCATCTCCGCCCTCTCCGCCAAGTTTTCCCTTAAAGATCTTGGCCCACTCTCGTACTTCCTCGGTGTTGAAGTGCAACCCAGTCCTCGCGGCTTGTTTCTTAATCAACATAAGTACACACTCGATCTCCTTGCTCGTGCCAACATGTCCGATGCCAAATCGGTTACCACACCAATGGATGCCTCGGTCACTCTCAGTCTCCGTGATGGCCCAGCTCATAATAATCCCACTCAATACCGGACCCTAGTTGGTGGCCTTCAGTATCTCTCCCTTACTAGACCGGATATCGCGTATGCCGTTAACAAGCTCTCTCAGTTTATGCATGCCCCTACGGTTTGTCATTGGAATGCACTCAAACGACTATTACGTTACCTAGCTGGCACTCCATCTCATGGTATCACGATTTTTCGTCAGTCACCCCTTACTCTTCACGCCTTTTCTGATTCAACTTGGGGTGGTAATCCTAATGACCTCACTTTGACAGCTGCTTATGTTGTTTACTTGGGTCGTAACATTATCTCATGGAGCTCGAAGAAACAGAAAACAGTGGCCCGTTCCTCTACCGAAGCCGAGTATCGTTCAGTTGCTAATGCTACTGCTGAACTTATTTGGCTCAACAGCCTACTCACTGAATTGCGCCTCAAAATTCCTGCTTCGCCAGTGGTGTACTGCGACAACATAGGTGCTACAAGCTTCAGTGCTAATCCCGTCTTCCATTCGAGAATGAAGCATCTTGCTCTTGATTATCACTTTGTCCGAGAAAAGGTCCAAGATGGTTCCTTACGCGTTGTTCCTATCGCTAATGATGATCAACTTGCGGACGCACTCACAAAACCTCTGCATCGAACTCGATTCGATATGCTTATGTCCAAGATTGGACTTTCCCCGAGGCTGTCCATCTTGCGGGGGAATGTAGAGAAGTCAAAACAGAATAATTAGGACTCTAATTATTCTCCTCTAATCTTGCTAACAAATCATGTGTATAATATCTTTAGCTTATTCCTCTCCTAATTTGTAGAGATTAGTTATTCCATTCACACATTAGTTTTGTATTATAAATAGCAATGTAATTCCTCTACTGTAATCATCACAAAAATATATACATTCTACCTTTCTATATAAATTACATTGAGTATGATACATTATATATAGTACAAGGCATATGAGATACAACGCAAAACCTAGTAACAAACTACCTAAGTTACATAAAGAAATGCTAGATTCTAGGAGAGGAATAAGGAGGATATTTGAATGATTATTATGAGATAACCATTCCCTTAATTGTAGTGTTGACTATGATTGTATATCCTTGATACGCTCCCTCAAGATGGACGGTCGTAGAGTTAGTCCGATCTTGGATATTAACAGTGAGTAGCGCGGCGTAGGTAGAGGCTTCGTGAACGAGTCAGCCAGTTGATCATCTCCATTAATATGTTGGACTCGAATAGTACCAAGATTAACTTGTTCGCGAACAAAATGAAAGGCAAGTGCTAGATGCTTCATTCTTGAGTGGAAAATCGGATTTGCGGAGTAGTTTGTTGTACCCAAGTTATCACAAAATAGGACAGGAGTATTGGTAGGACGAATGCCAAGTTCAGACAACAAGGACTTTAACCAGAGAACCTCAGCAGTCGTATCAGCGAGCGCGCGATATTCGGCTTCGGTTGTGGATCGTGACAGAGCCCTCTGTTTTTTAGATGACCAAGATATGGGATTTTTGCCAAGAAAGACAATGTAACCTGTTGTTGAAACGTAGTCATCTTTGTCACCACCTAAATCCGCGTCACAGAAGGCATGAAGAGTGGAGGAAGTATCCTTGAGTAAGGTAATGCCGAGGTGAATTGTTCCACTGAGATACCGAAGTAATTTCTTAAGAGCAACCCAGTGAGTGGATGTCGGGTGGGTGAGAAATTGAGCCAATTTATTTACCGGATATGCAATGTCGGGGCGCGTGAGAGACAGATATTGAAGACTGCCGACAATAGCTCGATAAGTTGTTTCATCGTGGATAGGTTGATCGGGGTGCTTTGTAAGTAGCTGGTGTGATTGCATAGGCGTGACAGAGGGTCGACAATCCGACATATTATATCGTATCAACATGTCGGAAATATACTTCGATTGATTTAAGTGAAGACCTTTCGTTGTCGGGGTAACTTCCATGCCGAGGAAGTAAGAAAGCGGACCAAGATCTTTGAGAGAAAACCGAGTTGAGATGGCTGAAATGAACCGATTAACTTCGTTGATTGACGGACCTGTAATGATAATATCGTCCACATATACTAAATCAAATAACTTCACATTAGTTTGATCAAAAATAAATAAGGAAGAATCAACAATGAATTTTCGAAAACCATAGTGAGTAAGATAATTTTGAAGTTCTGTATACCAAGCACGGGGTGCTTGTTTTAAACCATAAATCGCTTTACTTAACTTGCAAACATAATTGGGTTTGTCGGGATTAACGAAACCAGGTGGTTGAACCATATAAACAGACTCATGTAATGTACCCTGAAGAAAGGCGTTATTCAAGTCAATTTGGCGCAACGACCAACCATTCGTAGTGGCAAGAGATAGTATAAGGCGGATGGTGGTAGGCTTAATTACGGGACTAAAAGTTTTGGAGTAATCAAGACCGGGCCGTTGATGGAAACCTTTAGCAACAAGGCGGGCTTTGTGTTGCTTCAAGCTCCCATCGGGGTTGTACTTGATTCTAAAGACCCATTTACACCCAATGGTATTTGGAATGGAGTCGGGGGGAACAAGTGTCCAGGTCGCATTGCGGGATAAGGCATCGTACTCGGCTTGCATTGCAGCGCGCCAAAGTGGATCAACAAAGGCTTGTTTAACAGTGGTTGGTGTAATGTATTGAGTAGGGACTGATACGTGCATTTTATATAGTCTTTTTAGCCTATTTTATGCACGTATTTCTATGCTTTTATCGTGGTTTTATGCTACGAAATGCCCCGAATATGCTACTTTGGGTTATTATGTCTTAATTGCAGGAATGAACCAGAAAGTAGCGAAATCAAGTCATTTACCGTCCATTTTGCATGCATTTGGAGAAAGAGTAGATTTGGAGCGGGAAATATTCTTTGTCTTGGGATGCGTGAAGGTGTTTGGGCACTAAAAGGATAAGTCAAAGGCAAATTAACGAGAAATAAAAGTCATTGAAGTCAATTATCACTCGATCGAAGACATTCTTGGTCGATCGAGTGGTTTTAGGTTGAATAATCAGTCGATCGAGTTGTGTTCCTACTCGATCGACCAGTTCCTGTATAGCCTTACTCGATCGAGCACCCTTCTTGGTCGATCGAGCTGTTTTTGAGTCAAGTTCACTCGATCGAGTGATTTAAGTGGTCGATCGAGTGGATATTGATGACGGGCTGGGCTTTTTAGTTATTTTCCGTCATTAGGTCTAATCCTACTCCTAATTTCTTATAAATAGGAGTAAGGGTTGTCATTTGCAATCATCCAATAATCGGAGGATCACGTTGCTCTTCTTTTTTCTCTATACACTGTTACTTTTTATTCCGGATCCTTTAATCTAGTAATTTCTTCTTCCTTTATTCGCTTTTAATGTTTATTCCTTCCTTTATTATTGTTCTTGCTTATTTTATTATGAGTAGCTAATTTCCCGTAGTATGTTAGGATTAGGGAAGCCGTGGTAGCAATGCCTTAATTGTATTAAACAGATTAGTCTTGCGATAGAATTGTATTAGGCAATTTAATTGTTATCAGGTCGAATGAGTGACATACAGGAGACCAATAATTTTAGTTAACCCCGACCTAGATCGAAAGATTGGAAGGGAAGGCTTGCCTAATTACAATAGGGTATTGCAGTGAGGGCGAAAGTTAAGCTGTTTACACTCTAGGGCGGTTTAAGGACCGAAAGGTGACGACCATAGCTCTTCTTATCAATAGTCTAATCGCCTTAATATTCCCGATAGTATAAGATCTGATAGCTGCCACGGTGGACCGACTCTTAGCATACTCCCTTCTCTCTTGCTGTTAATTTCTCTTATTTATTTCCCTCGCTTCAGTCCCTAGTTAGTTAAATCAATACAAAACCCCCAATTGTGACATTTAGACAGATAAATAGACAAGTAGATAGTACACCGCCTCCCTGTGGAGATCGACCCTACTTACCGCTGACTTCTGTTAGTAGTACTTAGGTATTTTATTTTTGGTACGAAACGACAGTATCAAATTTTGGCGCCGTTGCCGGGGAGGCAATCTATTTATTTATTTGTTTAATTTTATCTATCTTTAGCCTCAAGGGATTTTTCCCTTGAGGCCGTTTTAATCTTTTGTTTAGTCTTTGTTTTGATAGGCCTTACGGGTACTACCTAGACAGTTCTAGGTGAAAGATAGTCAAAGGGAAGGCTTGAGTACCTTTGACCCACCACCGATGTCCCATTTTATGGAACAGACGGTGATTTACCATGGGGATGTGGTTCTCACGAGCACAATGCAGCTGTAGTTGTGCCGCCACATCCGCCCCATCAATGGCTACCGCAACAAGATTCCCCTGACATACAAGAAGAAGACCTTGCGGAGCTGAAATTCTTGATGGAGGAACTTGCATTCCAAGTGCAAGAATATGTCTCGCGATTTGATGAGCTCGAGTCTGCAGTTGCTCAATTAGCAAATTTGAGATGGAGAGAGAAGAGATCGCGGAGCCGACTATATTTGATGAGAATGCTTGTATCACAAATGCAAGAGAGTGATAGATATATGGATGCTCGAATCCCGAACTCGGAGTCACAAATAGCTCGGTTAGCGGTGAGATGCAAGAAGAAGAAGTTTATCTTCCGAGAGCGGTTTTTTCGTAAGGAAACCGTGTTGCCCAATGATGAGGATGACTTCTATGACTCGGACGACGAGTTCCTATCATATTTCACTACCCCACGCGAAGATTTCAGCGCTATACAGGAGGAATCACTCGATCGAGTGACAATTATTGGTCGATCGAGTGACTTTTCAGAAGAACTTGCTCGATCGAGTGATATCACAGCTCGATCGAGTGGAATGCAGGAGGATAGTCCTCGATCGAGTGATTCTGCCACTCGATCGAGTGAAATGCGGGAAGAAATTGGTCGATCGAGTAATAATTCTGCTCGATCGACTGATTTGGTCATTGGGAGCTGTAATTCGTCATTTGGGTTTGATTTAGATGACGACTTTGACGATGATAATGGTTACGGTGAGTCTCCCTTATTCAAAGCCGAGCTGGATGCGCTTGAGGCCGAGATTTACGGGACGAATTCCACTGAGGGCGACGGAAGGACAGCTGGGTCGGTATTTGCTCCAAGCACGGATGAGGTAATAAATTCTTTTATCTACGATTCCGTCATTGAGAGCGATCAACCTGAGGTAGTGAACGATAATTTAATTATTGTTTGTTTAAATAGTAAATTGCCTCGTTTGACTTATGCTTTGCCTTTTAATGCTATACCCCCTCCCACGTGGACGAATAAATTAGCAATTATTCACCGTCCTTGTCGTCTCAATTTTGTCAATCTGAAATGGAGCCCTACTTTATTGACAATTGCTCCCGCGCTCCTTTATTTGGTGGATAAATTTAGGAGCGCCCATAGGAAATTTGTTAGACTTAAATGTCTACATATCTTTATTTCCTACCTTGCTATTCCACTTTTGTGCTACTTATGCTTTTGTGTAGCACATGCGCAGATGTATGATTTGATGCTGCGCGCTTTGAGCTGTTTTGATCGTGATTAATTAGAAGGCTCGAAGAAAAAGAAGGTCGATTTGACTGATGAAGCTAGCGCTACCCGGGAGGCAACCCGGAGATTTTATTTTGTTTTTATTCAATTTCAGTTGTAATAAATGGTTCTTATACCATAAAACTATCTCAGTAAGCTTGTTTTTGTTAAGTTTGCGGGCTGTTTTAGTTCCATTTTGCAGGAATTACATCGAGGACAGTCGATCGAGTAGTCATTCTACTCGATCGAGCACTTTAGCTGAGAGATCTTCTCGATCGAGCAGTCAATCCTCTCGATCGACCACCTGCAGAAACAAAACCACTCGATCGACCACATCACCATTCGATCGAGTTGTTCTTGGATGCCCACTCACTCGATCGACCACTGTTGGACGGATATCGAGTGTATTTGACTTGGATTAGCTTCCTGAGACGGTTTTCCGGGCCCTTAGCAACCTCCCATTTCATGGTCGGTTTGGGGAGGTCCCCTTATTTCGCGCTATCTTGTAAGTTTCCCGCTTTTACTCTCTTTTCTTCCTTTAGTTTGCATTTCCTTTCCTTGTTTTGGTACAATGGGGGCATTGTACAGTTTGGTTTGGGGAGGTTTTGCATCCATATCCATGTCTGCATATTGTTTTTATTGCATTTCAGTAATCACGTTTAATTTTATGTTTGCATTGTTGTTCATTTTCGTTAAATTCAAAAATTCATAAAAATTTGAAAAAAATTGAAAAATTTCAAAAATTTCACGTTTATTTTAGCATATAGGTTGAGTCGGAACGGTAGATTTCCATGATGATATTGCTCTGCAATTGTCTTTTGCTTAAGCCCTGCATTGAACTATTATCTTTTTAGCTTGTCTTTTGCATATCTACGAGTTAATGTTTAATTTAGCTGAACGAATAGACTTAACCTGAAATTTTGGCAACCTACTTATAATTTCTAAGGATTAGAGCCTTATAAACTGGTGTCATTTATGACCAGTTTCATGTAGGATTGTGAGTAGTATACTCCTTGCATAACATGTATCATCAATTTGCACATATATGAAATTCAATTGCTTTTTGCCGTCATACATTCGGGTTAGTGGTTGGTGTCACATGCAGGGAGGTGCTTACATTCCCTTTCTTTCATTTTTACCCATTTAACTCCACATTAGCCAAATTTGCCAGTTGACCTCTAGCTACATCCAAATTTAGCCTGCCTTGTCAAGCTAGTCTAGATTGTTGTGTTGCGGTACATATTTCATTGTATCAAGTTTGGCTTGTATCTATTGTTTTGGAGTTGGTATTTATGAAGAAAAGGAGTTGAAAAACGTGAAAAAGAAAGAAAAGAGAATCGAAAAAAAAGAAATGAAAAAATGAAAAAAACAGGAAAAGACGTGAAAAAGAAGAAACCGGAAGAAATAGAAAGAAAAGAAAAGAAAAAAAAAGATGTTGTTTGGTTGACGGTTTCTACTCCTATGTTCTATCTTATTTCATATGAGGAGTATGTTTGGTTCGGTTTGGTGAGATTTATGCCAATTGAAGGGCATGTGCTATTCCATAATTGAGTTGGAATCGGATGTTGATATATGGTTCTGTTTAGGTACTAGCTTGATCACCTATACCTCCACATTTCCATAATTGTTTTGCCTTTTCTTACCCATTGCCTCACTTAGCCATATTTTTGTAAGCCCTCGGCTGTGACAGGACCTTGTTTGGTTGGAATGTGTGTACGGTAGCTAGAATTGTCTATCATATTAGTTGCATGCATGTTAATGTGGGTCGTAGTTTAGGTGAGCGACTATTCCTCTTTCTCTCTTTTACTTATATATGTTCACCCTTTGCTTCATGAGAGAAGAGTGACCCGTGAGAGTCCATTGTTAAAGGTCTTGCAAGGTCGACGGTTCAGTTTTATTTACAAACATCTTATAACTCGTTTGCATTTGACTGTCTTGCTATAAGTGTTAGTTTGCTTGCATTAAATTGGCTTAAGCGGGCATTTGTAGCTAGCTCTGAGTTATTTTTCCGTTCCATTAGCGTATAGTTTTGAGTTTACTCGGGGACGAGTAAATGTTTGGTTTGGGGAGATTTGATACGTGCATTTTATATAGTCTTTTTAGCCTATTTTATGCACGTATTTCTATGCTTTTATCGTGGTTTTATGCTACGAAATGCCCCGAATATGCTACTTTGGGTTATTATGTCTTAATTGCAGGAATGAACCAGAAAGTAGCGAAATCAAGTCATTTACCGTCCATTTTGCATGCATTTGGAGAAAGAGTAGATTTGGAGCGGGAAATATTGCTGTCTTGGGATGCGTGAAGGTGTTTCGGGCACTAAAAGGATAAGTCAAAGGCAAATTAACGAGAAATAAAAGTCTTGAAGTCAATTATCACTCGATCGAAGACATTCTTGGTCGATCGAGTGGTTTTAGGTTGAATAATCAGTCGATCGAGTTGTGTTCCTACTCGATCGACCGGTTCTGTATAGCCTTACTCGATCGAGCACCCTTCTTGGTCGATCGAGTGCTTTTTGAGTCAAGTTCACTCGATCGAGTGATTTAAGTGGTCGATCGAGTGGATATTGATGACGGGCTGGGCTTTTTAGTTATTTTCCGTCATTAGGTCTAATCCTACTCCTAATTTCTTATAAATAGGAGTAAGGGTTGTCATTTGCAATCATCCAATAATCGGAGGATCACGTTGCTCTTCTTTTTCTCTATACATGTTACTTTTTATTAGGATCCTTTAATCTAGTAATTTCTTCTTCCTTTATTCGCTTTTAATGTTTATTCCTTCCTTTATTATTGTTCTTGCTTATTTTATTATGAGTAGCTAATTTCCCGTAGTATGTTAGGATTAGGGAAGCCGTGGTAGCAATGCCTTAATTGTATTAAACAGATTAGTCTTGCGATAGAATTGTATTAGGCAATTTAATTGTTATCGTGTCGAATGAGTGACATACGGGAGACCAATAATTTTAGTTAACCCCGACCTAGATCGAAAGATTGGAAGGGAAGGCTTGCCTAATTACAATAGGGTATTGCAGTGAGGGCGAAAGTTAAGTCGTTTTTACACTCTAGGGCGGTTTAAGGACCGAAAGGTGACGACCATAGCTCTTCTTATCAATAGTCTAATCGCCTTAATATTCCCGATAGTATAAGATCTGATAGCTGCCACGGTGGACCGACTCTTAGCATACTCCCTTCTCTCTTCTTTGTTAATTTCTCTTATTTATTTCCTCGCCGGTCCCTAGTTAGTTAAATCAATACAAAACCCCCAATTGTGACATTTAGACAGATAAATAGACAAGTAGATAGTACACCGCCTCCCTGTGGAGATCGACCCTACTTACCGCTGACTTCTGTTAGTAGTACTTAGGTATTTTATTTTTGGTACGAAACGACAGTATCAGGGACATTGGCTAATTTAGCATATTTCGGGTTCGGCTTTCGGATATTGTTGGACAGGCGTGTTGCGTGGTGAGGAGGAGGAGGGGGTGGAGGGGGGTGGTGGGGACGATGATGGGGTGGATGTTGGGTGGTCAGGGGAGGGTGTAGTGACGGGGTTAGAGGAGGGGCTGGTATTAGTGGGAGCAATATGGGACGAACCAGTAGGAGGGTTGGGATTGGATGACAAAAGAGGAATAGACAATTGGCACCAATCAGTAGGTGTGATAGAGGTAGGGTCAGTAGTGATGTTCATGAGGCGAGAATATGGATATTGATCATCAATAAATTTGACATGTCGGGAAGTGTAAACACGAGAAGTAGTCGGGTCAAGACAAAGATAGGCACTTTGAGTGAGTGAGTAGCCAACAAAGACGCATTCAACAGACCGGGGTTGGAGTTTGTGATCAGTGTATGGTCGCAACCAAGGGAAGCACAAGCATCCGAAGTTATGAAGTTTGAGATAGTTCGGTTCTTGGTGAAATAATTTAAAATATGGGGATTACTTATTTAGTACTGGGGTGGGCAGACGGTTGATTAAATAGGCAGCTGTGGTGAACGCATATGGCCATAGGGAGAGAGGAAGACGGGCGTGGGTAAGTAATGATAGGCCGGTTTCGACAATGTGTCGATGCCGTCTTTCAGCGAACCCATTGTGTTCTGGCGTGTGAGGTGGGGAAGTGAGATGAGTGATGCCAACAAGATTAAGGCCGGATGTTAGAGTCGTAAATTCGCCACCATTGTCGGAGTAAAATTTACGAATTGGTTTATCAAAGTGTTTTTCGGTAATGGCTCGGAATTTATTAAATGTATCTTGTGTATCGGATTTGCGTTTTAATGGGTAAAGCCAAATATAATGAGTAAAATGGTCAACAAAAATTACGTAATATTTAAAGGAGTCGGAGGAAATTATTGGAGAAGTCCAAACATCGGAGAAAATTAAATCAAGAGACGTAGTAGAATGTAAAGACGATTTGCCAAAAGGGAGTTTGTGGCTTTTATTTAAATTGCAAGCAATACATGGTGCTAAATTGGAAAAACGGAAATTAAGTGTGGAGCTAAGAAGCTGTAGCGTTTTGGATGACGGGTGGCCAAGTCGGTGATGCCACAATGCTTGACTCGGGGACGTGACAAGGTTGGCTTGTGGGGAGGGAGGAGTCCAGATATAGGAACCATCAACAAGCGGGCCTTGAAGAAGAACCGCTCCCGTCTGAATTCCCTTAACATAAAAAGAAGACGATGAGAAAACCGCATAAGCATTATTATCGTGACAAAACTGAGAAATAGATAATAATTTACGGGATATGGATGGAACAACAAGGACGTTTTTAAAGCAAAGAGAAACAGGAGAAGATGAAATAGAAAAAGAACCAGAGTGGGTAATTTGTAGAGCAGATCCGTCACCTATGACAAGGTCATCCGGACCGTCATAGGGCTGATGGAGAGACAAGGTATTGAGATCATCTGTGATGTGGTGCGAAGCTCCACTGTCAACAGTCCAAGAGCGGGTTGGGGGTGGAGTAGAGTGTGAAGCCGTGTGTGCCTGGGGTGGGGGTCCTCTCGGTTTGCGGGTGGGGAACACAAAGGTGGGGTATTTGGATTGAAGGTCAGGGCAATCGGATGCAACATGACCCACTGTGTCGCAGTATTGGCAGCGGCCTTTGAAAGGTTTCGAATAGGCAGGGGGCGAGGTGACAGTGGTATTTGGTTTGGAGGATGAATGTGTGGCACGATTTTGGTAATTGTTTCGATTGTTGTTTCGGTAGTTAGCAGCATTGGCAGAGGGGTTGAAAACAGAGGAGGAGGGTTCGTTTTTGATACGGAGCTCGTGTTGAATAAGTTTTTCGTGTAATGCTTCAAAGGAAATAGGCGTATCACGAGCACGAATCGGTTCGATGACAGCCCGGTATTTGTTGTAATTGAGTTCATTGAGAACCTTGTTAGTGATGTCATCGACATCCATGGGGTGTTCTAGCTGGGCCAAATCATCGGTGCATGATTTTATGGCTGTCATGTAGTCGGTGATGGTCATATTGTCGGTGTGTGTGATATTTTCAAGGCGATCTTTGATTTGGAAACGGTGACCACGAGACGAATTGGCAAACGTTTTGGTGAGTGTGGTCCAAGCATCGTGCGATGTCGGGTCATTAGCAATGAGAGCAGCAATGGGAGGGGCAAGGGTTCCAGCAAGAGCACCGAGGATCAATTGATCTTGACGGTACCATGTCATGTAGGCGGGGTTGGCTTTAGTGGTGGTTTGGGTGTCGGGTGGTGTGGGATTAACAGTAATGGTTTTGGAGGGGATGGGTGCAGATCGGTCAAGAAAGGAGAAAAGAGCAAGGCCATTCATGATAGCCCTGACTTGGAATCTCCATTGACGGAAAGTGACCGAATCCTTTAGTTGAATGCAATTGGAAAAGGTAACAATGGTGAGGGGTTGGTTGGGTTCATCGGGGTTAACAAGTTGAAGTTGGTGAGCCATTCGGAATGATTGATCGGAGAGCACAGGAGACGTGAATAAGGCGTTGAAGAATTTTTTTTTGTTTCGATGATCGTAAGGATCGATTAGGCTGATACCATGTAGAGAAATAATATGATATATATTGAATGAATAAATTACATTGAGTATGATACATTATATATAGTACAAGGCATATGAGATACAACGTAAAACCTAGTAACAAACTACCTAAGTTACATAAAGAAAGGCTAGATTCTAGGAGAGGAATAAGGAGGATATTTGAATGATTATTATGCGCGAAAGTGGTGATTAACCCCCATAACTTTGAGCAATTGTGAGATTAAGCCCCATAACTTACAAATGTAGCAATTAAGCCCCATAACTTTGACAAAAAGTGAAATTCAACCCTGTTTTTAATTTTAACATAAATATATCATTAAATCATTTAATATTTAGTATATGGTACATTAAATAATTTTTAATATTTTAAAATTATTTATATATTTTATTAATTAACATAATTGTTAGATAAAATATTTTTAAAAGTTTTAATATAATTGATATGTACATATGAAATCTCTCTACAAATTATATAAATTTTATGTAATTCATTTAAATATTATTTTTTTCCCAAAATGTATAATAAAATACAATTTATAAATGTATAAAAAAATTATTGTATTGATAAATTGTATAAATGAATGAAATTGATTTTTTTTTTGTGCAATTTTGGTTAGAAATCAAAAAATTGGATTCGATTTCACTTTCACTCAAAGTTATGGGGCCTAATTGCTACATTTATAAGTTATGGGACTTAATCTCACAATTGATGAAAGTTATGGGGGCTAATCACCACTTTCGCGGATTATTATGAGATAACCATTCCCTTAATTGTAGTGTTGACTATGATTGTATATCCTTGATACTTGGTTCCTGTAGAAATCGACTAAGAATAGCCCTGCTCGAATCAAATCAGGTCACTCCAAGGATCAAAGTATGGGAATTTGATGCCGATGAGGATTTGATCACTTGAGGAAGTAATAAAACCTTGGCCAAGTGAAGGCTAGTTATTGACTATGCCTTAAAACCACATATTATTGATACAGAATTCCCTCTTATCGAATGCTTCTTCTCGATTTATACAGGCCGCAAAAATGAATGTGAAGTCGCTCTTAAAAACCCTTCATATCGTAAACCACCTGTTATAACACTGATTGAACAAATTCCATCATGGACTAGCTAATACGGAATAATTGGTAAGTGTATCGGAAAATTTGAAAAACGAGAAACTACATTTAACTCTTTTTAGAAGAGGTTTACAATTTAGCACGGTGTAAAACTGTCGTACTCTATCTTGCTCAAGTTGGAAAACAAACATTCGGAACGATTAAGAACGTTTTGTTCAATTTCAAAAAGAACATGGTATAATGTAGGGACTAAGAAGTATTTATACCAAACATTCGATTCAATAATGCTACTCATGCTCGTTTGGAAAATGTCGGACACAAATGAGTGTCTAAGTATATTGGACTCTGTTATTTTAATGAAAAATATGCATATATTGACTTGAATTATTGATCCAATTGTCATGGCTGCAATGTATTGGGTTTATCGGAGTTGTAGATGGAGTTAGTACGCCGGGAATCACTAATTCATACGATTACAATAATGGGTATCAGATTGTTCGAATCACAGGCGAGGATGAAGTTTAATTGTGCAAATATACTCTTCTGAAACGGGTCAATGTAAGCCGTACCCCTTTAATATGTTCGGATTCAATTTCAGATTCTCGGCAATGGGCGTGACGTTTAATAACAAGGTGTATTTTCATGGGACGGAATTGTCACAAATTCTAGTCATAGACCCCTTTATTGACGATATTATGGTGCCTCGCCTACTAAACCTCCCTAGCGAAATTCAGCGAGATAGTGTACTAGGAGTCTGTCAAAATCGGCAACTAGCTCAGTTCGAACCACGTTGTGTCGGTCAGCATTACCCAAGGATCAAACTATGGGAAGTTGCGAGTTATGATAAATCGATCACTTGGAGTAGTAATCATAATAATATGGCCGAATTGCGGCTAGTAATTGATAGAGCCATGCCTCCAATTGACCGAATATTTCAACGTCGTCATTATCCCAAAGATTGTGTGGTTTGTTGTCATCCAAATGATCCTAATGTTGTTTATCTGATGTACCGAAAAACAGTGCTTTGTTGCGACGTTTTTAGGAAGACATTGAAAGTGGTTTCATATCGTAATAGTGGATGTCTTGATAGCTTTGTATTCCTGCATCCATTGACATCTTAATAATGAATTAATTCTTACGGCATGTTGTGAATTTATCTTGATGAGTATATCGAACCAAGTATCAGGTGCCTGGCCCGTCTTAAATTTTTTGTTTTTACGAAACATTACTAGAAATGATTCAAGTCCAACCACAGGCGGAGCCAGGATTTGAACTTAGGAGGGGAGGGAACGACTAATTTCATAAGGTACACTCGAAAAAATTTCAAAAAATTTAACTAAAAACAACGAAAATTTCAAACTGTCTTACGTAACGTAGTTGTGTTTAATGTTCGCTTTTTGGTTTGCTGATAATGCATAGTCCAAGGTTACCAAGACGATCAAAGATTCGGAGACGTAGGCAGTGACGGAACAAGGTTGGATGTTCGGGGGCTTATACCGACCCACATAATTGGTGTTGAAAATAAGTTAATAACAATATCAACCAATCAATTAATGCATTTCATAAAGAAAATTGTTTAGATAGTATTACATCAACAGCAAATCCATGTTTGGTAAGTTGGGATTTTATCAAGGTGAAGAGAAGAGTTGATGCCGAGGCTTGAAAATATGATTGCTGCCAATGGTGGATCGGAAAACCTCGAATAATAAAGGGAATTCTTGCAATCCAAATAGAAAAATCGGTATGCAAGAGAAGACGGAAGTGAAAATCCAAGCATATCCAAAGTTGAATATGATGTGAAATGTGGCAGTGAAAGCCACCATCATAGTAGCTATCGAGAAGAAGAGCAATGTGAGTCCGATCATTAGCATTTGGGGCAAAGACTGAAGAAAATCCTTCTCAGCATACCTCGATGTCATGATCGATAGGAACATTAGAATCGAGGCTGTTGAGGAAATCAACGAAACTGAATCTGAGATGACAAAAATCCATAACCAAGCATCTTGGCTAGCTGGAACCTTTAGTGCAGCTCCAAATACTACGCCTGCTATAAGCGTGGCGACAACACTACAGGATCCTGCTGTTTTTCGTAGCCATTCTTCTCCTTCTTTTCTTAGTTCTTTGTGTTGTTGGGTAAATAAAGCCTTTGCTGTCAGACCCTCTTCATTTTTTGATTCTGCTAGTTGAGGTTGGACAATGTCTTCAACAACCTGATTCATTAGATCATACAAGGATTGTGTTAATTGTGTTACGAGTTACTCCCTCTGTCCCGCTCATTTGTTGTCCTATTCTATTTTGAGGTGTCTCAGTCAATAGTTGTCATTTCTATTTAAGGATTGCATTTGATCAGCAATTTGATTCTACACATCCAATTTGGTCCACTTGTCATCTTATAATTGACCACCTCCCTTTTTCTTGGTCTTTGCGCCAAACCAAAGGACAACAATTGATCGGAACAGAGGGAGTATATGAAATACAAGAAAAACAGAAACAGAGGATAAGGCACCTTAAACCATAGCATCTCTCGCTGCATCTGCAATGCAGCGCCTGAGATGCAATTGAGTCTATCAGAAGACGGTAACTTGGCAGCCAAATGAAGTATGTTATCACCCGTATCCTTATGTATATAGGTCGCTAGCAAATCTTTGATGGCACCTATCTCAAAAATCAACCTAAATATAGTTTCTCGACGGAATTGGACCGCCACATGAAATATGCTTCGGTGTTTCTCATCCAATTTCCAGATCAAATCAGGATACCGACCAATAAGCGTAGTGACAAACTCAACATTACCCACTTCAACTGCCACAAACAGTATCCGCCAAGGATCTATCATTAGGCTTGCTTGGCTTTCTTGGGGTTCCTGCAACACTCTTTCCCATAAGCGTTTTACCAACTCGAGTTTCGCTTGTAATGCCTTTTTCTCCTTGCCTGACACTACACTTTAACTGATACTTGTTAATGTCTCTATTTTTTGAGGAGATTTTTTCTTAGAGAAAAACGTACATAATATAATGGGAATATTTATAATAGTTGGGCCTCAACCATCACCTTAAGGTTTTGGTTGAGATGGTTCATCTATCACAGAATCAGTTGAGTCAGAGGGAGCATTATTATTATTATATAAAACTGAAATACAAACGGTTTGCGAGCTGATAATTAAAGAAACCACATGAAACTCACATCTATTGTAGAATCTACTCCAAAACCCTTGAGATTTTTTAGATGACTTCTGAGACTTTTTCGCCAGAACATGTAGGGGTGTCTCTTTCGTTTGATCATCACGAGCAACGGCTAAATCTGGATGATCTATTATAATTCCAAGTGCGATATCTGCAACATATATTTTGCCCGTGTTAAGAGTATAAAACCAATCTTAAGACTCCAGCTATTAGCTTAAGTTTTGGTTAAGATGCTTCTTGACATGGTTATCAGAGCCACTGCGACCAAAAAGTCACGGGTTCGAATCCCACCCCCCTCAACTCCTCAACTCTAAGTGGAATATTAAGCACCAGGTAAGGGAATGCCTGCTGGCTGCAGTTGCATCCACACTTCAAGCCCAACGGGGCTTCCCGAATTGGCATCGAAAAAATATTGTATTCACGAATTTGGAATGACTTATGATATAAGTGATCATTTTGTTTTCATTTGAAAAACATTGGAATTGAAAATCTTCATTATTTTGATTGCCAGATTCATTGTAAAAATGAGGGAACTTTCTTACACGACCACAATTATGTCGTAGGACTCATTATTTCACGAGAATTTGCACTTCCTAACTCGAACAAACGACGACTTCAAAAAGCGAAGGCCAAAACAGATGTAGATTAGGGAGGGAGAGACATACCATATAAATCAGTATTGATAATACTAAAGAAAAGAGAGATCAATTCCTTGTGGACGAGGCTATGGGTGCACTTTAAGAGGTAATTAACCATCTCTCGGTGTCCTAATAGCGCGGCCATATGGAGAGGGGTCAGACCTTTGGTGTTTCGAATCATTGGTAAATTATCGTTAGCCTCTACCATAACTTTGGCAATTGCCACCGTCCCTGAAGCCGCTGCAAAGCATAGTGCTGTATTTCCGATGTTATTTGTTAGAGCCAAAGTGTGCCAGGAATTTGAGCGTACCATTAAGGTTACTAGCTGTGACACAAAATCAACATGCCCTGCCACAGCCGCGATATGCAGTGCCGTGTCGCCTCGCTTTGTGATTTTCTCAGTGAAACAGGTGTGATATAGGTCGTGAATCTGTGATGCTGTTCTCCAGTCCCCTCTTAGAGCTGCTTTGTATAGCCGCACCCCATAATTCAAGTAGTCATTCCTTCTTGACTCTGTCATTCATCAACGTCATGTCAATAGACTGCTACTCTGCTAGTTAGTACTCCGTAGTATTTTTTCCCTTTTCATATCTTATCATTTTTACCTATTGTTTTAGTTAATTTTACCAAATAGAGTCCGGACAATTCACTTTTTTCACTTAATTGGTTGTTCACTATCAATCGATTATTTATCTATTAGTATTGATCTCGAACAATACGTCCGGTATATATAAAGTTTTTTTTTTTTTTTTAATGTATGATAGCCTCATTAAATTTTCAGATTTCATCCCATTGTATTTTTTTTTTTGAGAAAATCCCATTGTATTTTTATATAAGGGAGAAAATGGAACAGATAAAATAATCAATAGAATTGAGTAAAGTCAAAAAATTAAATATGTATTCTGTGAAGACGGGATATAGGTTGCTAGTTGAGGATGGAGCGTCGGAGGTCGAGCAGTCCGATTTTGCAAATGAAGGTTGGTTATGGAAGACGATTTGGAAGGTCCCTGTTCTCCCGCGGATTAAGGTTTTTATGTGGCAATTATGCCATGAAGCGATTCCAACGAAGGTTAACATTGCTCGTCGTCTGGGTAGTGAAGATGTCGCGTGTCCTCGCTGCCATAGTGAGCGAGAGTCTTGCCTTCATGCTATACGTGGTTGTGGGTGGGGTAAGGAGATTTGGGAGGAGGTGGGGATTGGTACGGGGGTGTGGCGGGGTGTTGCATTGGTGAGAGATTGGGTGGAGGCGACTTTGAGGGAGTTGGGGGAGAAGGAGAGGGTGTTGTTCCTTGTTACTTGTTGGGTGTTATGGGAAAGGAGGAATAGGATGGTTTTTGAGGAAGAGAGGTGGGATGTGGGAGGGATTATGAGGAGAATTTGGGGTATCATATGGGAGATGGAGTCGGTGCAGGACAATAAGGTATCGAGTATTGTGGAAGGGAGCCGGCTAGGGAGCTGGGAACCGCCGGGTAGTGGTGTGTCTAAAATCAACACGAATGCAGGGGTCGTGGAGGGTGTAGGTGTGGGATTGGGAGCGGTTAGTCGGAATTCGGCGGGTGAGGTTGAGTGGGCTGTGGTGTTGCAACGTGGCTCGGGGTGTGCAGTAGATATGGCGGAGGCTGAAGCGATATTGTTGGGACTGCGTGAAGCAATCAGGATGCAGTCAAGAAATGTTGTCATTGAAAGCGATTGTCTGATCGTGGTTGATGATTTGAAAAGGAATAGACGTGGTAGAAGTGAATTATTTGCGATGTATGAGGAAATTAGACAGCTTAGTTTAAGTTTTGAGTCGATTGTTTTTAAGCATATTAGTAGGAATTTTAATAAGTTAGCACATATGTTAGCACATGCTATGCCATGGTTTCATGGTAGTCGGTTTTGGACGTCGGATTTGCCAGCTGAGTTTGGTATTGTAGCTCTCTCTGATGTTAGTAATATAATTTAAGGCCTTTATGGTTTTTAAAAAAAAAAAAATTAAATATGTGATTTAATGAATATATTTTTTTTACCACTAAACTAATGATTCTTTTTATAAATTTTCTCATATTATTTTAATGTATTTTTTATTTGTCATTCCAACTACGCATGTGAGTGTTTTCGGGCATTCACTGTCAGTCCCAAGCCCGGATAAAGGAGGAGGGTTGCGGTAGGTCTGTGGTAGCCAGCATAAAAACTTAGTCACATTTTATGGACATGAATCGAAATTTGAACATCGTTTGGGCGTCTCCTCAGAAACGACGCGGTGCACTTCTTAGACCCGGATGTAGTGAAGAGTATGTGAGGGTTGTTAGGTCGTCGTCCAGAAGCGACGCGCCACCTTTACACCTGGGTTGGTGTCAAATAGGCAAGGGTGTGCTACATCTTCTAGGCCCGGGTGTAGTGAAAAATATGCAAGGGTTGTTAGGTCGTCGCCCGAAAGCGGCGCGCCACCTCAAAGTATAGGTGTGGTCTCAAATGGGTTTGGATCTAGAAAGCATGGTCAAGAGCGGGTAAAGAAATCAAGGCATGACTTTAGGAAGGGTGGTAGGTTACGTTTTGGTACTTGGAATATTATTGGCTCTTTGATAGGGAGACTAGCTGAGTTAGGGGAGGTTATGAAAAGGAGGAGGATGCATATAATGTGTCTACAAGACACAAAGTGGGCCGGAGATAAAGCAAGGGTGATAGCGCCTTAGGGTTATAAGCTTTGGTACACAGGTAAGGACAAAAGTCGTAATGGAGTGGGTATTAATTGTCATTGATAAAGATTACATCGATGATATGGTAGAAGTATCGACAAAGAGTGATAGGATTATGAGCATTAAGCTTGTAGTCTGGGATGAGGTGCTGACTGTGATAAGTGCTTACGCACCTCAAGTAGGATTGGATGCTTCTTTTTTACGAGCCTTCTGGAAAGATCTGGAAGAGGTTGTAGAACGAGTCCCTATATTGGAAAGAAATTGATCATTGGTGGTGACCTCAATGGGCATGTGGGTACTAGTCGAGTTGGCTTCGAGAGCATTAATGGGGGTTGTCGTCTCGGGGAGAGAAATGAAGCAGGAAGTGACATATTAGATTTTGCTTTAGCATATGACTTGGGCATAATGAACACTTGGTTTGACAAAAGGCATTCTTATTTGGTGACTTATAGGAGTGGAGGAAATGCTAGTCAAATTGACTTCCTTTTGGTAAGGAATGTGCGTGTGGAGGAAAGAGTACACCGATTGCAAGGTCATACCCGGTAAAAGTACCGCAACACAGCATAGGCTAGTGGTGCTTGATTTTCGGGGTAGGAGAGACTTGAGGAAGAGAAAGGTAATCGGTGATCAGAGGTAAGAATCAAGTGGTGGAAGCTACAAAGGGAAAACCAACAAGCGTTATTTTTGGATAAGTTCAGAAGGAGCGATATTTGGTCGGATTGCAAGGAGAAAGATATAGATGCAACGTAGGATAAATTGGAGCATGTTGTAAAGGATTTGGCGAGGGAGGTGTTAGAGGAATATAAAGGAAATAGACCATCAAGTAAGGACACATCTTGGTGGAACGATGAGGTGAGATAAGCGATAAAGACAATGCGTGAATGTTATAAGGTTTTGGGAAAATGCATGAGTGATGAGAACTTTGAAAAGTACAAAGAAGTTAGACGAGCCGCTAAAAAGCTAGTGCGTGATGCGAGGGCAAAAGTTAACCAAGAAGTGTATGCCAGGTTGGACACGAGAGAAGGAGAGTCTATAAACTGGCCCGCATAAGAGACCGAAAGACGAGGGATATTGGGAGAGTTAGGTGTGTGAAAGATATGGACGACAAGGTTCAGGTTCAGGATGACGAAATAAAGGCAAGATGGTGTTCTTCCTTTTATACTTTATTCAATGGACATCGGGAGCAAGGTTTTGGGGATGTACAAGTAACACAAAGTATGGCTAATCGGGTATTTGTGCGTAGAATACAAAAGAGTGAAGTTAGAAAGGCGTTAAGGAAGATGGGGTCGAAGAAAGCCGGGGGACCGGATGGTATACCCATAGAAGTTTGGAGGTGCCTGTGGGAGAAAGGAATCGAACGGGTAACCATGCTCTTCAACAAGATTTGGAGGAGCAACAAGATGCCATTAGCTTAGAGGAGAAGCTCTCTTGTCCCTTTGTATAAGAATAAAGGTGATGTTCAAGAGTGTTCCAATTATCGTGGAATTAAACTTATGAGTCATACGATGAAGTTATGGGAGCGAATAATCGAGCAAAGGCTTAGGAAATATGTAGACATCTCGGATAACCAATTCGGATTTATGCTTGGAAAAGATCGACTATGGAAGCGATTTTTATCATGAGACAGTTGATGGAACACCATCGTGACAAGAAGATAGACCTGCACATGGTTTTTATTGACATGGAAAAGGCATATGATAGGGTAACGAGAGAAGTACTTTGGTGGGATTTTGCGAGAAAGGGTGTGTCTCGAAAATATATTGACCTCATAAAGAACATGTATGAGGAGGCTAGTGCAAGAGTTCGCACTAATGTTGGGAGAACGGAAGAATTTCCCATTACCATTGGGGTGCATCAAGGTTCCGCACTTAGTCCCTTTCTCTTTGCTATAGTTATGGATGAGTTGACAAGGGATATTCAGGACGACATCCCTTGGTGTATGATGTTTGCGGATGATATTGTGTTGATTAATGAGACGAAAGAGGGGGTTGAGAGAAAGTTGGAAATGTGGAGGCATACTTTGGAGACTCATGGGTTTAGGCTAAGCAGGAGTAAGACCGAGTATTTGAGGTGTCAGTTCAATAGCGTGGCGAGGTCGAGATCAACAGAGGTGGCCGGGGAGTATTATTTTTGATGGAAATGTTGTTGAGAGGTCAGATTTCTTTAGATATCTAGGATCTATTATTCAAAAAGATGAGGAGTTAGACGGAGATATGCCCCAAGGATTAAAGGGAAAATTGTATCGCACGGCGATTAGCTCTGCCTTACTTTACGGCTCCGAGTGTTCGGTCGTGAAACATTGTCACATTTAAAAGATGAGTGTGGCGAAGATGCGTATGTTGAGGTGGATGTGCGGCCATACAAGGAAAGATCGATTAAGGAATGAGGTGATTAGGGAAAAGGTGAAAGTGGCGCTAATAGAAGACAAGATGATGGAAAACCGACTAAGATGGTTTGACTATGTGAGAAGGAGACCTATGGACACAACAGTCAGAAGGCTGGAGACCTGGGCAACATAAAAGGTTGCTAGGGGTAGAAGGAGACCAAAACAGACATGGCTGACGGTGATACAGCACGATATGAGATTTCTCGGGATGGATGAGGGAATGGTGACGGAGAGGGCACAACGGAGGGAAATGATACATGTGGATTTTTAGTATTTGACGTTATTTGAGATATTTAATGTTTTTATTTAATTTTAAAAAAAATTATTTGTTCTTTTCGGATTTATTACATCTTTTTACCAACAAATTTCTTTTATATTAATACTTTATTCACTTTTAAGATACTTCGGACCCTTAAGTTTTACTTCGGTTTTCAAAATCGTTTTAATATTTATTCTCGATTTAAATTCTAAGTTTTTATAAAAGAAATCCGGACTTCGATTTTAAAACCTATAAGTTTACCTGACTTTTGTATTATGTTTTTACTCCCATTTTATTTTTCACTTTTTCTTTTCTATCTTTTTCGCATTTTGAGGTGTGCGTTCACCCATCGACGGTTCCAGAGGATGATTCATGTCAGCCAACCCCAAATTATTTTGGGATTAAGGCTCTGATGTTGTTGTTGTTGTTGTTGTTGTTGTTGTTGTTATTTGTCATTCCCTAATAAGTAATTATACACTAATAAAACATTTAGCAATTTATAGTTTATAATTTTGTACCAGTTTCATTTAATTTTTATGAAAAGATTATAATTTAGAAGTTAATGAAATATTATACTCCCTCTATTTTTATTTTTTTCCTTCCCATTTGCTTTATTGCTGTTGCCAAAACGGAACTCTGGCCGTATTGTTCGACGTCTATATGTTACTTTTTTTGGTCGAATTTTTTTTCGTGAAATATGTCTTGATAATAAGTACGTGTAACTGTTTTGATTTTATAAATAAAATATATTTTATTCTCCAACTTATTTACGGTCAATGTTTGGAAAATTTGACCTCTAAGTAAATGGGATAAAATTAGAAAGTAGAGGGAGTAGTTTATTAAAAGATTACCGTTCAATGAAAAGATAATAATATAACTAGTTTTAAACCCGTGAAATACACGGGCTGTTTTATACTCCGTAGTTAGATGATTACCTTTAAGGTAATATTCCATATATTGTTAATAAATTTAAATTCATACGAAAATTGATATTATATAAATGTAGAATACAACAAATTAGAGTTGGTTATTTATACAATTGGTATCCATATTATTTTAACTAAACGATAAGTTATGAAATTAAGACATGACTAAGATATAAGCCTGTCAAATTTTGACCCGACGTCATCCATTTTTTCCAAGGTTAAAACCCGAAAATCTGGAGCAGTAACTCGTTCGATATGGAACCCTAAATGACCCGTTAATTTAAGTGAAACCCGACACGAACACGTCGACCCGTTCAGTCAAAGATAAACTAAAATAATTTTTATAAAAATATTAATATTTATAATATAATATATTTGAAAAAATAATTAAAAAACTAAACATTGAATATGATTAAAATATTCATATTAAAGTGCTGTTTGGTCAAGCTTTATAAGTGCTTTTCTAACCAAATAAGTAGAAGTTAGGCCAAACAATATAGGTGATGTTTGGTCAAGCTTTATAAGTGCTTTTCTAACCAAATAAGTAGAAGTTAGGCTAAACAATATAATTTTGGTGTATATAAAATAACTTTTGAAAAGTCAAAATCTAAAAATAAGCCACTAAAAGGAGAAGCACCAAGTTTCTACTTCTACTTCTACTTCTACTTCTCACATTATTATTATTCACCAAGTTCCCTATAAATTTCATATTTTTTATTTTTTGCATTTTTGTACGATTTATACTCTATAATAATTATAATCTTCTTTAACTCTATTAATGCCCACGGATTATTTCTTTTACTAATCGCTCCTAGAAATTGATTATGATTGTAGTGGAATTACCCTTGACTTAATGGATGCTTTGCTAATCGTCTCTATTATTGACGGTCTTTCACAAAATTGATTGTTATGGTTTTGGTCCTATGATATTTTTGTTAATTGCAATTTCTTTCAGTCTTATGAGTTGAGATGAAAAAAGAGTTATTAATTTAATAATTATTGCATAAGACCGTCTTATAGTGTGAGAGATCCTTTAATATGTAAAAAAGATGAATGTTCAACTTATAAAGGTAATATCACGTACCATAGTGTAAGACCGTCTTATCGTCTTAAAGCGTGAGACTTTCCTTTTATTGTAAAGATGATAAATGGTTAACTTAAGTAATATCTCATAGTATAAGACAGGGTCTTATATGTAAAAAGATGAATTTTTCCCTTATAGAAGTCTTACATTGTGAAACTGACTTATATGTAAATAAATGAGTTTTAACTTATAAAAGTTTTACATTGTGAGACGTCTTAAACTCTTAATGTCTTATATATATGTAAGTAATATAGTTAACAAAAAAACAAAGTGAAAAAATAGGATAAAAGCAAGTAGGCCAATTATATCAATTTTTTAAGAAGCTACTTTTACAAATGTTAGGCCAAACAACTTCAACTTTTTCAAGAAGTAGTTTATGAAAAAACTCATTCTTAGAAGTAAAAACTCTTTTACATAAACTTGGTCAAACAGCACCTAAATATACTTTAGTTTTTAAAAATATTTTTCTGATCTATAAATGGCGTTAGATATTAATTATTGACCCGCACTTTACCCCTAATAACCCAACCCATAACCCGTATTACTCGACCCGTATTTAAACCCACCATACCTGACATGTATGTTCCGACCCGCCCAACCCGTTTGAGATCTATAGACAGCATAAATGATATATAAGTATATAACCCCAATTAAATGGTATAAGAAATTATCGGGAAAATAATATCAAATGAAGCCCGCCCTTCTACCCTTGTATACACATTAAAAAGTCATCGGAAAATAATAATAATAATGCTTGTAAATTGTATTCATAAATTATAGGTTAAGACAATCTCAACTATGAAACTGTCCATTTTTGTTAATAAAAAAAACGTTCAGTTTTATTATTAAATTAATAAAAAAATTATCTTTTTATTTAATGAGTTAAAATTTATAAAATAAGAGAGTCTCACACCATGAGACGATCCATGTTTATAAAAAAATAAAATAAAATTCATTTAATGCTAACAAAAAAGTTGTCTTTCCACATTATATAACCGTCTCACATTATAAGACCGTCTTAATTTAATAATTAATGACAACCACAATAGCTGATAGAGTCTTTTTTTTACCATTATTGTAGTTTGTAGATTTAACATGGTTAGGAGTACGTTTGTTTTTTGGAAGAGTACCATCAATATAGGAATTTAAAATATATTACGTAATTTCGGTTATAAATTAGTTTTAAAATTATATATTCCGTAATTTTGCTTATATAAATATATTCTATAATTTTGCTTGGAAGAATATCATATCATATAGCTATAGACCTATAGTAAATTAGTTTATAATCTATTTTTGCTTAGATATTATATTTATATTTATTATTTATTTTATAATGTTTTTATAATACACAAAAGATTATATGGCTTTTAAAGATATATTGTGTAAGAATTTATATGTTTTTAAATTTTTATTTTTAAAGATATATTGTATAAGGATGGGAGATATTTTCAAAATATATATAAAATATACACCGAAATATATATAGAATCCATATTTGCTTATATATCATATTTATCAAGATATCATATGTTAATTTACCATAGGCTGCCACGTCATCTTTGCTAGTTTATTATGCTGCCATGTCAGCAGCAAACTTAGAGGATTAATATATAGATAGATGAATGAAAGTTTCATTTGCTTTCTTATTTAAGTATATGCATTTTGGAAGAAAACTTTTGAAAATGCTTAATTATTATGGGGTTTTTCTAAAATGTGTCCAATAGGCACATGATAATACTTATCTAAATTTAAAGTAATTGCCCTAATTAATTTATTCTCTCTCCTAGAATATTTATTACTCACCCAATCATGTGTGGAGAAAAATAAGGGAGGGATGATTGTAATTAAGACAATTTAGGAAATTTGAATAAATTAATGAAATAATTTGGATTAACCTATGCCTAAGCCATTTATTATCATGTGCCCATTGGACACATTTTAGAAAAACCCTTATTATAAGTAAAATATACGGGATGACTCTAATTCTATACATACACGTAGATTAGCTACATCTACATACATGTCCTTCGACCTTTGGTGTAAAGCGAAAACTTATTCAGATTATTATTCTGTCCGTCCCATTTATTGCTTTTATTTATTTATTAAAATACCTTTATAATGAATAAGTAAACAAATTTATTAAAATAAAGGAAGTATATGAATTTTTTATATACAATATACTCCCTCTGTCCTAGTAAATAATTTACATTTGCTTTAATAAAGCAAATGTAAATTATTGACCGAGACGAAAGAGGTATATCATAACTAGCAAATGAAACACAAAGTTGTTACCAATTCAATTCAACAACAATAATACAATGATTAAAAATTAAAAGAAGTGGATGGAGAGAAACTCACCAGCCAATAAATCGTTTGACCCCATGGTTATCGATCCTAATTACGCTCTTGTTAGACTAAAATTCCAAGCAAGTAAATCAGGATGCATGCATATATATGTCATAATATACATCACTAATAGTACTCTTATATTGAGCCAAGATTGACCTTGTTTTGGTCATGCATGTTGTTAATGTTGAGGTTGCTAACTAAGCCTATGTCATTTAATAATTACTTTTGTAATAATATTATACCCCATAATAAAATGTGTTAATTGCAAGTGTTTAGGACCAAGCTTAACCTAAGCTAAGTCTCCCTTCTCTTAATAACCTTTTGGTGCCTCCCTTTGGCTAATTTTGACCTTTATTTACAACAAAGTTGTCTCCCCTAGCTTTCTGACTAATTGTAGACGAAGTAGTACAGCACTAAACCCTAGCTTGAGTACTGGGGAGTGGGGGTGAAATTTTCAAATCCATGCGATGTCTCTGTTTGTTTTAAAATATCTCTCACAAATAAAAAAAACGACAAATAAATAATTGGATAAAATGAGTAGTTGTTCAGTTAGATCACTAGAGATAACTTCAACTCAAGTAAAGATAACTTTTCTTTTCACAAAATGTGGGTCCATGTTATCTTTAATCTGGATGAGAGGGAGTCTTGTATCAGCGAAAAAAGAGAGGATTGAGACAAGGGGATTTATATTTTCAATTGGTTTTAGAATGAAACATCTTTGATTCGTGAGGTGGACAGTGGTCTCTTTTTCCTACCCGTAAAACCATAAATGTGTCTAGCTAATACAGTACTCCCTCTGCCCCGGTCATTTGTTGTCCTTTTTCATTTTTGGTTGTCTCAGTCAATTGTTGTTCTTTCTATTTTGAGAATGAATTTAATGAATAATTTGATCATTAACACTCAATTTGTTCCACTTGTCATTTAGTAATTCGCTCTCTCCTCTTTTCTTGATCTTTGTGACAAAATCAAAGGACAACAATTGACCGGAACGGAGGGAGTATTAGATTCCATGAATGAACGAACGAACTAATTGATTACACTCTTAACTTGAATAAAAACCCATCTTTGAACGACTCAAATTATAACAAAGACGAGACGTTTTTATTAATTTTCCTAAATTGTTTACCGTTCTAACAAACTGTGGATATATAAATTTTGGATAGTGATAGGGCGTCACGTCCAAATTGGGTGTCACCCTTTCACAACCATTCTTAATTGAAGGGTCCCACTCACCCGATGTGAGAGGGTGGCGCCCAAATTAGGTGTCACCCGGTGACGCCCTTTCATTTTCCAATTTTAAAATACCCGTCGAAAAACTCTTACAAGTTACAACGGTAGCTAGCTAATAATGATAACTAAAGAAACTTCTAGGGTTTTGTACGTATAAATTAGATGTCCTTCACCATTCTTCTTCATTTCTAACCTCCATACTTAGCTTGGCGCCTTGGCTCCTTCAGAACTGCACCTCAAATATTAGTCATTGGACTACTCCTTTTTACCTTCATCTTAATTATGGTCCTTTGGTTTAGGCGTAAAGAGGTTATCCTTCTCAAAAACTTCTTCAAACTTATATTAGGGATGACTTGTGGCTACATTCTGTGACTCACCAGGCCATTACCTGATCTTTGGCCTCGTCCAGATAGCCAAAAACTCCGTCGTGATCCTACGCAGACACGTCCCCTCTACCCAAATTGTTGCCTCCCCCAAACCATACCCTAAAACTTTATGTTTGTTGCGTTTATGCCTTGAATCTGTTAGTAGCCACTTCGAACTACTATGCGGGGGTTTGTGCCTTGATTCTATCATCTGTATTGGGCTATGATCTGTCTTGGGCCTTATTAAGTCATTATGTATTAGGTCTTAGAGAGTATTATATAAACTCTCTAAGCCTCTCCCTAGCAGTCATGCTTATCATACCGTCTGAATCTGTAATCTGAAAACTCCTCACATATCAATAAAACACTCTCTCTTCTGCCCTGTGTACGTAGCTAACAAACCGTTAGTGAACCACGTAAATCTGTGCATTGCTTTCTTTATTGTTTTTATTTGTCTTTCTTGCTTCTGTTATAACAATGTTGATGCTTCCTTTTGTCCCTCCTCGCTCCCTTCTTTACAACTGTGTGTAGTTGTGTCGTGAGAGATTCACTTGGTTCTTGGGTCCTGTTTTGATCAAATGTATGGAATATGGAGAACATTTCCCGTGTATAAACTATGAAATTATTGATCGTGTACATCTGAAAAACCTTAATAAGCTAACAAGACTTTATTAAGAATTTAAGAGACAATTCTCTTATCAAAATTAGGACAATTGCTTGGTCGGCCCCAATAAAAAATTATCTGATCTTGCCTTGTATTACAAATTTACTTTATAGTTGAAAGATTATATTACGGAGTACATAAAAATTAATTTTTCCAAAAGTCTATGTCAAGAATATATGATAACGAATGTTAATAATATTTAGACAAAGTCTTGAAGAATATTTCTCGAGGAAGCGTGGGTAACACGTCGATTTTTCTGACATGGTATGAGCTTGACTGATCCCTTGACAATCGTCATTTCCCGCGAGAAATTATTTAAAAACAAGAAATAATGTTAACAACATTATAAGCGTTATCATTAACTACCATGAACACGGGCGAACGGCTACAACTAAAAACAAAGATGTAGATTAGCATGCATGGTTAAGCCACCGGAGATCTGCAAATCTAATGAATGGCACGCACATGTACGGCTGCTCCGAAATGAAGGTATATTATACAGTCCTAAGTCCTTCATCCTTTATTGCATTTATGGGCGGCTTACAGTTTTAGTTGCCGCTTCATCTATTTCATGCGACTGTAACTAGCTACGGGATAGTCGTTGCTATTCTATTTGTTGCATGAGATACTTATAGGGCGTTACCGAGTGTCTTCTCAGACGCTCTTGTGTAAGGTTCATCATTTTCACGAATCCTGCAACTCCAGTTCATCATTTTCACACGTCCCGCAATCCGGCATGTTATACCGCATAGTCCATTAAGAAGAATAACATAAGGTAGTGTTTGGAAATACGAAATTGGTTACATTTTTATGATTTCAATTGTAGAAAACAGAAAGTTTGAATTCAATTCGAAGTCCAATTCCAAAAGTTTGTTGGGAACCCTATGGAATTCGAATTGGGCGGGGACGGATATGGGGTCGAGGTCATCAAGTTTTCTTTTATTTGAAAAATATATTGTCACAGAAAATATTTGCGATCGGAAAAAATATTATAAATAAAAATATTGCGATGAAATTTGCATAAAAAAATGTAAATAGTGATAGAATTGATGACTACTATATGGTAGGAATTCGATCGAGATACTCAAATATTAACTAGTTTGGAATTAGTGAGGAATTGAGTCCAGTTCCAATTCCAAATTCTAGGGGTTCCCAAACGCTTGATGTCTCAATTATGGAATTCAATTCCAATTATAGTTTTTGGGTTCCGATTATTTGAGTGTCTCGTACCAACACTAATAGACCTGGCAGAATAATCGGAACCCAAAAACGATTGAAAATATCTGAATTGATAATCGATCACACCCGATATGAGTGACGTGAATATTACACAAAACCCGAGTAAATATAAACCTGAATTAAAAATATTTATCTTCTTTTAAAACACTCTCACTTATTCATTCTAAATTTGTACCTTCAATTTTCATAGTTCACCTAATTGTATTTTGATATTAGAAAAAAAATTAAACTACAAAAATAATAAAAAAAAATTAAGTATGTAATGAAATTTTTTTTATCACAAAGTTAATGATTTTATTTTATAACTTTTCTTAAATTATCTTAATAAGTTTTTTTCACGTAGCTAATAATATTATATTATTGTATTATAGAGTGTAAGTATCCATCAAGTCATTTTCGAAGAAAAATTAACGATTTTCCATTTTATAATTTTGAACCCCTTTTATTTTATTTTGATTAAAACATTATAATTATAGTTTAGAATTTAATGAAAAAATAATGCTTTAAGAAAAAAAAAATTATAGTTTAATGAGAAAAAAATAAGTTGGATTTGAATTATTACATTCAAATTAAAAAAATATAAGAATATTAAGCTAATTTTTTTATACCCCCAACTCAAGAAAATTTTAAATGGAAATTCAGTGTGTGTTTGGCCTATTTTTTAAAAGTGTTTTTGGCCTTAAAAACACTTTTTGGCCAAACACATCATTTTTAATAAATTAAAAAAAAATCTCAAAAGCTAAAAAACCATCTTTTTTTCCCATAAAAATAGAAATAGCAATTTGGTGCTTTTGCTTTTGAAAAACACTTTTAGAAAAATAAAAACTTGTTTTTAACAAGTTATGCCTAACATGCTCCAATTGTACTAATATTGAGTCGTCTCAATAAAATAATCCGTTTGTCACCAGGTCATACCACTCGAGGTCGTTATCTCATATTCGTTTCTCTATTGTACATAAACCTATATGGTGCAAAAGGAAATGAAGTATTATGTTGCACGTGTACGTATGCTACTGATTCAATCTAGCAAACGGGTGTAACCAGGTTGAGTAAGGGTCAGGTCGTCCAGTTTGAATATGATCATCAATCGGTTTGACAAAACTTGGGTTAGAGCGGGTCATTTTCGGGTTCGTTATTATCATGTATTTTACTGAATGAACAGATCAATTTGAGTTATGGATTAAATTTGGGTTGTCATTTCAGATGCTCAGGTCAAGTATCGGGTTACTCAAGTCGGGTAATTCTGATAGGTCAATCTTGCTACTACTGATGAATAAGAATAAGGCAAGACATTAAAAACCAATTACATCGTTTTGTTAAGGTTAAGAACTATTGACTGTGCCTCTAAATTATTATAGTAAGCTTTTGGTAGAAATGATATTCTCACATGATATGATGGCCTAATTATTAACTCGAGGTGTCAAGTTCTATTCGTAATAGACTCCAAATCTCACTGGTGAAATTTGAGCACACGATATAAGAGAACATGTCTATTATCCACTATCGATCAAAGATATTCCCTTCTTCCCGATCATTTGTTTGCATATTCCATTTTTTGGTGTCTTAGTTAATTGTACAATTTCTATTTTAGGGATACCTTTGATAGACAATTTGATCTTCCACAATCAATTCTGTCCACTTGTCATCAAATAATTGATCTCCCCCTCCTCCTTTTTATTAGTCATTGTGTTAAAACAAAGGTAAATAAATAACCGGAACAGAGGGAGTATATTAGAAGAATACTTTATTACAAATATATTAAGAAACAATAAATCAACAGGTTTATTCTTGAGATATATCTAATAATGTATTGTCCTATTACATCTTTAATATTCACTCTTTATTAAGGCTGGTTTAGGCAAATATCGTTTTGTGGATTTTGTTGGGCTTTGACCCATTGTCGTATTGTATATATATGCGATTTACTAATGAGAAAGGCAGAATAACATTCACCAAAACAGTTCCTTAACATGGTATCAGTGTTTTTTCCAAAAACCTAACCCTCACCACGCCTCTTTGTCATCTCCAACGACGATGGATTCTGGCTCTAATCCTAAAGTCGGTCCTCCCAAGATCGATCCCTTTTCCCCTTACTCTCTTGTTAATCAAGAGGGTCCCGGTCAGTCTATCACCCATGTCAAACTCCGCATCGACAATTATGAAGAATGAAGTCGCTCTATGCGTACGTCACTTAAATCACGACGTAAGTTTGGTTTTTACGATGGGTCGATTGATAAGCCTACCGACAAATTTCTCCTATACCAATGGGAGATTGTTCCTTGCACGATTGTTCAATGGATTATGAACTCAATTGATTCATCCGTCACGAATTCAATCCCATACACCAAGGATGCTCGTGCCCTTTGGTCTGATTTCGAAGAGAGGTTTTCTATTGTTGATGGATCAAAAATTCATGCCATAAAAGCCCAACTTCACGATTGTAAGCAGTCCAAAGGGATGTCCGTTACCACCTATTTCAGTGAACTGAAGGTGTTATGGGACGCTCTCGCTAATTATGAGCTGCCTTTCGCCTGCAAGTGTGGTCGATGCTCGTGTGGTATTGCTAAGGACTCTCTCGCTCTTCAGGATTTGGAGCGTTTGCACAAGTTTCTGATTGGTTTAGACTCCACTCTGTATCCCACCATTCGTTCCCAATAACTTGCTCTTGATCCTTTGCCTTCCTTAAATCGTGTGTACCATCTCGTCCTTCAAGAGGAACGTCTTCATTCACCCGGGGCTGCTGCTGTTGAGGAACCATTCGATGTCATGGCTTTTGCTGTTCGCCGTGAGTCTACATCTTCTTCAACACCAGAATAGCGTGCCTTGCGTGACCTTGAGCGCTAGGAAAGGAGGAAGCTTTTTTGCACTCATTGTAGCGCCTCTGTTCACGAGGTACAATCGTGCCTCATCAAGTCTCAAAAATTCCCGGATTGGGGGGGGGGGTGATTGTCCTCGGACTCTTGAAGAAATATGGGCTAATAAAAGCGTCTCGTATTCTGGTGCTTCGCGTACACTAGCCCGTGCTAACCTTCTCACATCCGAGCATGTTCCTTCCTCATCTCAGGATCGTCTCACTGGCATGTCTCCTAATTGGATTATTAATACCGGAGCTTCTCATCATGTTACAGGTGATGATACATGGTTGGTTGACTCGCACTCGATCCCGCCGTGTCCCGTTAGCCTTCCTAATGGCCATAGTTTCTCGGCTACAATCGCTGGGACGGTTCGGTTAACTGAATTTCTTATTTTGAGCAATGTGCTATATGTCCCTAGTCTTACTTGCAATCTTCTTTCCGTTTCTCAGTTAGTAGTGGCAACTGATTGTGTTTGGAGTTTTATAAATTCTTCGTGTCATATTCAGGACCGTTCTTTGAGGACGAGGATTGGAGTCGGTGAGCTAAGGGACGAACTATATTATTTTCTTCGTGCGGTGGTGAAGCCGGCTATTCATCGGGTGAGCGCTGGCACTTTTTAATTGTGGCATCAACGACTTGGGCATCCTTCAAATAAAGTAGTTAAATTACTTCCGCGTGTCAGTAATTATCGTTAAAATTTGGACCATATTTGTGATATTTATCATGAAGCGAAACATAGTCGCAATAGTTTTGATTTGAATGATAATAAAGCTTTTGCAACTTTTGAGTTAATCCACTGTGACTTATGGGGTCCTTATCGTACTCCTTGTTCTTGTGGTGCGAAGTATTTTTTAACTTTTGTCGATGACTGTTCTCGTGTTGTATGGGTATATCTGCTTCTTGACCAAACAGAGGTGACCGATATGTTTATGAGTTTTTTGGCTATGGTTAAAAATCAATTTTCTACTCATGTTAAATATGTCCGTTCATTCGGACAATGGGACATAATTTTATGCTATGGCGGGTTATTTTTTAAAAAATGGGATTTTCTTTTAAACATCTTGTGTCGGTACGCCCAAACAAAATGGTCGTGTCGAACGCAAGCACCGACATATCCTTAACGTTGCACATGCCCTAATGTTTCAAGCTCATCTTCCGATTTCTTTTTGGAGTGAACGTATTTTAACTGATGCGTATTTAATTAATCGCACTCCCTCTCCGCTGTTGCAAAATAAGACACCCTATGAATTTCTATTTGGGGCGGTACCTTCATATACCCATATTCGTACTTTCGGTTGTATTTGCTTTGGTCACACTTTAAATACAAAAGAGGATAAATTTGGTAAAAGAAGTCGAAAGTGCTTGTTCATTGGTTATCCGCACAATAAAAAAAGGTTGGAAAGTCTTTGATATTATTGCTACAAGAGATATTTTTGTTAGTCGGGATGTTTATTTTTACGAACACAGCTTTCCTTATGCTCCGGAAGGTGTGTCTTCATCGTCTGCAATGCCTTCTACAAATAATAATAGGCTGGTCGATCATGGTCTGTTTGATGATCGGAATGAGGTTACTCGAGCTGCATGGGTTTGATACAGATACACCGGTGAGCTCGGTTAATGCGGGTGAGGCCGCTGACACTTTTGGTAGTACGAGTTTTGACGTCTCAATCGTGGACAATGACACTACTAATGCTGGTGACATGGGTGATGGCACGGTTGTTAGCACCACTAACGTGGACAGTGGCACTATTAATGATGGTGAAATGGGTCGTGGTAAACGTCCTAAAATACCGTCTTCTCGCCTTCGTGGTTACATGGTTGGAACGGCTGCTACCACCGTACGCGCGTCCTCTGCTCCTAGCTCACCTCCCGACTCACCTTGCTCCTCAGGTACTTTGTATGCCCTTGCTAATTATATTACTTATAATAATTTATCCTCTCGCCATAGAGAGTTTCTTGCAGCCATTACAATTGGTGTCGAACCTCCTACCTTTCGTGTTGCCATTACTGTTCCTACTTGGTGCAAGACAATGGAGGACGAGATTACTGCACTTGAGAATAATGCTACATGGGAACTCACTGACCTTCCTTCTGGTAAAAAGGCTCTTGGCTGCCGTTGGGTTTATAAAATTAAATACAAATCTGACGGTAGCATTGAGCGGTATAAGATCGGTTGGTTATTTTTGGTAACCATCAGGTGGAAGGTATTGACTATGGAGAGACGTTTGCACCTATTGTTAAAATGGTTACTATTCATTCCTTTCTTGTTGTTGCTATTAAGAAGTGGGAACTACATCAGATGGACGTGCATAATGCTTTACCGTACGACAATTTGGACGAAGAATTATATACACTAGGTTTTACCAAGGGTAAGGAAGGTAAGGTATGTCGTGTGCGTAAATCGCTCTATGGATTACGTCAGACACCCTGTTGTTCGTTTGGCAAGCTGGCTGCTGCGCTGCGTGAGTATGGCTTTGCTTAGCCTTATTTCGGTTATTCTTTATTCAGCTACTCCAAAGACGAGGTATGTCTTCATGTCTTAGTTTACGTGGACGATCTTGTCATTGCCGGGAGTAATTCAGATGCCATCTTGATTTTTTAAGGCATACCTTGGTAATTGTTTTCATATGAATGGTTTGGGTACCTTGATGTATTTTTTGGGCATAGAGGTTGCTCGTAGCTCCGAGGGTATTTTCTTAAATCAGCGAAAATATGCTCTTGATATTATTTCCGAGACTAGTCTTTTGGGTGCTAAACCCGCCGTCACTCCCATCGAACAACATACAAACTTGGGCTGGATACGGGCGCATTGCTAGATGATGTCGAGTCATACAGGCGGCTTGTGGGTCGCTTGGTTTATCTTACTGTGACCCGTCCTGACCTCTCCTATGCTGTCCACATTTTATCTCGTTATTTACATAAACCACGCAAGGATCATATGAATGCAGCTCTTCGCGTGGTTAGATATCTTAAGGGTAGCCCTGGTCAAGGAGTTTTGTTACGCTCAGATAGTGATTTTAGGGTATCTGGATGGTGTAACTCTGATTGGGATGGTTGTCCTTTGACTCGGCGTTCTGTTTCTGGCTGGATTGTCCTTCTTAGTTCATCTCCTATTTCCTGGAAGACTAAAAAACAGCAAATTGTTTCTCTTTCGTATACTGAAGCCGAGTACAAGGCTATGGCTGCTGTACTTTGTGAGCTAAAATGGGTCAAGCCGGTGTTTTTGTCCCTTGTCCTATGCGCCTTTATTGCGACAGTCAGTCTGAACTACATATTGCTCAAAATCAAGTTTTTCACGAGCGAACCAAGCATATCGAGATTGATTGCCATTTCATTCGCGATGTCATCACTGATGGTTTGATTCAGCCTTCTCATGTCAACACGCATTCTTAGCTTGCTGATTTTTTTACTAAAGCTTTAGCCTCGCCACAATTTATTTTTCTTCTCCGTAAACGGGGCATTCGTTTTTGATCTCGATGCTCCAGTTTGAGGAGGGGTATTAGGGTCGGTTTAGGCAAATATCGTTTTGTGGATTTTGTTGGGCTTTGACCCATTGTCGTATTGTATTTATATACGATTTACTAATGAGAAAAGTAGAATAACATTCACCAAAACAATTCCTTAACACTCTTTAGGGTCAATGTATACTCAACTATTTGAGTGAGGGGGTTTAAAATATAGAAACTCTAGCTTTAATTTGTCTCAAATATCCACTTAAACTTTTAATTTAAATGAGCCTCTTATCCTTTTAAAATTACGACGAGTTTTCCTTAAGACGGAGGAAATAGGAGCTACTATGTAGTAGGTAGAGCCGTAGAGGTGTAGAGTAACTGATTAGGTTCGTCAAAATGGGCTAATGGAGTATATAGATAGTAATCAACGTGCATTATGATTAGTTCTTTTCTTCGAGTTGCTTTCCTTGAATTCACTCGTGCTAAATTGAGAAGATATATTCACCTACTCTTAATCATTTAGCCAATATTTTTTGATATAATTTGTAAAAAATATTTTAATCAATGGTAAATAAATGATTGAAATTAAAAAATTTACTAATTTTAGTAACTCTTTGCAACAAATATAAAACCTTATATTATTTCATGAGAACATGATCACTCTATTTACAACAACTTCTGGATATACTTAGTCACTTGGTTGTATGTAGGAATTTGCATTGCATTGCCCCAAAAATGAAATATCACATGATTTTTGATTTCATGTGAATATTATTGTTTGTTTGCATAAAGGATTGCAATTTATGTAAGCAATTGACAGTAGAATATACCCCTGAACATGATTACAATCATGAATGCCCAAAACAATGCAGAGTAATATGAATAATATGGACTCAATATTTTTTTTTTTTGTTTAAATGAGCGCAGCACTTATGTCGCAGATAAGAATCGAACCCCCAACTTTATGATTGAAGTAAGAAAGCTCTTACTACTTGAACTAACTCTTGTTCTCACTCCCATACACAACTACACAAGAGTGTCAATTACATTTATCTTAAACACCCAATTCTGGATTGGCAATAACTAAAATTAAAGTGCCCCCTTTTTATTTAATCATACTGCTGAACTTATTAAATATATAAGTATTATCAATTAGTACAATACATATTCCGGATTACAAAACAATCAATACAGTCACTGAGAAACACCAGAATAAGCGACATTCACTACTAATTCTAGTAATAATGCTTATTGTGTGTTGTTAAACACTTGAACACCCAATTCCCCTAGGTATGAAAAAAAACACAAGAATATTGTCTCGCAATTATTCTCCAAGTAGAACTAAAGTGAGACAATTAGAGACCGATAAATAAAAATGAATAAAATTCCCAAGAATTGGTTCAATAGAGTAGAATTGGCTCTTTTTGAATAATGAAAACATTGTTAAAAATAATTTCTCAATATGACTTGAAAGTAAGAGAGAAAAAAATATACTCGTATGAAATTTCAATGTTTTTGTAAGATTAAGCATGTGCCCTAAGCACTCCCCTTAAAATATATACTCTCGCATGAAATAATGAAAGGAATACGTGGATTTGTAAGAGATTGAAAGATACTCCCCCCTTTTAATCATTTCTTTACCTTTTTTAATCTTTACGAATGTTATTTTAATCTAAGGGTAAATAAACGATTGAAACGGAAGGAGTAATTTTTAGAGTATTTACCTAAACAAACCCAACACCATATTTTATCCAAATTCAAAATATATGCGAATAACTTTTGGCTCAAAATATTTGGAGAGAAGACATTTTGTAGTCGAAATTGAGTGTTTTTTTTTTTTGGATTGCACTTGGTTGTCTAAGAACTTTAAACTTACCCGCCGAACCAATTCTCTAGAAATCCATTCAATCTTATTCGTAACTAAGACCAAACTTCTTCATCGATATCCTTGCTTGATCTTCAACCAGTCAGCTCATCAATGTTTTCACTTGTTTAGCATATCACGACTATACGATAAACCACATGCATATGAATTACGAGTACGGATCGGAGTACGCGTACTTAGAATAACGCTCTTGTCATCATCAAAACATAATACTTTGAAGTTTGAATACTAGGCGCATGTCTCAAACCTTTGTCTAGGACCTGGCCCATGTCCTCGCTACTGGTGCTTATCGCATTACAAACTTCCCAGAAATTTTCCTTTTCAATTTGCAACATTGCCTCCGAAGTTTCCTTAACATTCTGCCTCCTGCCCATCACATCGATAATTAAAGAATAAACACATTTTCCTTTGTAATATATAATAGGATTATTTATAATAGTTGGGCCTCAACCATAACCTTAAAGTTTTGGTTGAGTTGGTTCATCTATCATGGTATCAGAACCAGTGTGACCGAAGGTCACGGGTTCGAATCCTGGCAACCTCAAAACCCCTCAAAAACTCTGGAAGTGGAATACCAGCACACGGTACGGGGGAGCCGGTGCACAACCAACCACTCTTCAAGTCCAATGGGCATTTGAGTGAGGGAGCGTAATAGGATTATTTATACACGCGCTCAATAGTTAGGCCTTATTTTTTTTAGGGGAAATATAGCAAATCACTCCCGTAAGTTTGATATTATGTGCAATTAAACCCCTTAACTTATAAATGTAGCAAATAGGCCTCATAAGTTTCTCTTAATGTGCAATTTACCATATATCTTATTTTTAGTAATGAAATTAATAAAATTTACTAAATTAAATATATTTACTATTATTAAAAGTCAAAAATATTTATCAAATATTAATCCTAAAATTCCTACTAATTAGAAAGCATGTTTAAATATTTTTTTTATTTTAGTGAAAAAATATTCATAATATGATAATTTTTTTTTTTTTTTTTTTGAAGTTACAATGAAAAGTTACATGTCCAATTTTTTTTGATCTTAAATTTGATTCACATTTTTTGTTGAATATGTAAATATTGTATTTAATTTTTAATAGATGTATTTAAAATAATTTTTATAATAGAAAATAATAGGTTTTAGTTAAAAAAAATGGTAGAAAATTGATTTGGGCTTAATTGCACATTTTTGAAAACTTATGGAGTTAATTTGCTACAAGGGAAACTTAGGGGATTGAATTTCACATAGTACATAAGTTATGGGGGTAATTTGCTACATCCCCGGAACTCTCTTTAAGTTCAGTTCAGATCCTATAAATTCAGTTCAGCAAAATTAAGTTCAGTTCAGTTCAGATCCTATAAGTTCAGAAACGTTCATATCTTATAAGTTCAGTTCAGCAAAATTAAGTTTAGTCCAGAAAAGTTCAGAAAAATTTAGATTTTATAAATTCAGTTAAGAAACTTTAAGTTAGCTTATATTAAATTATTTATGTTAAACTTGTCAATAACTTTTTCATTAAAATTAACATGATTAATTTATAAAATAAGACAATCGTGTGAGACAATTCCACTTTTATATATGAAATAAATATCTTTTAATGCTAATATATACTTCCTCCGTTCCGGTCAATTATTGTCCTTTGATTTTGGCACAAAGACTAAGGAAAAGGGAGCGGGTCAATTACTAAATGACAAGTGGGACAAATTCAGTGTGAATGATCAAATTGCTCATCAATTTCATTCTTTAAATAGAAAGAACGATAATTGACTCCGACACCCCAAATTTAAATAGGACAACAAATAACCGGGACAAAGGGAGTATATGATTTCTCTTTTTATATATTATGATTGTTTCACGTTGTGATCGTCTCACGTTTTTTATTGTTAAATTAATTAATTACATACTATACATAATTATGTCATATACCATACATTAATTTATGCCTTCAAGCTAGATCGATGATCAGTTTATAGTTATGAAAATGAAGACTCATGTAACCCCAGGGCCGTCTCCGTGATTTGAGAGTTCTGTGCGACATTGTAAATAGGGGCCCTAAATTTATTTTCACTCTCTCCATTAACTTTTAACGATTGTAATTTATGTCTCACGCTACAAAATTGTTAGTATAATTATAAGCTTATAGCTTAACGATAATATGAAATTATAACACATTTGAAATTAGATTACTTTCTCTCTATTTATAACTAATCTATTATAATTTCAAAATTAATTACACACCATATATTTTATTACAGTTTACTAATAAAATATAATTAACATCACTTATTTTACCAATAACTCAAAAAGTCAAAAGAGCCTCTATCTTGAAGGAAGAAGATATATGATAAAAAGTTTAAACATATTATTTAGGTCACATATGATACCAAAAATAATGGCCGTATAACTATCTTCTACTTCAGGAAATAAAATACATAAAATTAACAAAATCCGTAATATGACCAGTCGAAATACGGAACGAGGTAAGAGAAGTAAAGAACAAAGTAGATCCATAAAAATCAAAACAAGTGTGACCAGCCGTCAAAAACTCAAAATGCTGAGAAAGGAGAGCAAAAAGGGCAAAAAAACAGAAAATAGAGAGCATATGGAGATTCGAACACGCAACCATTCACTACTAGCATATAATGCGGACAAGACTATTACCACTACGCTACAATAAAATTCAATGTTTGACATGCACGCTAATTATAATAATATATAATGACTTGCTCTCTATTGGGCCCCTTATAATCAGGGGCCCTATTCAGCCGCACGGCCCGCGCTTGCTAAAGGCTGGCCCCTGGTTACCCATTCTCGAATGTATGCCTTTAGTCTAATATTGCTTGCAAATTGCATTGCAATAATGTTCTATTGCTTTCTTTCCAATTTTTATGTGATTAAAAATGGATGGAACAAACATTAACAGAGTGTTATATTTCTAAAAAGAATGAAAGTAAACAAATAATTAAGACAGAGGAAATACATTCAATTCTACAATTATTCCAACATTTGACAATACTGATCCATTATGCATGACCACGGTCCTACCCTTCGATTAAGCTTAGTTTAATTTGAACCAACCCAAATCCAGGTGTCGGCCGTTAGGCTGGCAGTCTCCTTAGAATTTGCTTAAATAAAAGAATAATAAGATTCAATTGAAGCGAAAATTAAAAGGTCAAATTATATTTGAGAAGGCAAATTAAAAGGTCAAATTATATTTGAGAAGGGAAATTAAAAGGTCAAATTATTACCAAGCAAAAGGACGTTGGATGGAGATGGTTGTTGTTGTCGTTGTCGTTGACGGTGGATCACGAATCGTTCATGAAGATGATGGTCATGCCTAACAGGATAACCTCCCATATAAGTGAACCGCGGACTTACATGGCAGCGATCACCATCGACGAAGTTAAACTTCTCACCGTCGACGACGTTTAATTTTTTAATCTGACCCAGTAAAGGTGTTGCATCGCCACCAAGGATCTCCATCGCCACCGCTACTCGATATTTCACCGATGTCATCTCTGTCGTCGTCAATTCTTCTGGGGGCGGCCCTAGTATCTTCGTCATTATCGTCTCCGGCCATGGACTTTGCGAAATTCCCATTTCACGGGATGGCGTATAGGTAAGTCCAATTATAGCATATTCTTTCTGCATAACATACAGTGGAAAAATAAGTAAACCATACATGATGTATACCGTAGAGACACATTTAAGTATAACATATTTTACCCATTTTAAGCTCAAAAAACAAGAAATTGTGATAAGTAAGGCAATATGTGAGTTTGGATTAGACTTACCCGCATATTTCTTTCTACAGACGACATCAATCAAGAAATAATATTCGGGAATTCTTGATATGATTGAAAATTTTGTTGTTGCGTGTTGTTTTTTTTTTTTTTTTTTATAAGAAAAAGAAATTAGGTTAATCTGAGATCAACCTGTAATATCATTGCGGATGAAAGCGGTAAATGAAAATTAAAAGATTTTTCAATTACCAGCTTGGAGTAAAACAAAGTCCGAAAGGAGAAAGGGCAAGAAGACGGTGACAATCGAGAAAGTCTAAGCCTTAAAAAGCCCCGAACTCAAAGAGACAGGAGGAAACTTTCACAAAAACAAACAAAAAAATCTGCAAGAAATTCCTCCAAACAAGCAATAGAGAAAGAATTCAGATCTGGAACATGGCTCATGGCTTTCAAATTTTGCTTCAACCAAATTTGTGAGATCTAACTCAAAAAATATGCTATTTAATTCTTCGATTAATAAGAAAACCTTCTATAAGCAAGACATATGACTTAATATAGCTCTCCTAGGCTAAGATGGAGAGCCAATAAAATATAGTTTTAAAGTAGGTAAAATAAATCAAAAAAATGTGACCAAAAAAAAGTTCTCTTTTCTTGTGAGGAAGATAAAGATCTACATTATCTCACATACAAGAAGAAAATAGAGAACAAGAAAGCTAAAAAAAGAGACTGAAACTAGAAGAAGGAAAGAGCCATGATTTCTTAGACTTTGTTTTGTTTTGCTTTTGAGAGAAAGTTCTCTCCACTTTTTCTAGAGAGAAGTTTCCTCTTAGTTGTTGCGTGCTGTTGTTAGAGGGTTATTTACTTATTTATAGCGTTAGAGGCATTGAACCATACACGAATGTCGAATTGAACTAGCATATAGCGTGATTAGCAAGAATTGTGGAAAAAAACAACCCTTATTATTATTATTATTATTATTATTAATAAATATAAACTGAAGTTTGTTTGTACTTTGTAGGAATCATCGTGCATGGTGGACTCGTCAATTGTTTTGAAAGACTGCATTATATTGCATGGTCCTTCTGATAAAAATGGCCCTTCTGTTGTCGATAGATCACATTTTGACACCACTATAATATCAAAATGCCCTCTCGGTTTCAAACGAAATTTCGCTTTGTTGGGATTCGGTCAATTTACGTTTTTTTAACGGAGTACATTTTATGGCTTCAAGATATTAAAATTGCATGATTCTATGGTGCTGTTTTGGTTCTTTGGTGGGGTTTCGAAGACCTGGTCTCGCGTTTTGTCCCGTGAAATTCTCTGGTATTCCTCTTCCATGCATGCAACATGCTTCTGGGAGGGTACTCCTCCTCTTCTGGGAGGGTACGTACTCCTCCTCCATTCAAATGCTTCCCTAAGTTTTAGGATCATGTGTGTTAGTGACCTTAGAAAATGGTCTAGTTGTTTTCAGTTTTCCCTAAAGTCAGAGAAATGTAAGGAGTTGCTCCTACTATTCTGGCACTTGCTTAGACGTGCAACATGGAGTTTGTTGCTTTGTTTGTTTTACTATTTAAGCATTGTAATCTCATTGAATTAATTGAAGTGAATTTCTCCCTTCTTTCATTGAGTTTGTTCAAATATAACTTCACAAAATTCAGAGTAAAATACAACAAATTTGGTATCAGGTCTTAGGTTCCGAATCCAGGGATTTCTAAATGGCAACAAATGGTAATAGTTCAAATGGTCTTTCTCATTTGCCTATCTTCAAAAGGGCAAAGTATCAATTCTGGGAATTGAAGATGCAGACCCTGTTCAAGTCACAGGAGTTGTGGGAATTGGTAGATCAGGGGTTTGATGATCCTAAACCTGCTAAACCAGATGCCCAACTCAGAGAGAAGAGGAAGAAGGATGCTAAAGCCTTGTTCATAATTCAACATGCTTTAGATGAAGAAGTCTTTCTTCGTATAGCATCTGCTACTACTGCAAAAAAAGCCTGGGGTATTCTGAAAGCAGAATATCTGGGAGATAAGAAAGTAATCAAAGTAAGATTACAATCATTAAGGAGAGAGTTTGAAACTGCTCTCATGGGTGACAAAGAATCTGCTCAAGATTATTTGTCAAGGATTTCAAGTGTAGTGCAGCAGATGAGGGCATATGGAGAGAAGATCACAGATGAACATGTTGTTGGTAAGGTCTTGAGGAGCCTTACAGATAAATTTGACCATGTTATAGCTGCCATAGAAGAGTCAAAGGATCTGGAGAGTTACACCTTTGAAGAATTGATGGGCTCACTTCAGTCACATACTGATAGACTGAATAGAGGAGGAGAAAAGAAAGAGGAGAAAGCATTTCAAGCCAAAGAGGAGAGTAACTCTAACAGATCAAGTAAGTCATCTGGCAGAGGAAGAGGAAGAAGTGGTTTCAGAGGGAGAGGACGTGGCAGGTCATCTGGCCAGTCATCTGAAACCCAGTCCAAGGATGCTCAGTCATCAAGAGGTCCAATCAAGTGCTACTATTGCACTAAGCCAGGACACAAGGAGGCAAACTGCTGGCAGAAAGAAAAGGATCAAAAGAGTTCTGATCCTAAAGTCAATGTTGCAGAAACAGAAGAAAGACTCTTTCTTACCAGAGATGGAGCACAAGAGACTGCAGAGAATGTCTGGTACATTGACAATGGTTGCTCTAATCATATGTCAAGTACCAAGTCTATGTTCAAGGACTTGGATGAATCCAAGACAAGCAAGGTGAGGCTTGGAGATGATAAGCAGTTGAGTGTGGAAGGTGTTGGAACTATTGCTATCAAAACTGAGCAAGGTAACACCAAATTACTTCATCAAGTGCAGTATGTACCTCTATTAGCCTATAATTTATTGAGTGTTGGTCAGTTGCTAGAGTCAGGCTTCACACTACTATTTGATAATAATTCTTGTGAAATTAAGGATAAGAAATCAAATGAAGTAGTGGTCATGACATCAATTGGGAGGAATAAAATGTTTTCCTTAGATTTAATAAGGAATGTTAATAGAGCCTTGACTGTGAAAGAAGATGACAAGGCTAGACTATGGCACCTAAGGTTTGGGCATTTAAATATGCAAAGTTTGAAATTATTGAGTAATAAGGGAATGGTAGAAGGGTTACCAAGTGTTGGTAAACTAGGTCTGTGTGAAGGGTGCATTTATGGGAAACAGTCTAAGAAGTCATTTTCAATTGGCAAGGCATGGAGAGCGGGTGAGTGTTTAGAGTTGGTTCATGCTGATTTATGTGGGCCAATGCAAACTGAATCTCTAGGTGGGAGCAAATATTTTTTGTTATTCACAGATGATCACAGTAGGATGAGTTGGGTGTATTTTTTGCATTCCAAGTCTGAATCATTTGAGTTCTTTAAAAAATTTAAAATCATGGTGGAGGCTCAAAGTGGAAAGAAATTGAAATGTCTTAGGACAGATAGGGGAGGTGAGTTCACCTCAAAAGAGTTTGCAAATTTATGTGAGAATCAGGGAGTGAATAGAGAATTGACTGCTCCATATACACCAGAGCAGAATGGTGTTGCAGAGAGAAAAAATAGAACTGTGGCTGAGATGGCTAGGAGTATGTTAAGGGGTCAGAGTCTGCCAAATGATTTATGGAGTGAGGCAGTATCAACTGATGTATATGTCCTGAATATCTCACCAACCAGGGCTATTCAAGAGAAGACACCTTATGAAATTTGGAAAGGTAGGAGACCAAATGTGGATCATCTTAGAGTGTTTGGTTGTATTGCTTACACTCTAGTCAATTTAAGGACAAAGCTTGATGAGAAATCTATCAAGTGTATATTTATTGGCTATGCTACTCAGTCGAAGGCATACAGGTTATACAATCCTGAAAATTGAAGCATTATAATCAGCAGAAATGTGATATTTGCTGAGAATCAGGTCTGGGATTGGTCACAGTAGTCCAATGATCAAAGGGAATTTACCTTTGAATTGGAAAATGGCTCACAGGAGAATAATGATCAAGTTCAGCAGAATAATACTCCACCAACAACTCCTCCAGGAAGGCAAGACACATCAGAAGACTCATCTTCTTCTGATGAGTCATCACCAAGAATAATGAGATCACTGGAGGAAATTTATGCAACCTGTGGATTTGCTCTTGTTGCTGAAGAACCAATTCATTTTACTGAGGCTGCAAAGCAAGCTGAGTGGCAGCTGGCCATGGAAGAAGAAATCAAGTCTATCTAAAAGAATAGAACTTGGGAATTGGTTGATCCACCAGTTGGGAAGAATGCTATTGGGTTGAAATGGGTTTTCAGAACCAAATTCAACACAGATGGGAGTATACAAAAGTACAAATCTAGACTTGTGGCTAAACGATATGCTCAATTGGAGGGGATTGATTATGAGGAGACTTTCTCACCAGTGGCAAGATTTGAGACATTTAGGGTAATCCTAGCTCTGGCGGCTCAACTCAAGCTGACTGTGTTCCAGTTTGATGTCAAGTCAGCATTCCTCAATGGAGAATTGCAGGAGGAAGTATATGTGGAACAGCCACTGGGTTTTGTCAAGGAGAAGGAAGAATACAAGGTCTACAAATTGAAGAAGGCTTTGTATGGTCTTAAGCAGGCTCCAAGAGCCTGGTACAGCAGGCTAGATACTTTCTTTACAGAGAATGGGTTTGACAAAAGTGAGAATGAGCCCACTCTGTATATCAAAACACTACTACAATTTTATGCTACGAGAACGCCACTTAAAGAACGGTTGATAACTGTTACTAGGTAAATCGTGTATTATACTTGTTATTAGTGCTTTGATTTATGTTTGAAGTAACGACTTATTTTAGTTAATTGAAATGTAGAGCGTTCGAGAAAAGAAACTCTATCGATCCACTTGCCGGGTTCGAGGCGAAACCGCTTACTTGGAAAATTATTAAGGTATATCGAACTTTTATATTGTGATTATTTTTATTGCGTAGATAGGTCGGATATAGAATGAGATCCCGCCTCTACTACCCACCTGTACTACCAGCATAAGGTTAGGATTGTGGCGTAAAATCGACTCGTAGCATTTATGATTCAAGTCTACTGTTATCATTTCAAGCATTAAATAGATATTTTTCGTACAAAAGTGAACCGTCTCACAATACACTATAATTTGTGGTCCTGTGAATATGCAAGTAATGGTTACATATAAGGGTGTTGAAATTTGGCTTATACCTACTGAGAAGACCAAAAATAGATACTTGTTGTGCTTTTCACATTTTCGTTTTGATAAACATCAGTAGCTAGTTAGATTTATTCGTGGTACAAATGTCACCGAGTTGTTTAATCCTCCTTGAGATCATGTCTCACTGCTCTTTTAATAGTTGACCTTTTTCAATATGTATAAATCTATGCATATCAGAATAGCAGAACAAGATGATACTTCTATGTGTTATAACAGTGCTTTCTAAGAAGCCGAAATATAGCTTTATTTGTGTTAGAGAAGACTGATTGCTTTAATGGGAATTGGGTGAAGAAGTGGGAGAACAAGTAAAAAATTTTAAAGAGAAAAGAAAAAGAGAGGTAGGTTGAACCTTTTGATCATTAAAAATCCGACCTATCTACGCATACCTTTGTTAGTATTGACTATGGAAATCATTGCTTACATGTAGTACTAATACTATTGCTTCAAATTTATGTTAATCCTGTTGTGAATGCTAATTGTGTTGGTAAATGCTTTTGTGGCTAAGCTAATAAGATGACTAGAATGATGATTGTACCATTGTGGGGCATAATGAGTAGGGTATCTACCGTAATTACTCATTTTGCAAATCTCATTATGGGTTTTTATTTTAGTGTCATCGGCAGCCGGTTGGGAGCGTATTATGCGGATATTATGTTTGCCGATATATGTTGGACCTTATCAAAGCAAGATATGTTAATATCACCCCAAATGTATGTTCTTTTCCTTATCATTTCAATCATTTTTCATCTCTTTGTATTTCTCATTTTCATCATAGTAATTATTTTATTTTACATGTCGTATATAGTGTATTAACTTAAATTTTTGGTGTCTTATGTATGTAGTTCATGTTAACCGCCCCACCATCATATACGGTTGAGCAAATTGACGAGGTGCGAAATATTTGGGCTGAATTCACACTCAATTTCAAACCCTAAAGTAATGTTGGATGAAGACCATGTTGGCAGCTTCTTCTTGGCGTTTAATTATTTTTGCACTTTAGGCAACTAAGTGATGAGGAATGAAGAATTTTTATTTATGTTTTGTACTTATTTTCGATATTTGTAGCCTTTAGGCTCTTAAAGACATGATAAGAGTTGGTATAATTTTACAAGGATTTGTCTTGTGAATTCAAATTAAATATGAATGTTCAGGTTCTTGTTGCGTAAAACTTGCTTGAGTATATGAATTGCAGGTATAATTTATATGCGCTATCCGATTCAATCGTGTAGGGATACGAAAAAATCGTAAATATTAAAAAAAAATATCAGAATCAAAGAGACCGGTTACATGTTAAACCTGTTCTATTTGAAAATATAAAATAAAGGCGCCAAATTCAAATATCAGAAACAAAGAGAATGGTTACATGTTAAACCTGTTCTCTTTGAAAATAGGCGCCAAATTTAAAAATTAGAATCCAAATATAGCAGCTTTATCAAAGACAACGGTTCTCAATAGAAACCGTTCTCCTTGATAAATCAATGAGCACGGGTAAGTAATGCAACCGTTCTGGTTGTTATTACAAAGAGAACGGGTTGACTTCGTACCAACCGTTCTCTTACATAAAAGAGAACGCTTGGCCGCAAGACGGTTCAAAGAGGCTTCAAGAACGGTGTTTAACCGTTCTCTTTGAGCAAAATTGTAGTAGTGAAAGAGCATCTAATGCTGAGTATCTGGTGGTATGTGTGTATGTGGATGACATTATTTATGTCAGTTCCTCTCAAGAGATGTTAAATGCATTCAGAAAATCTATGATGCAAGAATTTGAAATGACTGATCTAGGAAAGCTTCAATACTTTCTTGGATTAGAAGTGAGTCAAAGTGAAGAAGGAGTTTCAGTTTCTCAGAGGAAGTATGCAAGAGATTTACTGAAGAAGTTCAGGATGGAGGATTGTGATATTGCAATTACCCCAATGAATACTAATGAGAAATTGCAGAGAAATGATGGTACAAGTCCTACTGATGAAAGATTGTACAGGAGCATTGTGGGAGGACTGAACTACCTCACTCACACAAGACCAGACATTGCATACAGTGTGAGTGTGGTGTCAAGGTTTTTGCACAGTCCAACTAAGCAGCATCTTGGAGCTGCAAAGAGAATTTCGAGGTATATTGCAAGAACTGCTGAGAAAGGCATCTGGTATGAGGCTTCTGAGAACTTCAAGTTAGTTGTCTACATTGACAGTGACTGGGCAGGTAGTCTGGATGACAGAAAGAGCACGTCTGGTTCAGTGTTCACTCTGGGATCAGGTGCAATTACATGGAGTTCAAAGAAGCAGGATATAGTAGCATTATCATCAACTGAGGCAGAGTACATAACATCAGGTGCAGCAGGCAGACAAGCTATATATGTGGTTGAGAAAATTATTGACTGATTTGGGAAATGAACAGATGAATGCTACAGAAGTTTAATGTGACAATAAATCTGCAATTGCCATGACCAAAAATCCTGCATATCATGCTAGGACAAAGCATATAGAGGTTCAGCATCATTATATCAGAAGGCTTTTCAGTGAAAGGAAGATAGAATTGAAATTATGTGGAACAAATGATCAAAGTGCAGATTTGTTCACAAAGAGTCTGTCCCAAGTCAAGCATTAGTTCTTCATGGAAAAGATTGGCATTCGAAGTATTTGAATTAAGGGGAGGTATTGAAATATAATTAAAATGCTTCTCTAAGTTTTAGGATCATGTATGTTAGTGACCTTAGAAAATGGTCTAGTTGTATTCAGTTTTCCCTAAAGTCAGAGAAATGTAAGGAGTTGCTCCTACTATTCTGGCACTTACTTAGACGTGCAACATGGAGTTTGTTGCTCTGTTTGTTTTACTATTTAAGCATTGTAATCTCATTGAATTAATTGAAGTGAATTTCTCCCTTCTTTTATTGAGTTTGTTCAAATATAACTTCACAAAATTCAGAGTAAAATACAACACTCTCCCCGCTCCTTTCCCCACCCTCCCTGGTAAGTTTTATCTCCTTTATTAGCTTTTAGATTGACTTACGGTCAATGACAATGGTAGTGTTCCCCTAAGCTACCCCTTGTTATTTCGTTCTTATGTACCTCGTAGATGATACCTCTAGAATGGCTCAAATTGAAATAATAATACACGGTTTTCGAGATTACAGGGTCCCGGAACAAAATTCACCGGAAATCTCACAAAAGGTCCCTCGTATCAGATAAAAAAGCCACAAAAAAATTAAGGACCAACGGGGACATTTGAGGCTGTTGGTATTCTACAAACCAACATCGGCCGAAACTCAGATAATTGTGAAAAACGGATCGATACTTGTTTTTTGGGGTAAAAATCGAATAGGAAAACTACTCAAGAGACCTCGAATACGTGGTAGGAAACCGAGAGAAAAAGAAACATGGTCTGGTACCAGGGACGAAGCTAGGACGAAATAGGGACCGGGGCCGGTTTTCATTTCGTTGGTGTATATTCACTCCTCGACTCATCGTAGAAATCACGTCATTGAGACAGTATTGTCAATTAATACACGTTCTAATTTTTACATTATTATATATAACATACAAATCAATATTTTTTTTCTTTTGATTATCGAATTACACATAAAATTATACAAACCTCTTATATAAAATAAAATTTATTAAACAAGAACCATTCCCAACTATAAAATTATGAGTTCATGTTTTCTAAATATAAAACAGTGTGCAAATATTTATTTACTACTAGTAGTTATAAACTTTTTTTTTTATTTAAAGAACTATTGGTGACATTTAAAAAAAAAGATATAAAACAGTGCAAATATTTATTTACTACTAGTAGTTATAAACTTTTTTTTTATTTAAAGAACTATTGGTGACATTTAAAAAAAAGATAAATGAAGTTAAGAAATTTGTAGAAAAACGAATACATAAAAATATGTGGCTGCCAATCATCGAACACGCGACCTCAGACCACCAGCGATGTAGTTCACAATTCAACAATTAACAAAACCACTGAGGCAACTTCACTTGATTGTTTCCTATCTTATGCATTTAATAGTACTTATTCTTTGAAATCTTACCCGGGCCATGGCCCGCCTAGCCCAGGCATAGCTTCGTCATTGTCTGGTACGACCTCTAGAATGGCTCAAATTGAAGCCAATACATGGTTTTCGGGATTACAGGGTCCAGGAACAAAATTCACCGGAAATATAAGGTCCCCGGTGTCAGATAAAGCAGCCAGAAAAAAAAATGAGGACCAACCGTGGACATTTGAGGTAGCTGGTATTCTGTAAACCAGCATTAGCCGAAACTCGAATAATTGTGAAAAATAGATTGATACTTGTTTTTTGGGGTTAAATACGAATAGGTAACTCCTCAAGAGTCCTCGGATATGTGGTCGAAAATCCGGGAGAAAAAGAAACATGGTCCGGTACGACCTCTGAAATGCTTCAAATTCAAGTGCATAATACGTGGTTTTTGGGATTCCAGGGACCCGGAACAAAATTCACCGGAAATATAATGGAAGGTCACTCAAGTCAGATAAAGCCGCCACACAATATTTGTGGACCAACCAGAGACATTTGAGGTTGTTGGTATTCTATAAACCAACATCAGCCGAAACTCGGATAATTGTGAAAAATGGATTGATACGTTTTTTTTTTGGTTAAAATCGAATAGGTTAACTCCTCAAGAGACCTCGAATACGTGGTTGAAAACCGGGAGAAAAAGAAACATGGTCCGGTACGACCTCTGAAATGGCTTAAATTGAAGTGTATAATACACGGTTTTCGGAATTGCGAGACCCGGATAAAAATTCGTCGGAAATCTCACAAAAGGTCTCTCGTGTCAAATAAAGCGACCGTAAAAAAATCTAGGACCAACCGGGGACATTTGAGGTTGCTGGTATTTTATAAACTAGCATTATCCGAAACTCGGATAATTGTGAAAAATGGGTTTATACTTGTTTTTTGGGGTTAAAATCGAATAGGGTAACTACTCAAGAGACCTTTAATACGTGGTAGAAAAAACAGAATAAAAAGAAACATGGTCCGGTATGACTTCTAGAATGGCTCAATTTGAAGTAATAATACACGGTTTTCGGGATTAAAGGGTCCTAAAACAAAAATAACCGAAAATATCACATAAGGTCCCTTCTGTCAGATAAAGCAGCCAGAAAGAAATTAATGACCAACCGGGGACTCTAATACTACTCATTTCGGGGCGTAGAGTACTCGGTCGAGTAAGATGCACTCGACCAAGTGCGTCTGTCAAGTCTCTTGCTCAGGCTTATGACATGGGGTCACTCCGCCGAGTTGTTGTAGCACTCGGTCGAGTAGTTTGTACTTGGTCGAGTACATTGATTCACTCGACCGAGTGTCCGGTTAGGAATGTGTTTTGCCCGGTTTTGATTAAGGTGATTAGTGAAGTATATATTATCATCGTCAGTTTCTTGAAACATTTTATAAAACCTAATTGTGTTTCTAAACTCTCTCTAATCACCTTAATCATCTTCTAAGCAAGGATTCATCATTTTGAGCATTTGGGTTTCTCTATTTCCGTATCATTTGCGTAGTAAGTCTCTTGTCTTTAATTCATCTTGTTTAATCGGTTTCCATTGAGTATAACCCTAGAATTTCTAATTTTGGAATTATGTTGTTATGGATCTTTGATTAGGGTTTATAGTGATGATATATGATTATTGTGTGTAGGTGACGGTCTCATGGATAATTGCTATTTATTGCTTATGTGTGCTTGAATTGCAAAAAGGTAGGGTTTCCTTGCTCGGTACAGTTGTTTGATTGGTTGTGAGATGAATTGTGTCTATGTGATTATTGTGCTTGATTATTGTGATTATTGTGATTGTGGATGTTGGAGGTGATGAGATGGATATTGTGAGCCATGTCGGGAGATGGTTTCTCCCCCTTGTTCCGCCCGCACATTAATGAGCTTGGGTTCGCTCGTTACGATGAGCGGGAATTTGATGTCCACGCTGCAGTTTGGCATCGGCAGGGGTGGGTTACCTGTTGCGATGGCAACCCGGCTACTCGTTGCGATGAGAGCCATTGGTTACTATGGAGATCAGAGTTGATAGAGTTGTATTGGTTTGTTCATATGAATTATATGTGATTGTACCGTTGTACTTTGTCTTAGTTGTATAACTGCCACTGGCATTGTGTGGTGTTGTGTTGTGTCTTCCTTTCTGTTATGTGTCTGCGGTGATCCATTTCATATTGCCAGTAAATGATGAGCAGGTAGTCTTATCAGGTGTTAGTGATTGCTGAGCTTTGGTTGGGATCCTTGGAGGGAGCGAGTCACCGCTGAGTTCACTTAGTTCAGATGATAGTTAGTTTGATCTGTTTGTACTCTTCCACTGTTAGATAGTTGGATTTGTATTGAGTTGTAATCAATATTTTTGTACAAAGAACTTAATAAAGTTAGTTAAATTGTTCGCTTATTGTCTATTTGATATGAACTACCTCGGGCAACCGAGATGGTAATGCTTCCATTTGATAAGGTACTTCTTGGTAAGACTCTTTGGTAAATAGGGGTGTTATAGAGACATTTGAGGTTGCTGTTATTCTATAAACTAGCATCAGCCGTAACTCGGATAGTTGTGAAAAATGGATTGATATTTGTTTTTTAGGTTAAAATCGAATAGGTTAACTCCTAAGAGACCTTGAATACGTGTAGAAACCAGGAGAAAAAGAAACATGGTCCAATACGACCTTTGGAATGACTCAAATTAAAGTGTATATAATACACAGTTTTCGGGATTAAAGGGTCCCGAAATTCTAGTCGTCGACCTGTGTCAAAATCGATTGCAACTAGCTCAATTTGAAGCACGCTGTGTCGGTCAGCATTACCCAAGGATCAAAGCATGGGAAGTTGCGAGCTATGATAAATCGATCACTTGGAGTAGTAGTCATAATAATGTGGCTGAATTGCGGTTAGTAATTGATTTTCTGTTGAAGCCCCACCTTTTTTATAGAGCCATGCCTCCAATTGACTGAATATTTCAAAGTTGTTATTATCCCAAAGATTGTGTGGTTTGTTGTCTTCCAAATGATCCTAATGTTATTTATCTGATGTACCGAAAAACAGTGCTTTGTTGCGACGTTTTTAAGAGGAGATTGAAAGTGGTGTCATATTGTAATACTAGATGTCCTGATAGCTTTGTATTCCCGAGGCGTTATCGTAATTACACTCAATTTTTATTATTGTCGCAGGGTGTCCTGCTCTGGGATGTGCTACATTTATGTTATGAACTGTGTTTTGATGAGCAATATAGAGCCAAGGATCGGGTGTCAGCCGTCCTAAATTTTACGTTTTTCTGAAACATTACTTAAAAACGATTCAAGTCCAACCATCCATAACAAAAATTTTTATCAAGATCCGTCATTTGACAAGGAGTCGAGCTAGCTAAGCTTTTACTCGAGCCAATAGTCTTTGCTTAGATTGTCGTATAGACGTGTAAGGTACAAAGCTTTAAGGCTCACATAATTGTTTTTAATGTTCGCTTTTTGGTTAGCTGATAATGAATAGTCCAAGACTCCAAGGTTAACAAGACGATCAGAGATTCAGAGACGAAGATGGATGGCAAAATTGGTCAATGAGTTTCCTTTCTGTCATGCTATAGATGCCCGTATCCATTACAGGATTTGAAGCAACTCTGGTCATGCTAAAAATAGTCGTCGCAAAGTCATCAGTAAAATAGATGCAATTAGATTTACAACTCCATTTCCGAGGATTCTATTTCCTAAATTGTCAAGTCTTGTGGTTTATTTATCCATTATCAACATTTAACTCAAACACTTGAAAATATGTAGTCCCGTGATGTAGCTTGTTGTCTATATTTTTTAGCCATAATTGTTTACGAACCACCAACAAATTTGCTATCCACTTTGGCTAGATAAAACTTCTAAGATATTGACAACGACGTCCACACGGTCAATTTAGCCACTATACTTGAACAAGGCCGATCTTGGTCACTTGTTGCAAAAGCCATAACCTGATCTCTGTCATATATAAATCACATATAACTCTCCTCGGATAAAGCAGACATAGATCAGATACATCAGCAATCTTAAAATCAGTGACATGGACAATCCAATGGTCTTGTCCGGCTTTCCACAAAGCTAAGTTCGCCTTCATGCCAGAATCCAGATACCATGGCAAGTACATAATCATTATCACTATCACCCTCGTAAATCCTCTTTGATAAACCAAATTTACTGAGAAAAAATAAGTTGCCCCAGTTCCAATCATTTTCATTATCAATGTCCAAAAAGTGGAACCGAACGCTTGCTGGCGAAATCACAACAGCAGCAGTTATGGGCAAGACCATCACTTTACGATGTTGACTACTTACACAAATGGATATCACAAATGAATATGGTGTAATTTCAAGTGGATATATGAGTAAATTAATTAATTAACTCGGTAAAAGCACATCAATTGTGATATATAAGTATCTGAGTAAATTATTTAATTAATCCCATTATATTAAAAGTATAAAAAGCTTGAAATTTCCTCGACTAAATACTTTTAGCTAGGAACTAGGCCTAATAAGGCTCTGTTTGGCAAAACTACCTGAAAAGGTAATAAACCTGAAAAAAATAAAACGAAAAAGCTAATCGAAACCGAAACAGAATCGATAAGGTAATTTGAAAATTAGGAGTGATAAGGAATCGATTATATAAAAATGTGCTTGGCAAACTAGTTGAAAAGGTAGCAGATTTTGGTAAAATGACGTAAAAGGATATGAAAATTATTTAATATTATAGAATAAAGGGGTACAAAATGGAAAATAAGTCATTTCAGGTACCTGATTTCTCAATTGCTACCTGAGGTATCATTTCATTTCAGGTACCTTATTTGACCAAATAAGCTAATTGCCAAACACTTGCAAAAAAATCAGGTAGCTGAAATTTTGGTCAAATAAGCTACTTTGGTCAAATAAGCTACCTGAAGTGTCGTGCCAAACAGAACCTAAATGATCCTCATGTGTTATTGGGCCTAATATATGATCCCATTATACTAGAAGTTATTCTAAATATATATTAGGCCTAATATATGATCCTCATGTGTTACAATCCCCTATATACTTAAAAAATAACACAAGTCTAAACTTTCCCGCTCAAGTTTCCCGCTCTTTATGTTCACCTTCTAATAAATGGCCCTCACTCTTAATAATTGGTCACGCTCTAATCCTCTTTTTATTTACATACCATATTTTAAATAAATTATTTCTTTAAAATTCTATTTTTACTAATAAATGATCATAAATATTAAATTCCAAACTAAATTGTTAAATAACAAGTAACTTTATTTTACTAACCACAGATTTTATCATTAAATTAAAAATGAAGTAAATAAATTAATCGTTATAGTCTCTGATATTGTCATCTAACAAAATTGTGCAAAAATGCACGAGAACTACACTAGTGTGTTATCAAATCCGGCAGCTTTCATAATTGTGTTTTATTTTTAATTATCTTATTTTTCCAATATATGTAACTTAAATATTATAAATATTATATTTATAGACTAATATAGATTTTATTCATATTATTAAATCAGTATGTGCATTTCACTTTTCTTCTTTATATTTGTTAATACGTATATTTTAACAAAAATTACAAAAATTGCTGTTGCACCTAGTATGTTGATGATGACAAGTCCTTCACTTTTATATCCCTCTAAATTAATGGTGTGTGCTAGACGTGTGTATGACAGGTCCACAAGTATATCGTATTTGCTCGGAAGAAAAGACGGACGGTACTTGGATCAAGTCTTGGATTGTGTCTAGAAATATGTAAGAGTATAAAATGTGTGTTTACTCTTTCGTTCGATCCTATAAATCACGGCTTATTTTGGACAAAATAATTTCAAGATAAAATGTTTTCTTAACAATTGTTTTGCCAAAAAATATCTTGTTGGAAGTTTCCTCTTTTTGTGCTAAAATTATCTTTTAGTTTGATGAGGAATTTATGCTTAGTAGGTAACTAAATATTACGTACAAAGTAAAAGGATAAAGATTTGATTTTGGAATATTTGGTTACCTAAACTAATGAGATTTGATTAGGTCAACTCTTGACAATTATATAAGGTTGAATTTGATTGTTGCAGGGCAACGAAACAAACAGAAAACCACACTTTGAATTTTGAGAGCTTTAATTTGATTTCTGTCAAAACCGTGGACTTCAAGTTTACTTTTGCAAATCGATTTCAAGCATTAATTTTGTGTTTGCAAAAATTCTTTTTAAGCCGTGTTTTAAGATCGTTCTTGAGTACACAAGTTCTTATATTCATAAGGATATTTTGTTCTCCATTGTTCCAATTGTTGAACCATATAAGGAGACAATTTGTGTTGTAATTTTAACTTTTTGTGAGAGAGTGTTTTTTGGGGTACGGGGTTGTACTCGAGTCGCACGATCGGGGTTGATCGTGGGGGTTTTCTTTGTAATCGGGTTTGGTTATAAAGAAAATATTAATAAGAGAGAGGGTGGACGTAGACCTTTAGAGAGTAGGTCGAACCACGTTAAAAATCTTGTGTCTCGTGCCTTTTCTCTTTATTTGTTTTATTTCTCGTTCCTTCTTATAGATCTTGTTTCACGCATACGAACAGAACAGTACAGCACAATTCGTATTGTTTGAATAGTCACCGAGACTGTTCAATTCGCCTGTGTGATGGTCTCAAGTTAAACCTCGCAAGTGCACGATTTTATCGTTGTACACTTAAAAGGGTCGATCCCACAAGGAGTAGGTGGAGTACTAATCGTTCTAATTCACCGGTTTAGCTAAGTCGATAAATAACAAAGTGGGTAGTAACAAACTAGCGCTAAACTAACAAATTTAAAGACTAAAAACTAGACAAGATAAGAACAAGCTAAAAGATAAAGGATAGATCAAATAAAGAGAAGGACTAGAACTCGGCTCTCCCACGGCTATAAGTAATTCCACATACTAATCGTCTCGGCTAATCAAAAGGGGTAGAAAGGTAAGGGGGAGATGGCTCTAATTCGCCTAGAACCTCCCTTCCGGTCTCGCAATAGGACACTCGCTACTCCGACTAACCCCCCTCCCGGGTTCGAAAGCCGGTATCCCTAACTCAAAACCCGACAACCCCAAGAACATGCATTTTCCCAAGGAGGTCAAGTAAATGGTCAAGGTCATTAAGCACTCATCATATTCCGGGTCATCCCACTCCCCCTTCCGGAGGTCGATTTCAAACGCTAGTCTAGAGGCACCCTCCCTCGGTTCTCCCTTCCGGTCTCAACCTTAGTTGGTGACAAGGCCAAATTTCGGGTATCCAATTTACAACCTAACCAACTTCCGTTGGTGGACAAGGGTCATAAGTCGACACAACCCGAAAACCAAATCTTAAGCATGCAAATTCCCCTAGACTACCCTCACCAATTTTCCCCACCAATTAGCCTTAGTGACAATTAGTTAGTGAAATTACCCATATCGGGTCGAACCGAGTCCTAGAAGGAGACTACTCACTAATCATGCTTCCAAAGGCAAAATAAACAACAAAGATAGAGTCTTTAAGCATAAACATGGTGATAAGATGATTTCTACTTCTAAACATGCAACAACCCAACAATAATTATAATGAAAGATGGTTTTAATCTAATAACAAGGATGAACAAACAAAAAGACACAATCTTTAACACAATCAACTCAAAGATTAAGTCTTTGAGGACAACTAGCAAGGATGAACAAAGGAAAGAGAAACAATTAAAAGAGAAACAATGAAAAGATGAGCAATGGTGAAAACAACAACAACCAACCAACAAAGATGCAAATTTAACATAAACAATCAAACAAACTTGAAGGAAAAACAAATGTAAACAAATGAAAATAGAGAGAGAAATAATACCAATCAACTAGCAAGAAAGGAAATTGGATAGAAAAATAAAGAAGGAGGAACCTTCAATCTTCTTACAAACCCAAATTCAATCACCAATTAATTGAAGAACTAGTCTAATTAGGGAATGATTAACAATATGATTAACAAAGTTTGAAACTTGAAAAGGAAATATTCTCAGATCTAGGGTTGTGTGTCTAAACACGATTTTTGGGGGGTATTTATAGTGTCCTCTTACTTAGGTTACAAAAAGGGGGATTAAGACAAAACACGGGTAGCAGTGACCGCCAGCCGGTCGACCGGCGGCCGGCTGCCCATCCGGCGCCGAGGAATCTCAATTTTTGAAGCTTGAATATGCCATTGTGACGGCCCGCCGGTCGGCCGGCTGCCGGCTGGTCGGCTCATGGTCATCCTCCGTCTTTCCCTCCCCTTTCTTCTTTGCTATCTTCCTCTCGTGCCTTGTTTCTTCCCAAATTTCCTCTAGCTAGCTCAATTACCTACAATAGAGCACCGGAATCGATAGTAGCGGGAATATGGAGCAAAATGCAAGAAAAAGGCCTAAGATCGTGCCTAAGTAGTCCAAAAGATTAGCAAAAGAAAGGGTAAAAAGGGGCCGAATGTTCATTCATCAAATCTCCCCACACTTAGTCCTTACTCGTCCCCGAGTAAGTCCTCAACCGACGTACAAGGCACTACTAAGATAAATACGGAGAGTGGGTGCACAATATAAGCATAACTCAACTATGCTACTAACTAAGCCGATCGAGTATTAGCGCACTCAACGCCCCTTCAACTCACAATTTGACACCCATGAGGGAAGAGTGCCCTATTGCAAGGCAAGTTGGGTCTTGCTACAAAATGGCGATGCATCTATCATGAAAGCACGTGATCAAGCAATAGAATACATCTCAAAAATGGTCCACTTTCCTCATCTAAGTGGCCGGATTTTTCAAGCAATGAAACACGGTTTTGGTCGGGAGTACCGTCTCAGAAGTGCCAATTGAGGTGCCAACCCCCCTAACCATGGCTCAAGCTACCCTAATGTGACCAATGCCCAAGAAACGAATTCAAGAGCGGGGTGAGGGGAAGAGGGCAAGTCCGCCGAGATTTACTAAACCGACACGAGATTCAACCCAAAGACCCATGACTAAGGGGACCTAGGCAACGACATCCTCACGGTTTTCACTCGTCGCTCATTGAAAGAGCAAGGTGATTTATGTGACAAAAAGTAACCGAAATCACTCTCCTAACTCGACTAGCGAAAACGTGCCCGCAATCTAATGTGTAAGACCGTCCTATGTCAAATGAAATGCAAACAAAGATAAAAATGCATACAGTATGAAGCAAAGGGTTGTAACGGGGCTAAGGAGAAGGTCGAAACGAGATTGGTGCAAGCACCGTTTGGATATGTGGAGCTCAAATCAAGAATCATCGACACAACACATCCCATTTCTTATTGCAACACATGAGACACGTCTATGCCCTAACATAGCATTGATGACCAAAACTATGCAAAAATTGCATAAACCCAACTCAAATTGGAAAAATTTGAAAATACTCCTTTTATTTCAACAAATGGTAACGTCTACACCGTAACAAAAACTAGGTTTCCCAAGTCATGCAAAAATTGTGTAAACCCGACTCATTTTGGAAAAACATCAATTTGCCCTTTTTATTTAGCAACGGCTTTTTCTACCCCATTTAATGATGAGGAGGGGTGTTGCTTGCCTTTTTCTTTTCTTTATAACATATATACAACATGACTCACTATTTTTTTGATTTTTCACGACATTTTCATTTTTTCTATTTTGCTTTTCATTACAATTTTACAACCTCTTATTTATATACAAAACCAAATTCACATCGAAATCCGACCCAAGTGGACGTGCAAGCCATCCACCGTCACGACCCAAATCACCTCCTACAACACAACTACAAAAACCGACCAATTCTTGATTAAGGAAGGGTGGTTATGGGAATGTAGCTATTTACGTGGGTTTGCCAAATGAAAAGGCAAAGCTCAAAGGGGGTGAATCAAAAAGGGAAATGATGTAGGGGAGAAAACAAGGCTATTTGGCTATGTGAGGCTCATAAAAACTGATTTTTGCTTCATATCATGTGCACAAAAATGTAATGCAATTTCATAGTCTAAGGACGCAATGACACACTTGTGCGTCTAGATATGACACGCCTTGCGAGGAGGCCTACTCTCAAACCTAAATGAGGGCGGGGTATGAATGTACCCACCCTAGGAGGCTCTACCTTTACCTTTGAGTAGCTAAGTCGAGCCTTAGGTCTAGTCTACGGTCCTAGGTCTCACAAGATCGGTCTAAACTCATTGGTCAAGCCCGCTTCCCTAGGCTAACTAAGAGGTCACGGGTGCGAGTCACGGGAAGGGGAAAGGCACAATTGGGCACAATAGCTCATCATGGGGGCACTTGGTTCCCTTCCTAGACCGTGTTCATGCAAAACATTTATTTACAAACGGATGCAAAATTTCAAGTTTGAAAAACATGTATATACACGGACAAATGCATGCGAAATATGGAAATGAACATAAGGTAAATATGCAACAATTTGAACTAATCCTAGCAACACATCAACACCAACAATCCAAATGGTCTCCCAAGGAGACACCCAAGGCAACAAAATTCCCATTCTCCTTCAAAATATCCAAGATACCAAAAAGAAAGAATAGTAAAAGGAGTAAGAGATAGGAAGGATTATACCAAGCGGTCTTCTAGCTCCTTTTTGCCTCAAGTGGTCAATGCGTCATGCCAAAGGTTAGACAAAACATATATATACAATGCAAATATTTTTGAATTTTTCGGAAATTTTTCAAATTTTTAGGCATTTTATCTAATTTATAAGCATTTACAAATATAAACAAATATTCACAAGAGTGGATATTTCCCTCCCCACACTTGAAATGTACATTGTCCTCAATGGACAAAAGCATAGGGAGAGAATAAGAAAAAGAAAGGAACATATTTTTGGTGGTTTTTGAATTTTTCGAAATTAAAGAACATGTTTTTGGATTTTTTTTTTTTTAATGTTTGAAAATAAATAACATGTTTTTGAATTTTTAAATAATAGAGTTTCCTCCCCACACTTATTTATTTACATATTTTCCAAATAGAAATAAATGTGTGGAGGAAATTAAAATAAAAAGACATGTTTTTGGGTTTTTTTTTTTAGGCCCTCCCCACACTTATTTATAGACATGGGAGGGCAATTTAGTGAAATAAAATAACATGTTTTTGGTGCTTTTAGTCATTTTTCAAATTTGTAGTTGGTTTTTATTTTGAAAATGCAATGCATGCTCTATTCTATATGCAACATTTAAATTACAATGCAAATTTTGCTAAGTGAATGCATTACTAAATGTAACAATATATTACAAAATCGAAATCTAATGCAATCCTATATGAATGCAACTAAATGAATTACCAATTAAATGCATGCGAAAAATTAAACGTGAATGAGAGAATTTGGATAAAAGGGAGAGATCATACTTGTCATTTTGGATTTTCAAACGGGAGCATAAGCCTTATGATGGTGCAAGGCTAGGAATTTCCAAGAGCCACTCTACTCTTCCAACCAACAAGAAATATTACCAATCTTCAAGAAATGGAGAGATGAAATACTAACAAAGGGTCATGGAACGAGATGCATAGGAAGCCACCATTGCCAAGAGCTCACATTTGAAAGTACCCTCTCCACTTCACCAACTCAATTCTCAAAATCAATTTCATCATCCAAATTGAAATCATCATTTCCCGCGTCACGAATAACATCATCATCGGTACTCAAATTCCACCCTCCTCCGGACCCCGACGCCCCCGCGTCACCATGAAATGTAGGAGCCACTCCACTATACCACGTGCCACTCTCATGATGAACCACGGGAGTAGGAAAGGCCGGGTTACCGAAGTAATCCGACTGCATGTGGAACCCTCCACGAATAGTCGGCGCGGTGTAACCGTGGGTGGGCCATTGGAAATAATCCGGGTGCGGCCCATCCCTCGTGACAAACCCGCGGCGAGCATAATCATCATAAATAGGGTAGTTCCCTACTCCTTGGTTATAGTAGATATGGTCTAGCCTTTGGTTCACCGCGTCAAACCGAGTATTCATTTCACTCTTCAATTCACCTAACCCCAAGTTTAAGTTGTCAAAGTACCCTACCAAAGTCGGGTCGAGGGGAGGATATTGGTAGTTCGGTTGTTGCGACGTGGAAGGCATAGAGTGAGTGTCAAATTGTTGTGGCAAAGAGGTAAAGGTGGATGGGTGGGATTCCGAGGTCGGGCCATGGCGTTCTCGCCGAGAAAGTGTTTGCCGGGCACCCCCGGTGTGGTCACGCTCATGTACCGTGAGGAGGTAACTAGTTTGGTCTTGCTTGATAGTTGTTTCCTTAGTGTTTGGAAGGACAATTGAATCCTTGTCATCAATTTGCCAATATTCACGATTATCGGCGGGGTCAACTTTAAACCATTCCAAAGATTGTGTCATGTAGAATTTTGATAAGACATTGGGCTCTTGAACCGGGTTGTACAAAGACTCATCAAACCCACCTATATCCTTGGCCAATTGCGTTATCATCCCGCCCATAAATATTCCCACACTTTGATCCGGGAAATTTGCCAATTTCCGAAGGTGGAGCACAAAGTGGTGAGCTATGTTTATTTGAAACGGCTTGGGCTTTTGGAAAAGGTAAGAGCCAAGGATGTTTAGTTCATCGGTTCTAACGGTCCACGGTTCACTCCTAGCAAAAATAGTCCACCCCATGAATCGATGCCAAACCCTAATAGCCGGAAAATGAATAGAGTTGGCACTCCTTTTCCCTATTGTGGGTTCGGGCTTACCCGAAATAGCCTCCCAAACCCGAGAATGATGAAAATCAGCGGGTTCTCTATATGAGTCCATGTAATTCAAACCGAAAGCTTTTCCAAATTTCTTCAAGGTCATGGTGTGGTTGCGGTTCATAAGACGGAACCTAATTTCAACAATTTCCCCGGTACTTCTTCTTTTATCCACTTGAAGTGAGCTCAAGAATTCCCAAGTAAGGCAAGGGTAAGTCAATCTTTTAAGGGTATACAAGAATCCCATTCCAACCCCCCTAAATAATCTCTTGGCATCGGTATCTATCCCTAAATCTTTCATAGTTTGGCTACAAATGAATTTAGTAGCATGAATGGGACAATTTTTGAATAAGAGGAACTTACATTTTTGAGTCCCGGATGCGAAGACAAGATTAGGGAAGTCGGGATCCGGCGAGGAATCCGTCACTTGAGCAACCCCGAATTGAGCCGACTCCTCAATGGCCCTAGCCGTGTCCGCCCTTGTCCTTTTGGATGCCATCTTCAAGGTAGTTGGGAAGGTAGAGTATTGGTGTGTGGGTTGATTGGGGAATTAGAGAGGATTTTGTGTTGAGGGAAGGTAGAGAGAGAGAGTGATTTTTAGAGAGTGGAGGGAAAAAGGGTGGTTAAAAGAATATAAAGGAAGCGTAAAAGGGGTTGCGAGCCGGCTGCGTACCGGCCGCCGGTTGCCCGGCTCTCGGTCATGTAGTAATTTTTTCAAAAATCGATTTTTGAGTGTCAAAAATGATATGCCTCGGCGCCGGTCAGCCGACCGGCCGCCGGTCAGCCGGCCCATGGTCATCCTTGCTTCATTTTTGCATTTTTCGACTCCCAAAAATTCCAAACGCCTCGGCGCCGGTGAGACGACCGGCCGCCGTCCCTCCTTCCCTCCGTCAAACATTCCAAAGCGGATCAAACGATGACTAACTACCAAAAATGCTTGCTATATACAAATTCCATGGGTTGCCTCCCATGTAGCGCCCTTGTTTTATGTCGTAGGCTCGACCAAGTAAACAAGCCAACAATTTTCATGATGGGGACGGAAAAAATCTTAATTCACTAGAAAGGTTTCAAGGATCTTCATTTCCTTTTGGACGGGATTGCCAACGTGATAGTGCTTTAATCTTTGACCGTTCACTTTAAAAGTTCGGTCTCCTTGGCTTATTTCAACCGCCCCATGAGGGAAAGATCGGACAACGGTGAAGGGTCCGGTCCACTTCGACCTCAATTTTCCGGAAAAGAACTTCAAACGGGTATCATATAGAAGAACTAATTCACCCTCCTTGAACTCTCTTCTAATTATGCACTTGTCATGAAATCTTTTCGTCCTTTCTTTGTACAACTTAGCATTTTCATAGGCTTCTAGCCTAAATTCTTCCAATTCATTCAAGTCAAGAAGTCTCTTCTCACCGGCCGTCTTCAAGTCATAGTTGAGATGCTTAATGGCCCAATATGCCTTGTGTTCAAGTTCAACCGGCAAATGACAAGCCTTGCCATACACCAATCGGAATGGTGAGGTACCGATCGGTGTTTTGAAGGTCGTCCGGTAAGCCCACAAAGCATCATCAATCTTCAAGGACCAATCCTTTCTTGACTTGTTCACGGTTCTTTCGAGTATAGTCTTCAACTCTCGGTTGGAAATCTCGGCTTGCCCATTAGCTTGAGGATGGTAGGCAAGACTTTTCCTTTGTTGCACTCCATACTTTTTCAACAAAGCTTCTAATGCTCTCTCTCCGAAATGAGTGCCACGATCGCTAATGAGGACTCTCGGGACCCCAAACCTTGGAAAAATGATCTTTTGAAGTAGCTTGATCACTTCCTTAGCATCACAAGTCTTGGTCGGGATCGCCTCAACCCATTTGCTTACATAGTCGACCGCCACAAGTATATACTCATTTCCGAACGATGATGGTGATACGAGGGATTTGTCGTCATTTCCCAATCAAAAACAATTTATATAAAACCCAAATTAAGTAGTATTTATTCGGGTGTCGAACACAAAGATGGCGGGGGTGTATACTTAGTCCGTTTAAGTCCTATTTTAGTCAAACAAAAGTAAGAGGTTGATTAAACTGTAAACTAAGATGCAATAAGGTATAAAATTTAAACTAAATGAAATTGCTTTTAATTAATAAGGGAAGGCTAAGGTCTTTGGGTTCACAAAGGGCAATTAGGGAGAGAAACAAGGTCTAACAAGAGAAGGGTAATAATAGTGGTCAAGGGTTTAAGACTAATTTCTTAGTCACCTTAAGCTCCTCAATAAGTTGTCACTTGATCGAGATGAACTAGCTACAAATAAAGCATAAAGACTACCCAATAGCATGAGCACCAAGACGGATCGAATGCATCAAAGAGATGTTCTAACTTTCATTAAAACTCATCGATAAGCACTTCTAAAACTATCTAATAGCACAATGCACCAAGGTAAGCCAAACATGTTAATGAGATGTCCAATTTTCATTGAGGCATTTCCACAAACACTTCAAATGCATTAAGAGTAGAAACCACATAATCACCCAATTAAAAAGGTTAACAAACCAAATTCATCCCCTTAATTACCCAAATTCCCCCTAGACCCTAGATTAGACTACTCACACATGTTTAAGGGTGAGAATTCAACAATAAATTGCAACAAAACACAAGTAAACATTGTAAACATGATAAAGATGAGAACTTTTAATGAATAACAATTAACCAACATAAGAAATGTAAACAAATGAAAACAAATGCAAATAAAAGATGAGAATTATACCAAATAAGAGGAAAGGAACAAGCTTGGATAATAATGGAAGAATGAATTTCTTCAAATCTTCAAATATAACCCAAATGACTAATTGTATACTAATGAGAAAATGAAGAACTTGAATAAACAAAGGAAGAATTAAACTAAAATTAAAGAAAGATTACAACTTTTTATTGAATGAAAATGAGAGAGTAAATATTAGGGTTCTTGAGTTACAATATAGAGAGAGAATAATATATTAATCTAGTCTAATTCTAATCTAATTTATGGTCTAAGGTAGTATGGTAGTGTGTGTGGTAGAGGAGTCTTTATACTATTTTAATTAGTAATACAACTAATACAAACTAATGATAATAATAATAATAATATTAATATTAATAAACCTAATACTAAACTAATCGACACACACCAAATGACACAACCATCCCCTAATTAAAACAAAACAAAAGCAATAAAAAGGGGAAAAAGGGCAAAACGAGACAACACGCAGGGTCGCAGCAAATGGGTCTCAGCCGGCTCACCGGCCGCCGGCTGTGCACCGGCACATAACCCACTGTAAACTTGAGGTGAAATTGATAGGATTTGGAGCCGGTTGAGAGATCGGCAGACGGTTGACCGGCTGAGAACCATCTTGAGATTTGTTGCGGAATGAGAGCCGGTGAGGCGGCTGCCGGTGGGTCGGCTCAGAACCATCTTTCACCAATCAACTCGGTTTCTATGGTGGCTGGTACGGTTGTCTGAATTGTGAAATGGCGCGTGAATTGGTATCGGGTTTAATGGCGATGAATTGTTTGTGATAATGGTGAAATGAAATTGATGATGCGAGTTGATGGTGACTGGGGACAGAGGTGAGCTCGGTGTTTGGTGGATGTCGGAGTTTTGAACGGAGATGGTGGAATTGGTGGCGGTTGTCGAGAAGCTGGTCGAAAATGGGGACGGAAATGATTATGTTGATCTTTGGTGTGTGTTCTTTGGTGAGGACGGAGTGAATTGAAGGTGGAGTTGAGTTTTGATGATGGTGCACGGACGAGGTTGAAGTATGGATTTGCAGGGGAGTTGCAACTCTTCTTTGTTCTGTTCGGGCGAGATGCGGGGAGGTGAGCAGCTGGTTTTCGAAGGTGAATGGTGATGAGGTTCGAGTCTTGGTGCGAGAGGCAGGTGGAGTGAAGGTAGAGGAGATGATGAAGTATAAATGGTGGTATGAATTTGTGTATATCAATGGTGAGTGACGAAGGTGGTGGTATGAAGGAGATGCAATATAAATGGCGAGTGAAGGTGGTGGTATTGACTATTGAGGATGGTTGTAGTATACTGGGTTTATTTGGGAGTGTTTGGATTTAAAGTCAATAGTTGACTTGGTTACATTTGATTAATGTATTATCCCGCTTTGAACCGCTTCACTTCATTCGGATTTCCTTTATTCATGATCCAACACCTACAAGACCAATATAACGAGACGCATTAACAAATTCTATAATAATAATAATTATTATTTGTTATAGATATAATAGAAATATAAACTCCTAATTAATTAGTATAAATAAGCTTATTAGACAATTAAGCACTCAAAATCGAGTCGTAATAAGATATAAATACGGGGTAAAAGCTACCAAAATACTACTAATCAAATCTCCCCACACTTAAACCTTACTCGTCCTCGAGTAAGCTCATTAAATTAAACTAAGACCCTTAATATAAAAGGACTAGATAAACTAATAAAATCCGATGAAAGACAATTAACGGGCCTTCTCCGTCCCTTCAATTCACACCGAAACACAATGAGGTATGCATTCCGATGCAAGGCAAGTGGGGGCTTGCAGAAAACTTTTGACACATCCAACATTTAAGCACGTAATCAATCATAAGATGCATCAATCAAAAAGTCAAACCACTTTCCTCATCTAAGCGGCCGTTTTGTTTTGAGAGATTAAAGGTTTTGGTCGGGAGATACCGTCTCATAGTCTTGGCTGGGTGTCAATGCCCTAGTGGTGGCTCAAGCAACCTAAATATGACAACCAAATGCCTAGGAAACAAATTCAAAGGCGGGAAAGGGGGAAGCAAAGCCTAACCTTCAAGATTTACATGACACACACAAGATTCAACCAAATTGACCCATGACTAAGGGGACCAAGACTACCGACTTCCTCACGGTTTTCACTAGTCTCTCATTGTCTTTATAGAACGGGTGATTTTTGTGCAAATGGTAACCAAAATCACTCAACTACTCGACTCGTGAGACATGCCCGCAATCTAACATGGAATCCTCTCCTACAAGACCATTAATGAGATGCAAAAAGGAAAATATGCATAAAAGAAACAAGGGTTGTAACGGGGCTAGGTGATGGGTCGAAACGGGGTTGGTGCAAGCACCATTTTGGGAAAAATGTGGAGGTATACATCAAGAAGTTGCCAAAATTCCATTTCTTCCCCTTTATTACAACAAATGAGTAACGTCTACACCCTAACAAAAATTGGTTTCCCGAATCTATGCAAACATTGTGCAAACCCGACTCACTTTGGAAAAAAACACGAAAATTATCACCTTATTGCAACCAATGAGTAACGTCTACGCCCTAAGAAGAAATTGGCTTGCCAAAATCAAGCAAAAATTGCGTAAACCCGACTCACTTAGGAAAAACATCAAATGCCCTTTTATTCTTGCAACGCCTTTTTCTACTCCATTGACGAAGGAGTGTTGCTTGGCTTTTTCTCATCAAACAAAGTAATAGTGCAAATTTTTTTCTTTTTCATTACATTTTTTTCTTTTTCTATTTTCTTTTCTTTTCTTTTACAAAACCTCTTTATTCAAACCAACCAAATGAAGGCAATTATTCCGACTCAAATCATCAACTAGGACTCAAAACACCCTTCTTCATACAACCAACAACATGTAAGCAACTTTCTTGATAAGGGAAGGTTGTTTATGGTATGTAGCTAGTTTTGTAGGTGCCAAGGAAAAGGTTCAAGCTCAAAGGGTTATCAAAATAGGACCTAGTCTAAAGGGTCGAAAAATTAGGCTTATTTGGCAATGTGAGGCTTAACAATGAAATGCAACTAGTTGTTTCAAAATATGCATATAAATGAATATCTCATGGTCTAAAAAGGAAAGGACGCCATGCTTGTGCGTCGTGATGTGACATGCCACGCAAGGAGCCTACTCACGCCTAAGGGAGACCGGGTATGGATGTACCGGTCCCAAGGAGGCTCTAAATCTCACATGTAAGTAGCTATGTCGAAATCTAGGCCTAGTCTACGGTCTTGGTCTCACATGGTGGTCAAAACTCTCTGGTCTAGCCTCATTTCCCGGGTATTTGCAAGCAAACACCCTAACAAGGAGGTCACAAGGTGCAAGCCACTAAGAGGGGAAAGGCACGACCTAGACAATATCATCATAGAGGGTATCATACTCCCTTCCTAGACCAAATTTTGTTCAAAAATTTATATACAAGCTCAATGCAATGAGAAGGAAACACAACACATATATACATGTGAAACAAATGCATGCAAGAAATTGAAATGAACATAAGGTAAACATGCAACAATTTTGACTAATCCTAGCAACACATCAACACCAACAATCCACAAGTTCCCCAAGGGAACATCCAAGGCACAAAATCTCATTCTCCTTCAAATATACAAGATATAAAAAGAAAGAACAGTAAAGGAGTAAGAGATTAGAACGAGTTTACCAAGCGACTTCTAGCTCCTTCTTGCCTCAAATGGTAGATGCATATGCCAAAGGTTAGCCAAACATATATATACAATGCAATATTTTTGTAATTTTTGAAATTTTTCAATTTTTAGGCATTTTTTTGAATTTTTTTCAAATTTAAAGGTATATACAAATATAAACAAATATTCACAAAGTGGATATTTCCCTCCCCACACTTGAAATTTACATTGTCCTCAATGGAACAAAGTATAGGGAGAGAATATGAAAAATAAACAACATATTTTTGGTATTTTTAATATTTTTGAAAAAGTAAGAACATATTTTTGTTGTTTTAAAATTTTTGAAAATAAAAATAACATATTTTTGGCATTTTTGTTTTTGGAAATTAAAATGCATGTTTTTGGTTTTTTTAGGCCCTCCCCACACTTATTCATTTACATGGGAGGGCAAGTTGGAGAATTAAAAGAACTTGTTTTTGGATTTTTGAATATTTGGAAAGAAATAACATGTTTTTGTATTTTTAAATGGGTGGAATTTCCTCCCCACACTTATTTATTTACATAAATGTGTGGAGGAAATTCGAAAATGAAGTACATGTTTTTGTTTATTTTTTATGTTTCTAATTTTTAGTTATTTTCAAATAATTATGCAATGCATGATCTAATCTATATGCAATATTGAAATACGATGCAAGCTATACTATATGAATGCAAAGAGAGCTAATTTAGATTAGCTCCTTTTCGATTCATGTTACTAAATGCAAAATGCGGTAAAAACTTAATTAAAGAGGAAGAGAATATATACATTGCGGTGGTTCTTAAGTAACTCCACCAAACCTCTTCATTCAAAGGGCTTCATTCAACCGGGATCAATATCCCGAGATCCCATCAACCTTCCACCTTCAACACAAGAGTCAACAACACACGAACCCTTGGTCTTCATCATCAAATCATGCAACTTACTCATGGCATCTTGAATCTCTTGCCATTTTCGGTTCATTTCTTCTTCAAACTTTTCCTTAGTCTCTTTGTCAACATTAGGGTCACATACCCTTTTTCCTTTCGATCTCTTCCTCCATCTTTTTGGCTTCTTCTTTTCAATTCCCGGTTTTGATTTTGGAGGGGCATTGGTGCTAGAATTGAACTCGGTTTCCCAAGTCTTGCCCATTTCCCCACACTTATCTTTAACATTCACTTCTTCTTCAAGGAACTTACCCGGTGGCTCATCATCAACTTTCGGCTCACAAGAAATTAAGAGCTCCATGTTCTCATCTTCCTTTTCATGGAGTTCTAAAGTTTCCACGGCAAACATGTTTTGAACCACGGTTTTCTTTGAGGCATGTGGTAGCTTGAATTCAACTTTTTCCTTCCCAACTTTGAATGACAATAGTCCCTCTTTGACATTTATGGTAGCTCCTCCCGTGGCCAAAAATGGCCTACCAAGAATGACACGAGAGCGTCTTCCCATAGGGATGTCCAACACAACAAAATCGGTAGGAATTGAAAGCTTGCCAATTTGAACCATGATATCCTTGAGAATCCCATTTGGAGATTTGATTGTTCCATCGGCAAGTTTGATTGTAATGGAAGTGCGGGCTAAGCTTGAAATATTCAATCTCTTCACAAGGACAAGTGGTATGACACTCACACTTGCCCCTAAGTCACACAAAGCACTATCCACCTTTTGGTCACCCACGGTACATGGAATTGAGAAACTCCCGGGGTCATCAAGTTTGACGGGGATTTCTTTAGACTTGACCACATTGCACTCTTCACTTGAGGCATCAAGCTCATGTCTACTAATGTCCACTCTTCTAGAAATGACTTCTTCTTGCTTGGCCAAAGAGTATTCTTCTATCATCACCATATCTTCTTTTTCCGGGTTCCTCTCAACTTCTACCCTCACATTTGGTGCTTCCACTATTTCCTCAAGCACAATTTCTTCACTCATAGTGGTTGGTGTAGTCATAACCATCTCTCTCTTATCCGGATCGACTTCAACATCCAAGTTTGTACCATGAATTGTCATTATTTGCTCAAGCACATAGTCTTCTATGCTCTCTTTTTCGGGCTCATGGTCAACTTCTTGGAATGTTTCCATAGCCATGGAAAAGGGAGTAGTGTAAGATAACTCCTCTTGACTTGGCAAATCAAATGACTCTTCTTTTTCCTCTTCAACTCCAACCATGATAGCATTAACTTCCTTTGACTTCATAGGGTCCCTTGGATTTTGCCCTTGTCTTAGAAATACACCCGGTGGTTTTTGAGAACTCATGAGAGCTTGGGAAGCCACTTTAGCTTCAAGACTCTTGATTTGTTGTTGGGTATTACTTGCCAAATCCCCTATCAACTTCACCAAGTTTTCATATTTATCATCTCCCATGGTATTGCTTGCTTGGGATGGTGGCTCTTGGTTGAAATGTTGGTTGGAAATTGGAAGAGAAAAACCATATCCTTGATCTTTAAAGTTGGAATTTTGGTTGTTCCCTTGGTACCCTTGATTGAACCCTTGATTTTGCCCTTGGTTGTACCTTTGATTATTGTTGTATCCTTGATTGAACCCATTGTTGTTGTTCCATTGATTGAATCCTTGGCCAAACCCTTGGTTAGCTTGGTTTCCTTGGTTTCCTTGGTAAAAGTTTTGATTACCTTGGTTCCCTTGGTTACCCCTATAATCTTGGTATGCTTGAGATTGGTTGGCAAAGTTTTGGTTGGATCCTTGGTGGTTGTTGAACGAGGGTCTAGGTGGATGGTTGGAGAAATTGTTAAATGCATGGAAAGCATTCACCTCTTGCACATTGTTCCCATCAAAGTTGTTGTAATGATTATTTGCACATACTTCATAAGTGTGACCCATCCCTCCACATGACTCACATGTTGATCTTTGCATCACTTCCTCCATGGATGGTCCATGAGAAGTAGTAGTTTGATTCACTTGGTTCACTTGCTTCTTCTTACTCAACTCTTCAAGCTTTTTGGTGAGCATATCAAGCTTAGCATTAGTCTCCACATTCACTAAGAATTCAGGAGGGTGCTTGCTTCTTCTCAAGACATTCACTCTTGTGCCATAGTTTGCCTCGGAGTCCACCATTTTCTTGATTAGATTAGTGCCCTCCTCATCACCCAAATGATCGAATCCCCCTCCCGCGGAGGCATTCACCATTTCTTTTGTTCTTGGCAACAAGGTTTGGAAGAAGGTTTGTGTGACATACCAATCCGGAATTCCATGGTGAGGGCAACTAGCAATGAGGTCTTGATATCTATCCCATGCCTCACCCAAGGATTCTTCATCCTCTTGTTGGAAAGTATGGATCTCATTTCGGAGCATGGCGGTCTTTGATGATGGATAATACTTCTCTAGGAACGCCTTGGCTAAGGCATCCCATGTAGTAAATGTGTCCGGAGGGTGCACATTCAACCAACGATCCGCCTTGCCCGTTAGAGAAAATGGGAATAACATCATCCTTAGTGTATCCTCGGATACCCCATTCTTTTTCATCATAGAAACTTTCCTCTTGAACCTCCTTAGGTGAGCATGAGCATCTTCTTCAATGTGTCCTCCAAACAAGTCTTTTTCAATTAGGCCAACTTGAGCCGGGTGCATCTCAAAATTGTTTGGAGCCAAGGTGCCAAAATTGATGGGGTTACAAGCATCATTATGGTTTGGACGGTTATGGTCACGTAAAGCCATTGGTGGTGGTGGTGGATTTGGTATATGAGAGGGTGGTGTTTGAGGTGGGTTATTTGGAAGTTGGAAGTTGTGAAATGAATTTTCTATTGAAGGCTCAATTGTGATGTTTGGTTGTTGTTGAGTTGTGTTTTCAATGAGAGGTTGGATGGGTGGATTTGCTTGGTTTATGGTTGCTTGAGAAGAGGTTATAACCCTTGCAATGGTCCTATTCCTTAAGGCTCTAAAAAGTCTTTCGGGATCGGAGTCAAAGAGCAAAGCTTGGTGGTTCCTCCTAGGCATACAACTTGACAAACCGTAAGACTCCTAGTGCTTTTACACACTAGGGTGAGGCAAAAATCACACACACTCTACAAGAAGCACACAAACTACACAAACAACAAGACTAAGACTAAGCCTAAGACTCTAACTAACTAAGCATAACCTAACGCCATCCCCGGCAACGGCGCCATTTTGATACGAGGGATTTGTCGTCATTTCCCAATCAAAAACAATTTATATAAAACCCAAATTAAGTAGTATTTATTCGGGTGTCGAACACAAAGATGGCGGGGGTGTATACTTAGTCCGTTTAAGTCCTATTTTAGTCAAACAAAAGTAAGAGGTTGATTAAACTGTAAACTAAGATGCAATAAGGTATAAAATTTAAACTAAATGAAATTGCTTTTAATTAATAAGGGAAGGCTAAGGTCTTTGGGTTCACAAAGGGCAATTAGGGAGAGAAACAAGGTCTAACAAGAGAAGGGTAATAATAGTGGTCAAGGGTTTAAGACTAATTTCTTAGTCACCTTAAGCTCCTCAATAAGTTGTCACTTGATCGAGATGAACTAGCTACAAATAAAGCATAAAGACTACCCAATAGCATGAGCACCAAGACGGATCGAATGCATCAAAGAGATGTTCTAACTTTCATTAAAACTCATCGATAAGCACTTCTAAAACTATCTAATAGCACAATGCACCAAGGTAAGCCAAACATGTTAATGAGATGTCCAATTTTCATTGAGGCATTTCCACAAACACTTCAAATGCATTAAGAGTAGAAACCACATAATCACCCAATTAAAAAGGTTAACAAACCAAATTCATCCCCTTAATTACCCAAATTCCCCCTAGACCCTAGATTAGACTACTCACACATGTTTAAGGGTGAGAATTCAACAATAAATTGCAACAAAACACAAGTAAACATTGTAAACATGATAAAGATGAGAACTTTGAATGAATAACAACTAGTTTTTGAACCCGTGCACTGCACGGGTGGTAACATAAAGTATTATTAAAAGTAAACTACTTTTTGAATTTAGTAAATTACTAATTAAACTTTAGAAAATGGTCTACCCATACACTTTTTATAAGTTTGTGTTGCTTAATTGTGAAGTACTATGCTTTTTTTTTCCTCGACATTTTAACTTATGAAAAGCAAAATCTGAAAATTAAATATAAAATTATTGTAGATTTCATAACATGTTTATTTACGCAATATACATTTAATTTTACTCATTGTTGTACGTTTTATATCATATTACCCCGCTTGTTTGTTCTTCTCTCAATTATTTACCTTTTCTCTCATAACTGACTTGACAACCTCGAAACCCACCAACAGACCTTTCATCACAGTGATGACGGCACTGCACTAAACACCTCGAACCACAACGTCCATCTCAACCCATATCTCAGCAGCCCTCACAACTAACCATCGCCTACAATCCATATCATACGTCCTCCAGCTACTCATCCCCCTCTTGCCTCCACCATCCCCTACGTCCGCCCGGCCCCACCCCGTGCGTGACTCCCAACCCTTCTCGTAACCTTATGCAACTCCCCACCCATTATTACCTACCCATCGGGACCCCTCCCCTATCACGACCTCCCACCATTAACACCACCCATTCATTCTCTATTTACTAACACATTATTTACTCATTATCTTTCAATGTCGTAATGTTATTCATTAATTGTTAGATAATTTTTTAAAGTCACTTCAACTTATATAAATTGAAAATAATATGAGTATTTAAATTGATTTTTTAATAATTTTTTTAATGACTCTATATTATCTATTAATTACTCGTGATCTGATATATTTTATGGAATTGGTTGAGAAGAATCACAATAATCATTTATGCATTAATGGCCATTCATTAATAAAATACAATAATTTGTCTAATCTATATATATTTCGTTCTATTGTTCTATTCCTAAGGCACATGTTAGAAAAACCCTTATTCCTATACGTGTGGACGTATAAAAATTAAAATTAATATGTCAAATACAAATATATGCCAAAAATGAAAATAGATAACTATTGACCGATACACCCAAAAAACAAAATAGATAACTATTGATCGGAACGGTGAGAGTATTTTGAAAGGATTTAAAAAATTGAATAAATTAAAATCTTATCCCTTAGTATTATAAAGAATGAGACCAATGTCACTTTGAGAGAGGAAGTGTTGGTCACTTAAAGCAATATCCGTAGTTTAATTATTTACCATAATAAATTTATAAAGAGAACAGTTAATTTGGAATAAATTTAAAAAAAAACAGGACAATAAAAGTAAAATAGGGGGAGTATCACTCTTGTGTTACATATTATATTTACAACCATGTTGTATATTTATGAGCGTGAATAATCTACACGTTTATAATTAGGTCTTATATCATGCTTACACTTGTGTCGTATATCATGTTAATAACTTCGTAAAGAAACGAATTATACCATGTGCGAAGTTTTAAAGATGTTTTTAATAAAATAATTGTTGCAAATAGAGATAGAAAAGGAGGATAAATTTATTAAGATTATGAAATGGTAGTTGGTACTCGATCTGTTTCGGGTTTTTTTATTCAATTTTCGAGGGTCTCAGTTAATTGTTTGTCTTTATATTTTAGATTAATCTTTGATGGTCAAAACAGAAAAATTAAATCCTCCCCACTTAATTTAGTCTAATTATCATCTAATAATTGACTCCTTTTTTTCCTTGTCTTTCTCCCAAAACAAAAGGCAAAAAAATCAATTTTATCTTTTTATTTTAGATTTGCCTTTAATAGGCAATTGAATTCTCCCCATTTTGTACTTGTCATCTAATAATGACCCTTCTTCTTTTCTTGTCTTTCTCCAAAACAAAAGGCAAATAAATTGACCAAAATAGAGGGAGTATACTCCATTTTATTACCCTACTTCTATTTTGAAATGCTTTTAGAAAAAAAAATCATAATAATTTTATTAATATAATCGAATTAGCAACACAACAGCATTACATGCACATTCAAAAGTTATAATCTAATACGTTGGATATCCAAATACTTACTCTAATCGAAATATGAGGCATGAATATAGTTAACGATAAAATTTCCATTTATTTAGAGAGATTTTATGGAGAATGATATGCAATATCCATTTTTGTTATATACGGAGTATCATCTTTCCCTGCAATATATTATGCGATGGAACTTGGAAGATACAACTTTAAAATACACAAAACATAGAATAATATGTACATAGTTATATCATATATACAACTAATATACTCCATATAAGGATTAAAGATGGCAAAATATGAAGAATGCGAAAATAGTAGGAAGCATAATGAGTATGTTTGAAATTGATGAGGGACAAAAATAAAATAAAATTATAAGGATATGAGAGACTAAAAATTACGTCCAATTAGTGACAAAATAGTAAAAAGCTTCCTTTTTTAATTGCCCTAAAAATTACTTCCAATTAGTCACAAAATAAAATTATAATGCCGTGAATTTAACTTGTTGCTTATATTTCTGTTATGAAATTTTTGGTATTTAGGGCAATTAACTATTAGGCCAATATTCTTGTCAATAATGACACCCGAGATTCTTGCCATTAATTAGTAATACAACTAATACAAACTAATGATAATAATAATAATATTAATATTAATAAACCTAATACTAAACTAATCGACACACACCAAATGACACAACCATCCCCTAATTAAAACAAAACAAAAGCAATAAAAAGGGGAAAAAGGGCAAAACGAGACAACACGCAGGGTCGCAGCAAATGGGTCTCAGCCGGCTCACCGGCCGCCGGCTGTGCACCGGCACATAACCCACTGTAAACTTGAGGTGAAATTGATAGGATTTGGAGCCGGTTGAGAGATCGGCAGACGGTTGACCGGCTGAGAACCATCTTGAGATTTGTTGCGGAATGAGAGCCGGTGAGGCGGCTGCCGGTGGGTCGGCTCAGAACCATCTTTCACCAATCAACTCGGTTTCTATGGTGGCTGGTACGGTTGTCTGAATTGTGAAATGGCGCGTGAATTGGTATCGGGTTTAATGGCGATGAATTGTTTGTGATAATGGTGAAATGAAATTGATGATGCGAGTTGATGGTGACTGGGGACAGAGGTGAGCTCGGTGTTTGGTGGATGTCGGAGTTTTGAACGGAGATGGTGGAATTGGTGGCGGTTGTCGAGAAGCTGGTCGAAAATGGGGACGGAAATGATTATGTTGATGCTGGTGATGTCGCTGCTGGTGAGGACGGAGTGAATTGAAGGTGGAGTTGAGTTTTGATGATGGTGCACGGACGAGGTTGAAGTATGGATTTGCAGGGGAGTTGCAACTGCTGCTGTTCTGTTCAGGCGAGATGCAGGGGAGGTGAGCAGCTGGTTTTCGAAGGTGAATGGTGATGAGGTTCGAGTCTTGGTGCGAGAGGCAGGTGGAGTGAAGGTAGATGAGATGATGAAGTATAAATGGTGGTATGAATTTGTGTATATCAATGGTGAGTGACGAAGGTGGTGGTATGAAGGAGATGCAATATAAATGGCGAGTGAAGGTGGTGGTATTGACTATTGAGGATGGTTGTAGTATACTGGGTTTATTTGGGAGTGTTTGGATTTAAAGTCAATAGTTGACTTGGTTACATTTGATTAATGTATTATCCCGCTTTGAACCGCTTCACTTCATTCGGATTTCCTTTATTCATGATCCAACACCTACAAGACCAATATAACGAGACGCATTAACAAATTCTATAATAATAATAATTATTATTTGTTATAGATATAATAGAAATATAAACTCCTAATTAATTAGTATAAATAAGCTTATTAGACAATTAAGCACTCAAAATCGAGTCGTAATAAGATATAAATACTGGGTAAAAGCTACCAAAATACTACTAATCAGATGGGAAGGGACCTTGATAATCTATCCCCCACACATCAAAGAGCTCAACCTCAAGCATGAAATTCATCGGCATTTCATGTTTCCTTATGATATTTCCACCCCTTTGACATTTGTCATATCCTTTAACATAAAAGGCACGCAACGTCACGGAATAGAGAGGGCTAAAAGAAACCGCATTGAAGTACTTTAGCGGCCATTTTCTTTGAACTTGCATGGCCACCACAAGGTAAGTCATGGCAATGGCTCATTATGGAGGTAGCTTCCTCTCTTGGAACACACCTTCTTATCATCCCATCGGCACAAGACTTGTACAAACATGGGTCATCCCAATAATAGTGCTTCACATCATGAAAGAACTTCTTCTTCTTGTGATAGTCGTAATCATGCGGGATTATCCCGGAGACCAAATAATTCACTATATCCGCATACCACGGTGCTTCACCCAAACTTAGGGACAACAAGTGGTCATCGGGCAAATAATCATTGATAGGGAGCCCGTTGTCAACATTGAGGTTGATTAGCCGGGATAAATGATCGGCCACCACATTTTCAACTCCTTTCTTATCCCTAATTTCCATGTCAAACTCTTGGAGAAGTAATATCCACCTAATCAATCGAGGCTTGGACTCCTTCTTGATGAGCAAGTGTCTAAAGGCAACATGATCGGTGAACACTATAACCTTAGCTCCCACCAAGTAGGTCCGGAACTTTTCCATTGCAAAAACCACGGCCAAGAGCTCCTTTTCCGTTGTTGAGTAATTTGTTTGAGCATCATCAAGAGTTTTGCTTGCATAATGAATTGCATGCACCTTTCCATCCTTCCTTTGGCCTAATACCGCGCCCAAGGCATGATCGCTCGCATCGCACATTAACTCAAACGGCAAGCTCCAATCCGGAGGTTGTATAATTGGAGCACTTGTCAAAGCTTCCTTCAACCTATTGAAAGCATCAAGACATCGGTTAGAGAACACGAAAGGAGTATCTTTGGCTAACAACTCGGTCAAAGGTCTCGCAATCTTAGAGAAGTCCTTGATGAAGCGGCGGTAAAAGCCCGCATGTCCAAGGAAACTTCTCACCCCCTTAACATTGGTGGGAGGTGGGAGACTAGCAATGACCTCTACCTTAGCCTTATCAACTTCTATTCCACAGTTGGACACTATGTGTCCCAACACAACACCTTCTTGTACCATGAAATGGCACTTCTCCCAATTAAGTACAAGGTGAGACTCTTGACATTTGCTCAAAACTTTCTCCAAATTCATTAAACAACTTTCAAAACTTTTCCCAACAACCGAGAAATCATCCATGAAAACTTCCATTTCTTGTTCAATGAAATCGGAGAAAATTGACATCATAGCTCTTTGAAAGGTAGAGGGAGCATTACATAGCCCAAATGGCATCCTCCTATATGCATAGGTGCCAAATGGACAAGTAAAGGTGGTCTTTTCTTGGTCACTTGGATGGATGGGGATTTGGAAAAATCCCGAATAGCCATCCAAGAAGCAAAAATAGTTATGTTGAGCTAATCTTTCTAGCATTTGATCCATGAACGGTAAGGGAAAGTGATCCTTCCGGGTGGATTTGTTCAACTTCCTATAGTCCACACACATTCTCCACCCGGTTACCGTCCTTGTAGGAATCAATTCATTCTTGTCATTTCGCACTACCGTCATGCCTCCTTTTTTGGGAACTACATGAACCGGGCTTACCCACCTACTATCCGAAATAGGATAGATAATGCCGGCGTCAAGTAGCTTAAGGACCTCTTTCCTTACAACCTCTTTCATTATGGGATTAAGCCTTCTTTGTGCCTCAATTGAGGATGCATCCTCATTTTCAAGTAAAATTTTGTGAGTGCACAAAGAGGGACTAATCCCCTTGAGGTCACCAATAGTGTACCCAAGGACACCCTTGAACCTTTTGAGTAAAGAAATTAGTTTTGAGGTTTGGGTGTCATCAAGTGCACTATTGATGATGACGGGAAAAGTGGAATTATCTCCGAGGAATTCATATTTCAAAGAAGAGGGAAGAGGTTTAAGTTCAACCGTATGAGGAGGCGTGGAACTCTCCTCCTTCTTACCGACTTCCAACACTTCAAACTTGGGTGCTTGTTCATGAATAGGAGTCGAATCCAACATCCATACATATGCAAGAGTCTCAACATCTTTGTCATCGACCTCATACCCACTAACAAGACATTTTCCAAAGGATCCATAGAGGAAGCTTTTGGGTCATGCTTCTCCATGGGATTCTCAAGAATGTCTACAATGCAACAAGTGTCACCTAGAGATGGAGCTTCCATGGACTTGTGGAGTTCAAATTCCACTCTATCTTCACCCACTTGCAAAGATAGCTTGCCACTCTTCACATCGATCATAGCTTCACCGGTGGCAAGACAAGGTCGCCCCAAAATAATAGGCACATTGTAATCCTCGGGCATATCCATAACAAAGAAATCACATGGTATGACAAGCTTCCCAACAACCAAGGGCACATCTTCAATCACACCAATGGGAAATTTAACCGACCGATCGGCTAATTGAAGTGAAACTCTAGTAGGTTTCAAATCTCCCAAATCAAGCCTCTTGAATATTGAAAGTGGCATGAGGCTCACACTAGCCCCCAAGTCACACAATGCTCTTTTAATAGCCACCCCTTGGATAGAACAAGGGATAGAGAAGCTACCCGGATCCTCTAGCTTGTTTGGAAGCTTGTTGGTGTGAGTAAGAATAGCACTACATTCCTTAGAGAGGTTGATGGTTTGCACCTCTCCATTCTTTTTCTTCAAAGTGACAAGTTCCTTAAGAAACTTGCCATAAGATGGAATCTCGGTAATCATATCAAGGAAAGGGATAGTTACATTCATTCTCTTCAAGATCTCAACAAACTTCTCATATTTCTTTTCAATTCTAGGCCTTGCAAGCCTTTGTGGAAAGGGTACCGGTGCTACATACTCCCTTGGTGGTGGAGTACATTCTTTGGCCTTAGTTGCAATAGGCTCATCTTGCTTTGGAGGGTCAACCATCTCCACCTCCTTAGACTTCTCCACCATAATCTCATCTTCTTGCACAACTTCAACCGGGTGCTCTTTCACTAGTTCACTAGACACCCTCTTCCTCTTCCACTTAGGAGATTTCTCAACCTCCTCCAATTGCTTTCCACTCCTCAAAAATACCGCATTCACCTCCCTTGGGTTAACCGTATTACCCGGAAACTTCCCCGGATTTTGAGCCAATTGCCCCAATTGTTGAGAAATTTGGGCCACATGAGTTTCCGTAGCCTTTTGGGATGCTCGGATTTCATCATTTACCCGGTTTTGTGCGGCAATGTGGTTATCAAGCTTTGAGTCGGATTTTTGATTTGCAATAACCAATTGTTCAAAAGCTTGTTCCCAAGATGGTTTTTGAGGGGTTTGGAAGTTTTGGTTTTGTGGTTGGAAACTTTGGTTTTGTTGTTGATTGAAATTTTGCCCCTTGAAACCCCCAAATGGTTGTTGGTTTTGGGTGATGAATTGTTTCCCTTGGAAACCGGGTGGAATTTGTCTTTGGAATTGAGAGTTTTGATTGAACCTTTGTTGTTGTTGAGGTTGGGAAGTGGTTGGATTTTGAATGTTTTGTGAAGCATAAGACAAGAAAGGGTGAGTTCTTTTTCCATTGACAAATTGGTTGTTGTTATTATTGTTGAACCCTTGCCTTGAACTAGTGGACTCCCAAATTCCATTTGCTTGCTCATAGCATTCCTCTTGGAGGGGTGCAATCAAGGGACACCCAATGGGAGTGTGCCCTTGTTCACCACACAACTCGCAAGACAAGATTTGCCTCATATCGGAGCCTTTAGGTTTTGAATTTAGCAAAGCAACTTGTTGGGTGAGTTCATCTAGCATTCCCTTAACTTCCACATTCAAAACCGAATTAGAATCCTTGTTCTTGCCTTTTCTTGATTGCCTATCACTTCCCCATTCCATAGTTCTTGAGGCCATCTCCTCAATGAGCTCTTTTGCCGCTTTATGCCCCAAAATGTCCAAGGCACCTTTTCCCGAACCCGCATCCAATGAAAGCCTAAGGTCTTGAGTCAACCCTTTGTAAAAATTGTTTACTAGCTCGGCTTCGGAAATGCCATGGTGAGGGCACAACCGTTGGAGCTTCTTATACCGTTCCCATGCCTCATATAAGGTCTCATCCTCTTCTTGAGTAAAGCTTTGTAGTTCACTCTTGACTTTGGCCGTTCTTGAGGGTGGGAAATATTTGTTCAAAAATGCCGAAGCCAACTCATCCCATGTTTTGAAGGAATCCGGGTCACAATTCTTCAACCAATCCTTGGCCGAACCCCTAAGAGAACGGGGGAACAACCTAAGGCAAACCGCGTCATCGGAGACCCCATTTGACTTGTACATATCACAATTTTCAAGGAACTCATTTAGATGATCGTTTGGGTTCTCCAAGGGACTTCCTCCAAATTGGTTGTCTTGAACAAGGTTGAGCAAGACATTTTTGATCTCAAAGTTATTAGCTTGAATTCTTGGCCTTTGGATGCTAGGATTGACTATGTGCTTAGGAGCCATAGTCTCTCTTATCGGAACCGGATCACCCATGGTATTCGGTTCTTCTTCTAAAACCCCAAAAGGATTTTCAAACACTTCGGTAACTTCTTGGTAATTAACTTCTTCAATTGGTGGTGTATCAAGTAAACCCCTTCTTCTTAGAGAATTAAGTCTTCTTGTCGTGGCTTCAATTTCGCGATCAAGCGGATATGTTGGTTGACCTCGTCTTCGTCGCCTACTCATGCAAAAGACCTAAGCACTTGAAAGAAAGGATTAGTAACAAAGGACTTAGTCTAAACTAGAACAAAAACGATTAATATCAAGCCGTACTCCCCGGCAACGGCGCCAAAAACTTGATGGCCTCAAGTTAAACCTCGCAAGTGCATGATTTTATCGTTGTACACTTAAAAGGGTCGATCCCACAAGGAGTAGGTGGAGTACTAATCGTTCTAATTCACCGGTTTAGCTAAGTCGATAAATAACAAAGTGGGTAGTAACAAACTAGCGCTAAACTAACAAATTTAAAGACTAAAAACTAGACAAGATAAGAACAAGCTAAAAGATAAAGGATAGATCAAATAAAGAGAAGGACTAGAACTCGGCTCTCCCACGGCTATAAGTAATTCCACATACTAATCGTCTCGGCTAATCAAAAGGGGTAGAAAGGTAAGAGGGAGATGGCTCTAATTCGCCTAGAACCTCCCTTCCGGTCTCGCAATAGGACACTAGCTACTCCGACTAACCCCCCTCCCGGGTTCGAAAGCCGGTATCCCTAACTCAAAACCCGACAACCCCAAGAACATGCATTTTCCCAAGGAGGTCAAGTAAATGGTCAAGGTCATTAAGCACTCATCATATTTCGGGTCATCCCACTCCCCCTTCCGGAGGTCGATTTCAAACGCTAGTCTAGAGGCACCCTCCCTCGGTTCTCCCTTCCGGTCTCAACCTTAGTTGGTGACAAGGCCAAATTTCGGGTATCCAATTTACAACCTAATCAACTTCCGTTGGTGGACAAGGGTCATAAGTCGACACTACCCGAAAACCAAACCTTAAGCATGCAAATTCCCCTAGACTACCCTCACCAATTTTCCCCACCAATTAGCCTTAGTGACAATTAGTTAGTGAAATTACCCATATCGGGTCGAACCGATTCCTAGAAGGAGACTACTCATTAATCATGCTTCCAAAGGCAAAATAAACAACAAAGATAGAGTCTTTAAGCATAAACATGGTGATAAGATTATTTCTACTTCTAAACATGCAACAACCCAACAATAATTATAATGAAAGATGGTTTTAATCTAATAACAAGGATGAACAAACAAAAAGACACAATCTTTAACACAATCAACTCAAAGATTAAGTCTTTGAGGACAACTAGCAAGGATGAACAAAGGAAAGAGAAACAATTAAAAGAGAAACAATGAAAAGATGAACAATGGTGAAAACAACAACAACCAACCAACAAAGATGCAAATTTAACATAAACAATCAAACAAACTTGAAGGAAAAACAAATGTAAACAAATGAAAATAGGGAGAGAAATAATACCAATCAACTAGCAAGAAATGAAATTGGATAGAAAAATAAAGAAGGAGGAACCTTCAATCTTCTTACAAACCCAAATTCAATCACCAATTAATTGAAGAACTAGTCTAATTAGGGAATGATTAACAATATGATTAACAAAGTTTGAAACTTGAAAAGGAAATATTCTCAGATCTAGGGTTGTGTGTCTAAACACGATTTTTGGGGGGTATTTATAGTGTCCTCTTACTTAGGTTACAAAAAGGGGGATTAAGACAAAACACAGGTAGCAGCGACCGCCAGCCGGTCGACCGGCGGCCGGCTGCCCATCCGGCGCCGAGGAATCTCAATTTTTGAAGCTTGAATATGCCATTGTGACGGCCCGCCGGTCGGCCGGCTGCCGGCTGGTCGGCTCAGGGTCATCCTCCGTCTTTCCCTCCCCTTTCTTCTTTGCTATCTTCCTCTTGTGCCTTGTTTCTTCCCAAATTTCCTCTAGCTAGCTCAATTACCTACAATAGAGCACCGGAATCGATAGTAGCGGGAATATGGAGCAAAATGCAAGAAAAAGGCCTAAGATCGTGCCTAAGTAGTCCAAAAGATTAGCAAAAGAAAGGGTAAAAAGGAGCCGAATGTTCATTCATCACTGTGAAAGAGATTAATTGGTGCCTTGTATTGAATTAATCTTTCTGGTTAAATACACTTAGGTTACGCTACAAATTAGGTAACGGAATATTAGCGACTAATTACAAACTATTAATTAGGAAACTAAATAATTACATTATTTACTAGTATTCTATCATACCCCCGCAGTCGAAACGGGAGGTAACCGAATGTTGAGACTGTCACGAAAATCTTCAAAAAGAATTAAAGGCAACCCTTTAGTGAAAATATCCGCAATTTGATAACGAGACGGTATGTGACGAACACGGACTTCACCACGCTCCACTTTTTCACGGACAAAATGGATGTCCATTTCAATGTGCTTCGTGCGCTGATGCTGGACGGGATTACCGGAGAGGTAAATAGCGGAAACATTATCACAATAAACAAGAGTAGCCTTGTTCATAGGAACGTGAAGCTCCACCAACAAATTACGCAGCCAACACGATTCCGACACCACATTAGCAACACCACGATATTCGGCCTCGGCACTAGACTTAGACAACGTGGGCTGGCGCTTTGAGGCCCAAGAGATCAAGTTATCACCAAGAAACACGCAGTAGCCGGAAGTAGAGCGGCGTGTGTCGGGACACCCACCCCAATCGGCATCGGTATAGGCTGTCAAGTGAGAAGGAGCAGACTTACGAATCCAAAGACCTCGGTCAAGAGAACCACGCAAGTACCGAATGACACGCTTCAACGCATTCATGTGCTCTTCCATCGGATTATGCATAAAGAGACATACTTGTTGAACCGCGTAAGAAATGTCGGGTCGAGTAAACGTAAGGTATTGAAGAGCCTCAGCAAGACTACGATAAAGCGTCGGATCAGCATAAGGTGTGGAAGAAGAAGCACTCAATTTGGGTTTAGTGTCGACTGGAGTAGCCGCTGACTTACACGACGACATACCAGCTCGGTCTATGACCTGTTCAGCATACTTCGATTGCGAGAGAAAGAGGCCACTGGTAACGGGTTTAACCGAGATGCCCAAAAAATAGCTAAGCGACCCAAGGTCTTTCATCGCAAATTCGCCATTAAGGTGAACCATAATGGACTGTCGAAGAGCCTCTGAAGAACACGTCAAAATGATATCATCCACATATAATAGAAGATAAGCCAAATTAGTACCTTGACGAAGAATAAAGAGCGAGTGATCAACTTTGCTGTGAGAGAATCCAAGTCGAGAAACATAGTCGGCAAACCGTTTGTACCAAGCACGCGGTGCCTGCTTAAGACCGTAAAGAGACTTTTGCAAAAGACAAACATGATTAGGCCGAGTGTGATCGCGATAACCAGTAGGTTGATGCATATATACCGTTTCATGGAGATTTCCATGTAGAAAAGCATTCTTTACGTCAAGTTGGTGAATTGCCCATGATCGTGAGACCGCAATGGATAAGACAGTGCGAATGGTGGAGGGCTTGACAACCGGACTGAAAGTCTCACCGCAATCCACACCAATTTGCTGCGTTTTTCCGTCACCTACAAGACGAGCCTTATACCTTTCAAAAGAACCATCAGAATGAAATTTGTGGCGAAAAATCCACATTGAACAAATAATATTAGTAATCGACGGACGTGGAACCAAGACCCAAGTCTTATTTTCAATAAGAGCATTATATTCGTCGTCCATGGCCATTTTCCAATTGGGGTTACGAAGAGCGGTCACGGGGTCACGTGGAACCGGTGAAATAGCTTGAGTGTGACTCATATTTTGGGCAGGTTTGGGTTGAAAATATTTTGGGTTGGGTTTGTAAATGCCGTGATCAGCGCGTGTGGTGGCCTTTGTGACAGGTGGTGGACGTGTCGTGGGGCTTGGCTGGGCTGTGCTAGCGGAGGTGGTAGGCTGGGCAGAGCCAGCTGTGGCAGAGCTAGTCGTGGCTGAGCTAGCAGTGGTGCTAGTCGTGGAGCCAGGCGGAGCCATGTGGGCCGTGACAGGTGCAGGGATAGTCACAGTGGCAGAGACCGTGGGCTGAGGTTGGCTGAGTGGTGAGGCAGCTGCCGTGGGAGGGGAGCTGACTGGTGAGGGAGGTGGTGTCGTTGGGGAAGAGGTAGACACGGCCAAATGGTGAATAGCATAAGGCGAGAGGGGAGCATCCAAAAAATTGTAAGTGGTAATGTCAGTTGAACTTAATTTAGCAAAGGGAAAATTTTGTTCATCAAAAATAACATGTCGACTAATAAAGATTTTACTAGAGGCGATGTCAAGACATATATAACCACGGTGATTTTTAGGATAGCCTAGAAAGACACATGGAGCAGTGCGCGGTTGCAATTTATGTATTGTGGTGGCTGGAATTAGCGGATAACATAAACAACCGAAAACCCGGAGATGACTATATATCGGAGGGCGATGATATAGAACTCGAAGTGGAGTGTCAAAATTAATAGGCTTACTAGGTAAAATATTCGTCAGATAAGTTGCCATATCGAGTGCATAATGCCAATATTTAACTGGAATGGACGCGTGAAATAAAATAGTGCGAATCATGTTATTAGTGGAACGAATTTTGCGTTCGGCTTTGCCATTTTGAGACGAAGTATGCGGGCAAGACAAGCGAAAAACTATTCCATGTGCAGCACAAAACGTTTTAAAAATACCGTTAACAAATTCCGTACCATTGTCACATTGAATTGATTTTATTTTGCGTTCAAATTGGGTTTGAATAAAGGCGTGAAACTGAACGAGACTAGCATTAACATGACTTTTCTTTGCGATTGGAAAAGTCCATAAAAAATTACTGTAATCGTCTAAAATTAATAAGTAATATTTATGACCATCAGAACTTAAGACAGGGGATGTCCAAAGATCACAATGAAGAATATCAAAGGGCATGTGAGTACTATAATTCGACATAGCAAAAGGAAGACGAATATGTTTACCTAGAGGACATGACTGACAAAATAATTTGCTAGACTTCAAATTACAATCAATCAATTTATTTTTCCTAAGGCTCGAAATAGTAGAATTTCCGGGATGACCTAAACGATCATGCCAAAGTGACGACGCTGCTAAGCCAACGAAATTGGTTGAAAGCGGTGTAGTATTGGTGCCGGAAATAGGATAGAGGTTGCCCCGACTATTACACCTCATGAGGCGTGTCCCCGTCCGCAAATCCTTCACACAAAAACCAAAAGGGTCAAATTCAATAGTGACGTGATTATCAGTAGTGAATTTTCGGACCGAAATTAAATTTTTGACTAATTGTGGAGAATAAAGAACATTTTTAAGGACAAGAGGGGGGTGGGGTTCGGGTAGTATGGACTGGCCGTAGCCTTTAACAGGGATGGATTGGCCATTTCCGACGACGATACCGTTAAAAATACTCGAATTAACAAAAGACGAGAGTTTACCTTGGTCCGACGTCATATGTGAAGTTGCACCAGTATCCATCATCCAAGGGTCCACAGGTCCGAGTCCCAAAGTATACATTGCAGCGGCAATATCTGTTGGAGACGGTCCCTCTGCCGTGTAAGCCCGAGCCGGTCGTGGACCAAGAATACCCGGTTGTCCACGACCTTGAGCAGGAGGTCGAGCCCACGGACCAGCATGATACGGGCATGGAGGGTAGCCCCAAGGAGAGGAGGGCCACTGCCATGACCCGTAACCAGCGGGCCACTGCATTTGCGCGGGTTGAACAGTAGCAGGTGGCGTGGCAGAGGCGGTAATAGGAGCAGCGACAGGAGTTTGAGTCTTTCCTTTGCCACCCTTACCCTTCTTCTTCCCGTTACCACGAGTGCCCTTGCCATTGTTGGTACCCGAATTCCTAGAAGAACTGTCGCCGTCACTGTCATTTGATCCCTTCGCATACATGGCCGCACTACCAGTAGCGGCTTGTTTCGCGAAACTCGCCTCCTCCAAGGTTATCATCGAGCGTGCTTGATAAAATTGGGGAAGCGGGTCACGTTGACGAATGATTGAACCAACATTCTGATAAGCCTCGGTGAGACCGGAAACCAATTGGAGAACCAATCGACTATTAGAAACCGGAGCCCCTAGATTCTTCAACTGATCCGTTAAAGACTTGAGGCGTTGACAATATGCCGAAGCCGATGAGAAGTCAGACATCTCAACGTGAGAGAACTCTTGCTCGAGGGTGACCGCGCGCGAGTTTTTGTTATCTTGGAAAATATCAGCGATACGATTCCATGTATCCATGGCGGTGGAATCAGATTCGATGATGGTTTCCAAGAGATCAGTGGTTATGGTAGAGTAAATCCACTGAAGGACCGTTGCATCGAGGGTTTCCCATTGTTCCTTCTCATCGTCCGTAACCGGAGCTTTTGATGCACCAGATTTCGGTTTGATGATATGATGAAGCACACGGTTTGATTTCGCGTGATTCGTGAATAGGGCAACCCATAACGGGTATTGGTCATTCTCCAATCCCAATTTGACCGAGATGTGATTGGAGATGTTGGTGACGGCGAAAGCCGGATGAAAAGGCGATTTTCCAGGGGCCATTAGAGTGACGAGAGGTCTGAGAGACGTGAGGTCGAGAGATGGCGGCTGGGTAATCGAGAAAGAGCGGAAGCGATATTAAGAATTAGATTCCTGATACCATGAAAGAGATTAATCGGTGCCTTGTATTGAATTAATCTTTCTGGTTAAATACACTTAGGTTACGCTACAAATTAGGTAACGGAATATTAGCGACTAATTACAAACTATTAATTAGGAAACTAAATAATTACATTATTTACTAATATTCTATCAGCCTGTGTACTGTTTCAGTATCGAACGAGAACTATCATTTCGCTTTAAAGTTTAATTTTTTTAAAAGGGTACTTAATTCACCCCCTCCCCCTCTTAAGTACCGGATCGATAAACTCAATAATTGCTATATGCTTCATCGGAAACTTCAATGCGTAAGAATAAGCATAAGTTTTTGTAGCTAAACTAATAATCTTATTTTTATTGTAATAACTTATTTAACAAAAAATAGTTTCTCCTACATGGGCAATTTTATCAAGAGTAAAAATGTAAAAAAATATATTTTAAATAGATATGGTGTAACTTCAAACGAATATGGCGTAATTTTAAGCGGATATACTGTAATTTCAAGTAAAAAAATTTTTATAATAACTTGTTTCACAAAAAATAGTTTCTCCTACATGGTCAATTTTACTCAAAGTAAAAATGTAAAAAATTATATTTTACCTAGATATGGTGTAACTTCAAACGAATATGGTGTAATTTAAGTGGATATAGTGTAATTTCAAGTAAGATATGTTGTAACTTTAAGAAACTTTAATTTATACTGTGTAATTTCAAGTAAGATATTTTAGCATAAGAGGTTGTAAAAGCATATTATAAATAGTAGATTTCATCAAAAGATCTGACCAGCATATTTAAATCAGCAGAACTAGTTTAAGTGTTTAGTAATTAACAAAATAGAACTAGCGGATTGTTACTCTTCTTTGTAAAATGGAGTAAATTTTTTCTATTTTAGAATATATTAACCAATATGTTGTGGTAAGCATCATGTTGCAAAAAAACATTTTGACCCTAAATATGATGCTAAAAGCTTTGAATATGCTAAAAAGCCTCCAATATACCGTTTACCAACCACCTCAACGGTGTAACTTTAAACGAATATGGTATAAAGTTTTTCCTAATCCTCTGAATAATTTTTTTTCTCGTGGCCAAGTAAAATTACGCCACGAATTACAAATTCTCGTGGCTTAATGTGTGGTAGAAGTGTCAATTTATTGTGATGAATCGATCATCCGACTCTTTCTTACTCTTCTCTTAAATATGTTGCACCAAATCATCAATTCTTGTGTTTTTAGGAAAAACTTCTTTTCAACATGAGCAAGGGCACTAGTTTGATTCTTTGCTAATTGTGAGATGGTGATGCTCAAACTAAAAATATTGTAGTAATCATCAGTCAATTCATATTATAGCACATCCAACATTCTCCTAAAATAACAACAATCATCGAAACGTATGAATAATATAGTTAAGAAGTTGTTATAACAACCTCTAGTAGATATTTGTCAATTAGTTGGCTGAGTGACTAACATTGTATATAAAGAAATGGTGTACAGTTGACATTTTAAGTTAATGAAAAATACCTTTTATTTACGTCTTTCTCTCACTAGAATTTATTTACCCTTTCATTTTCTCTCACTACAAACAACAGTTTAAGCTCCTTCAATGGCTTTTGCACCTTCATATCTCTAATTTCACATGGTATCAGAGCAGGAATCTCCTGACTCTTGATCCTGTGTCATCGATTTCGCAGTTTACTTGTTGTTTTTGTCCGATTTAATTTTTTCCCCAATTTTTAGGGTTTACGATTTCGTTCGCTCTTCCGCATCGATTTTTCGCAACGATTTTTCGTTTTTTCTACATAAATCATCTCCAAAAGACAAATAATTTTTTCTTACATCATTCTTCACATCAATTCCTTCATTTTCCTTCGCAATAATGTCTGAATCGCAAGAATCCGATGTCAACGGTGGTTATCAGGATCAATACGATGATCCTCTCTTCCTTTCGAATTCCGATTATCCTTCAATGAAGCTCGTTAACTCTCTGTTTAACGGAAATAATTTTCTCAACTGGAGTCGTGGTGTTGTTATGGCGCTTGGAACTAAAAACAAGCAAGGCTTCCTTGACGGTTCAACGGCGATGCCTGGTTTGACCTCGTCGACGTTTCAGAAATGGTTTCGCGCCGATCATATGGTTCGCTGCTGGATCCTTAACGCCTTAGCTCCAGAAATTAAGCAAGGGTTCATGAGCGCTAAGTCTGCAAAGCGTCTTTAGGAGACATTAATTAGATGTACGGTCAGTCCAATGCTCCCTTACTTTTTCAGTTAAAAAAGGAATTAAAGAACACATCTCAGGCTGCTGATCAGTCAGTTGTGGAGTATTATAACAAGTTAAAGTGAAGCTGGGATGATATTGAGGATCTTGAGATGTTTCCTGACTGTACTCATGGCGTTTTGGCAAAGTGTTCGTGTAGTTTTCTGAAGAAAATTCTTGAAATCGTGACTAGGGAGAAGGTTATGACTTTTCTGATGGGACTAGACAGTGAATATGAGCATCTGAAGACAAATATCATGTCTATGGACCCCTTACGGCCTAATCTCACCAAGGCATACTCCCTGGTTCAGCAGATTGAAAGACAGAAGCGGCTTTCAAGGTCTGCTCATGATCATGCTGAATCTAGTGCAATGGCTGTCAACAGGAAACCTTTTTAGAAGAATTGGAATAAGCAATCGGTTCCTGAGAGAAATCCTTGGAATGTTTGGACACGAGATGGAAAAAAACCTAAGAAGGACAAAGAATCCAGATGGTGTGATCATTGTACAAAATCTGGACACACCAGAAATTCTTGTTTTGAGCTATTTCCAGAGAAAAGGAAGGAGTGTATGGCTAGAATGGCAACTGTTGCTGCAAACAATGCTGAAGCCTATACCAATGATGATAATCCGCTGATCTTTGGTACTGACATTAATATTGATCCTAAGGTTGTTGCAGCGATCTATCAACAGATAATTCATATGCAGCAAAGCAGGCAGGCACCCTCACAAGACAGCACCAATCAAACCGCAGCAATTAACTTTGCAGCTGTCAATTTTGCAGGTACCTCTCTGGTTACCAATGCTTCTTCTTCTTGCTCAATTTTTAATCAACATACCTGGATCATTGATTCAGGGGCCACGGATCACATGAGTTCATTGCTGCATCTATTCTTTAATAAAAGAACCTTAACTAAATCTATAATAGTAGGTTTACCTGATGGGTCCAGTAAATCAGTTAGTGTTATTGGAGATATTCAGTTGATGCCAGGGCTTGTTTTGCATCATGTTCTCTATATCTCTGATTTTAAACACAATCTCCTATCTGTTGGAAAACTATTGTCCACAATTGGTTTACTGATAAACTTTGATGTGGACAAATGTGCTATACATGACCCTCTCCATAAGCTCACTCTTGCTGTTGGGAGGAGGGAAGATGGCCTGTACAAGCTGAAGTTCTTGAATATTACTGCTAAGGCAGTTTTTCCTTCTAGCATAAATAAAAGTCCATGTTTTTCTTCAAATGTGTGTGCTTGTAAACCTAGTATTAAGTGTAGTACTAAGATGCACTTACTTCATGCAAGATTGGGTCATAGCTCTTTGTCTAAGATACAACATATAGATATTCTTGATTTTAATGATGTGAACAAGTTTGAATGTGAGACCTGTGTACTTGCTAAGATGCATCAATTACCTTTTGAAAGAAGCAATTCTAGAGCTTTACATTTGTTTGATCTTATCCATATAGATTTATGGGGGCCATACAAAAGGCCAACCATAACTGGCGCTCATTACTTTTTTATCATTGTAGATGACCATAGTAGGGTCACTTGGACCTTCCTGTTAAAAGACAAAATACAAGCCACTGAGGCTATCAAACATTTTATATTACAAGTTCAAACACAATATAGTTGTCAAGTTAGGGTTATGAGAAGTGACAATGGGACAGAGGTTGTGCAAAAGGGATGTGATCATTTCTTTTTGTCACAAGTCATTATTCATCAAAAGAGTGCACCTGGAGTTCCACAACAGAATGGTAGGGTTGAGAGAAAGCATAGACATTTGGTGGAAACTGCAAGGGCACTTCTGTTATTTGCTAATCTACCTAAGAAATTTTGGGGTGAATGTTTGTTGCCTGCTACACACATTATTAATAAGCTTCCCAGTCCTGTTTTGTCTTGGAAATGCCCTTCAGAAGTTTTACTCAAGAAGGCATGTACTTATGATGAGCTGAAAGTTGTGGGATGTCTGTGTTTTGCTCTTACACCCTCACATTCAAGGAATAAGTTTGATCCAAAAGGAAAGAAATGTATTTTTTGGGCTATCCTTTTGGTAAAAAAGCATACAAACTCTATGATCTTCATACTCAGAAAATAATCATAAGCAGAGATGCGGTCTTCCATGAGACAATGTTCCCTTTTAGGACTTCTCCTCCTCATTCTGTTGAATCCGCAAGTTCTGATTCACCTTCATTCCAGATGTTTCCTTTACATCCTTGTGAAGATAATACTCTTTCACCTCTTATCATACGTCAAAATACTCACCTGTCCAGTGGTTCCAGCAGTGGTACAACTGCTGGGGATGTTGTAGCTGCTTCTGATCCTTTTACTGATGTTTCAGCTAACCTCACATAATAATTCCCCAGGTCCTTCTATTCAGCAATCTGCTATTGTTACTACCCAGGTTATTAACCCTTTCCCAAGGATTTCTACAAGACCTGTTCAAGTCTCTTCAAAACTGAGAGATTTTGTCTGTCCAATTTTGCCTCACAAAACATTAGTTCCAAATAGCTCAAACACTCCAAATACATCTACAACATCCTCTTCTTTGTCTGCTTCTACATCACCTCAGTCTTCAAATGTTTTTGAGCCATCCAGTTACCATCAGGCCAAAAATGATCCTCATTGGGTTATTGCCATGGAAAAGGAATTACAAGCACTAGAAGCAAATGACATCTGGGAAATCACACAGTTGCCTATGGGTTTTAAAGCCATAGGGTGTATAAGCTGAAGATGAAACCTGATGGATCCATTGATAGGTATAAAGCACGGTTAATGGCCAAAGGCTACAACTAAGTTGAAGGGAAGGATTATAAGTCTACTTTCAGTCCAGTAGCTAAATTCACTACTGTTAGGGTTTTGATGGCACTTAAAACAACGAAGAGTTGGCCAATTCATCAATTGGATATCAACAATGCATTCTTGCATGGTTATCTTGATGAAGAGATATACATGGCTCCCCCTGAGGGATATAAAGGTTTACCAGATGGTCAAGTATGCAAATTGAAATGTTCCTTATATGGTTTAAAGCAAGCCTCAAGACAATGGAATCTTGAACTCACTAAGTTGCTTATAAACCAGGGCTTTGTTCAATCAAAGAATGATTACTTACTCTTCCTCAAGAATTCTAATCAGTTATTTACTGCAGTTTTGGTCGATGTGAACGACCTACTCATTACTGGAATGATGATGCCACTATATCAGTCCTAAAACATGCTCTAGATCATGCCTTTACAATCAAAGATCTAGGCCTTGTCAAATATTTCCTTGGATTGGAAATTGATAGATCATCTGATGGTTTGTCTCTATGTCAACACAAGTATGTTACCGGTATTCTCTAAAGTAATGGATTGACTGACTGTAAACCGGCCTCTTTTCCTTTGCCAAGTGGTTTACAACTGTCCACTGACGAAGGAGAGCTCTTGTCTGACCCAGAACAGTATAGAAGGCTTGTTGGAAGGTTATTATATCTTAACCTTACAAGGTCTAATATCTCCTTTGCTGTCCAACACCTAAGCCAATTTCTTAGTACTCCTCGACAGCCACATTTTCAAGCAGCTCTCCATGTTATACGTTATCTTAAGGGCACTGTGCATGCTGCCTTATTCTATCCTGTAGATACTCACCTCAGCCTACGTGCCTATACCAATGCAGACTGGGGTACCTGTTCTTTTAGTTGCTTTTATGTGACCGGACAATGCATTTTTCTTGGAAATTCTCTTGTTTCTTGGAAGACGAAGAAGCAAAAGACAGTTTCTAAATCTTCAACAGAGTTATAATACAGAGCCATGTCTTACACCTCAAGTGAGATTGTTTGGTTGCATCGTCTTCTACAGGACTTTCATTGTAACACCCGCGAATTTCTCATTTTGACATTTAAAATTTATTAAACCATTTGATTACTTTATTTTATATTTTTGAATTATTCAATTTAACTAGTGTTAATTCAAAACACGATTTTTATAAAGGTAATATATAAAAGCTCATTTATATAAAAATACGTATTAATAAATTATATTCTTAAGGCATAATTTACATAAAAATATATGTATACATATTTTTGGTCGAACAATAATGGTGGCAATAATAATAATAATTTCCGTCTTAATTTCCGTCTAACTTAGACCGTCACATTTCAATTGGGAATCTTATCTAAACACGGACCAACCGTATGTCGACAACACATACCCCCTATCCACCCCACACTCTACCTTTATATTATTATTATTATATATTATTATTATACTAGGTAGTATCCCGCGCTTCGCGCGGCCTATTTTATTATTTTATTATTTTAATTGAAGAAAAATATTACTCCGTATAATTCATATATAATCTTTAATACTTTTTACTTAGAAATAAAAATAAATTATTTTTTCTCAAATTTAATTTTTTTTAGGTTTAACTTCAATCTTTTAAAATAAAATACATACAATTTTAATTATTAAAATTAATAAGTGATAATTAATTATACATGATCAATGTTTTATAAATAAATTTGTTACTTATCTAATATCATATTAATTAAAATAAAATTTGTTCGAATAACGCAACGATGAATATTGAGTTCTCACATTATATTATTTAACGATACATTATGTCCCGAATTAGTTAATATTTGTTCAAAATGATGTGAATATAATTTTATGTAATTTATATTTTTTTTATGAATAACGTGTGATATTTATGTATCAAACATATAGCGTCCAAACTCAGCTTATTCAATTCTTTTGATTGTGTGCTGCAAGTGCTATGTGTCGAACATATCTATAAGAAATTCACACCTTTTATTTTTTAAACAACTATCAATTATATTATTTTTCTACAATGATGTTTAATAAAATAGGTTGAACTTTCTCAAATATTTTTTTTTTAGGTTTAACTTCAAAGTATTTAAAAGAAAACATATAAAATATTTAACTAAAAGTAATATTTAGTTAGTCATAATCAATATTTTATACTTGACGCATACATATTTAATTGAAGATATTAAAGAAAAATGTAACGTATTTTCTACTTTTTCATAGTGTTTATAATATTATATTACTTAATAATCATTACTTTTATTTTCGGGAAAGTGGTGATTGACCCCCATAACTTTGTCCAATTGTGAAATTAACCCCCATAACTTTCAATTAGAGTAATTTGACCCCATAACTTACTTAATAAGTGAAATTAAACCCCTTTATCAAAATCTCACGATAAATTCAATTTATCATATCAAAAAAGTAAAAATGGTTATGTTTTTATGAAAAATACAAAATAAAAGTTTACAAAAAATTAATTAAAAAAAAGCATAAATTAGATAAAAAATTAAAAATACTTTACGATAATCAAACAATTATTATTTTTATATAAAGTACATATTTTTCAACTTTTTTTTACAATTTTTGTAAAAAAATTTCAATTGCAAAATATTTTGTTAGGTAGTTGTGTTAAAATCAAAAGTCGGAATAAAAGATTTTCATGACAAAAAATATAAACAATATAATAAAAGGGCAAACCAATATTCAAAATACTCTATTTTTCAACATTTCAAAAAAATTCACAAAAAATTGTTAATTGTTTTTTTTTTTTCAAAAAATCATACCGAATTACATACGTATGTAAAAAAAATTGAAAAAATATTTTGCAATTGAATTTTTGTTACAAAAATTGCAAAAATAAGTTGAAAAATCTGTGCTTTATATAAAAATAATAAATTGATTGATTTTTGTAAAGTATTTTAAATTTTTTCTATCTAATTTATGCTATTTTTTTTTTGTATTTTCATAAAAACATAACCATTTTTATTTTTTTGATATGATAAATTGAATTTCTCGTGAGATTTTGATAAAGGGGTTTAATTTCACTTATTATGTAAGTTATGGGGCCAAATTACTCCAATTGAAAGTTGTGGGGTTAATTTCACAATTGCACAAAGTTATGGGGGTCAATCACCACTTCCCCGCTTTTATTTTGATTATTTAAATGTACTCGCGATCAATGTTTTACTGTGTAGATACATACTCTTTATCACACTATTTAAACCTATCAAACTCTCACATGTATTCAGTTTCTCGCAATATAATTTTTTTCATTCTCACACTATAAAAACTTATCTCTTAGTAGTTTTCTTTAAGTTCTATTTTTAATAAATATAATGATTCTCCCAAGTATATTTTTCTTACCGAATTTAATGGTCTAAGTTTTATAACTTTCTCAAAATGTTTTTTTACGTAAATGTAAAATATCAAAATATTTTAATAAATATAATCAAAATTATACACAATTAAAAGCATTTTTTTGCAATGAACGTAATTATTTACATTGTAGAATTTTTTATCAAAATAATTTTTTACTAAATTTAGAATCAAATTACCGTTTTTTTATGTAATTTTATAATAAATTTATTAAACTATAATTAATATTTTGATGAGATTTATACAACATTTATTATGCTCATATTAAATGATTAGCTGTTATTAATGCTTGTTATTAAGGCTGTATAGGACACGTGGCGCATCCCCAAATGTTTCAACCCAATTTTTTTATATATATATATATATATATATATATATATATATATATATATATATATATATATATATATATATATATATATATATATATTATTATTATTATTATTATTAATTATATATTATTATTGTTGTGGTTGTGGTTGCGGTTGACCGTGTCCCACCTCCCCTCACTTCTTTCTCTTCTTCCTGCAAACAACGAAAACACAGCAGCAGCAACAATGAACAGCGAACTCCATACTCCATTTCCGTCAACCTTCCAACCCCGATCCCGCCTCCGTCTCTCGACCAAAATTCACCATTCTCTTCCTCTTTCCTTCCTCATTCTTTTAAGGTAAGAAAGTTTCAGTTTTGACTGAGTTTTCGAAAATGTCGCCTTAAGATAACTTAGTTTTATGACTCATATAACTCGCTTTTTCTCCTTTTAGTTGAAGACCCGAGAGCAGCTCGTACTTATGGACGTTTTCGCTCGGAAATTCGAGGAGCTAAGGTAACGGTGATAGGTTACTCGACAAATGTTGAAATTTCCGTCTTATGTGTTGTTTTAAATGCTCTTGCGTGATAAAATTTGGTTCTTTACCCTTTTCTTCTTGTATGGTAATTATTGTCTCAATTGGTGTTAGAATGGACTGTTTTGAGTCGCTTTGTGTGGGTCGTTTATGAACCGTGTGGGGTCTATTTTACTCGGGGTTGTTAATGGACTGTGCATATTGTTTCAGGATGGTTTACACGGGGCTTTGGGGGCTGATTGCAGGCCGTTTGGTCAGCCATGGTAGCGCGGTTGTGAGGGTAGAATGCAAGCTGGGTGTGGACTATTTTGAACTCCGTCTATTTCGAGCTCTGTCTGCTTGAGCTCTGTCTACTCGAGCTCTGTTTAAGACTCACTTAGATGGGTAGATGTCTATTCTGGGATGGGTAGATTAGGCTTTTGGGGACTATTTTTGTGCCCGCCTCGTTACATGATAAGTCCATCTTGTGTATGCCTTGAAGTCTCGTGTCAGAGTGCTCGACGTGGCCGTGTTCAACACAGTTGTCGTGACTGTTTTGCAGACTGTTGGCAGCCGCGTAAAAGTGTTTGGGTAGACTGTTTTGGGGCCGTCGTGGGTGGCTAAGGTAGTGTGCGTAAGTGGTTGATTTGAGTCGTATTTAATGGTTCCTTGGCGCAAGTTCGGGTTATTTGAAATAATTAAATTCCGTCTCATATTTTATATAACGTAATTCGTTAATATTGTTCGTTTACATATTATTTCAGTTGGGCTCACCACATTTCTTTTGTTGGACTTATATGATTGAATGGTTTGGGCCAATGTCATGTATTGTAGTAGGTTTATGAAGAAATCACTTGTGTGAGTTTCCATTTTAACCCGTAAATTTCACATAACGTAAATTATTCATTGCCGCTCATTTTATTTTATAGATTGGGTTCATTATAATTTATATGGGGAATTTACATACTTCCTTCTTTTGGGCTTGTTATGTTTTAAATGTTGGACTTCACATGATTACATGGTTGGACTTTGCATAATTAACTTGATGGATTTCTTGTGACTTCAAGTATTGGGTTTTTATAACTTGTTCGATGGGCTCATAAATGAGTCATGTGGGCGTGGTCACAACTTATTCCGTAATTTTCATATAACGTAAATTATTCATTATTGCTTACTATATTTTATTTAACCGGCATGTTAATTTATGAAGTAGAATATTTATTAATATAATACATGTATGAAATATTTATTATAAGTAGTTACTTGTAGTGATTCGTACTCTAGATAATGCCTAGTATTGTTTGGTTGTGAGAGTCTTGGTCCTATCGGATACTAGGGGTGAGCTATAAGCCCTCTAGTTGCGATATGATCGTTGTGATTGATGTTCCCATCCGTACTTATGGTGAGATGCAAGCCATAAGTATGAATGTGACATTAATAATCCCGTCCCATGTGCTTGTTTGTTGTATTTGGCCATGTTTAAAAGGTAACCGCTGAGCCAGATACTTGTTTGTTGTGCCTCGGACATGTTTTAAAGGTAACCTCTGAGTCGGGCACTTGTTTGTTGTATTTGGCCATGTTTTAAAGGTAACCGCTGAGCCAGATACTTGTTTGTTGTATTTGGCCATGTTTTAAAGGTAACCGCTGAGCCATATACTTGTTTGTTGTACCTCGGACATGTTTTAAAGGTAACCTCTGAGTCGGGTACTTGTTTGTTGTATTTGGCCATGTTTTAAAGGTAACCGCTGAGCCAGATACTTGTTTGTTGTACCTCGAACATGTTTTAAAGGTAACCTCTGAGTCGGGTACTTGTTTGTAGTATTTGGACATGTTTTAAAGGTAACCGATGAGCCAGATACTTTATGTGTTGTGCCTCGGACATGTTTTAAAGGTAACCTCTAAGTCGGGCACTTGTTTGTAGTATTTGGACATGTTTTAAAGGTAACCGCTGAGCCAAGGTACTTAAGGATTTGTGTCTCGGACAAGCTTTAAAGGTAGCCTCTGAGCCGGATGCTTTGCTTTATATGTGATGTTAGTAGTCCCATTTCGTGTATTGCATGTTATTTGGCTTTCAAAGTTCATGGCTAAGGTTTCCATTCACATGTATTATGATGTTAATCTTGTTTATCCGTGACATATGATATTCAATCGTGTTTATAGTTGTATTATCATTTTTGACATTTTGGTTGGATTGTCTCATATGTACGTACCATATGCCTTATCTATGATTGACTACGCATCTTTTAAATGTTAGTCTCATGTCTCAATGCTTGCATCAAATGGTTATATTTATGATGTTCTAATATGTTCTTGTTTATTTGTGTTTCGAAATTTTGTGGCTGGGAGAACCTTGAGTTACTCCCCACTGACTGTGGCGTTCATGTTTACATGAATGACAGGTTGTGAAGATGCTTACGTGGGGAAGACGTGTGGGCTAGCGAGAACTAAACCTTGGACTAGTAGTTGGTTTATTATGATTGCTTAGACTCGCCATTTATCATTTTGTCATTCGAGGGATATATTTTCCCTCACCTTTGACTATCGCGTTTGTATAATTTAACCTTTATTTTCCGCATTCTTTATTTATGTTTTAGATTTTAATGAACCCGCGCTTTAAACTTTAAAAGTTTCAAAATTTTCCTAAAATTTCGCACTTTATTATTGTAATTTTCTTGCCGTTATTGCGGGAGTTCACATTCATGTGGATATACCTCTGCCTATTCCTTTGTTTTGTGACAATAAGGCGGCTGAACACATTGCAGCCAATCCCGTGTTCCATGAACGCACCAAGCACTTGAATATTGATTGTCATTATGTAAGGGAGAAAGTTCAAGAAGGGTTTATCTCCACACACCATGTCTCTTCAGCATCCCAGTTAGCAGACATACTTACAAAGCCACTTAGGCAGCAACAACATCACTACTTAGCTCTCAAGCTGGGCGTTCAATTTGATGAGTTTCCCCCACGCCCACCTTGAGAGGGGGGTATGAAGAATATAGTTAGGAAGTTGTTATAACAACCTCTAGTAGATATTTGTCAATTAGTTGACTGAGTTGACTAACATTGTATATAAAGAAATGGTGTACAGTTGGCATTTTAAATTAATGAAAAATACCTTTTATTTACGTCTTTCTCTCACTAGAATTTACTTACCCTCTCATTTTCCCTCACTACAAACAATAGTTTAAGCTCCTTCAATGGCTTCCGCACCTTCATATCAATTCCAGATCTAAATTATATTTCTCATACTCTCCACCATAAATTTACCCGTGTATTTCCAAGGAGATGTCGAAGTTTGTTATGGTTATTAACGCGTCAAGTGATGCAGCGAGACAATACCTATGGATTAAAGAAACCAAAAGCATGTACGACAATGGCAGCAACAACAACAACAACAACAACAACAACAACAACAACAACAACAACAACAACAACAACAACAACAATAATTGGACACCGAAACTGGTTTGTCTTGTTGTAGCTATTGTGTTGTTTTTGGCATGGCACTAGCAACCGTCCTAATAGCAGTGCTAATGTATTCTCCTACCTTCAAACTCGAGCTTATCTCAGTAGACGTATCTTCCATGACAATCTCTAACAATGCAACTTCTGATATTCACGATTCCGTGTCAGCAAATCTAAAAGTAACACTTAACTTTCCGAACATCTATGGGGCACTAATGATGGTCGAACCTTTTCAAGTGTCGATTAAGTATGGCAATGAGTTACTTTCCTCGACAATGATGGATCCTTTCAACACAAGGTCCGACGAAAGTAAGATCATTCAATTAGACATAAACATTAGGGCTTCCCACCTCAAAGATGTGACGGTTGATTCAATGGCTAAAGATTTGGCCATAAACCAAGCTATAGAGTTCATATTAAATTTTTAGGGTCGATATTGGGTTAGGTCACCATCCAATAACAGAATGGACATTACCTATGAGGGTGTCAATGTCAATTTTCACCTGCAACTAACTTCACAACCGAAAGCATGACGATGGACCGTCAGCGCTCATGTGACATACGTACTTCTAAATCTAATTAACTTTATTATCTAGTTACAAATTAGTTGTCCATAAATTCTTAATGAGAGACCTCTTTCTTTCATATGAAAAGTAGTTACCATTTTTATTTAATTTTATCTTTTGCGTTTTAGTTTCGTTGATGTTAATGAGACCTCCTTTATATAAGAATAGTTACCATATTCATTTAATTTTATCTTTTACATTTTAGTTAGTTTTTAATGTATTTATTGTCTAAAAAAAACTTATATGAAACTATGTTATTTTTCAATTTCAGTCTACATATATATTATATTATTATTATTATTTGGTTAGTTTTTAGTGTATTTATTGTCTAAAAAATCTGTTCTAGTTTGATTTGGTTGAACTTGTGGTATCAGAATAGCAGTTGCATAATTCCTGAAATTACAGAATTCCATATGCAATTGTTTACCAACATCCGTATTACAGATTACAGAATTCAATGTGCAATGCTACGCCTCTCTTTCATGAGTTATTCTAATTTCGTGTAGATCATACCACCAAGTCATTTAGGTTGCAAATTTGCAATGATGGGATTTCGACCCCAGGAACTTTGTTCAAACATTTACGATTGTCTTCTCTTAGGCTGTCAGCAACATTTAGGACATGACAATGAAAGTATGAAACTTTGCAGGTTATTGATACATATATGAAGCCAAACTCTCTTCTAGCCTACTCAGATCATGTGTATAGGTAAATACACTAATACATCAGCTCTTAACTCTTTGTTTATGGCAAAAAAGCCTTAATAACTTTGAAGGGAAGAAGACAGTTCTAATGCACACCAAAAAACGTATCTGAATAGGAAAACGTATATTAATGACTGATATAGACCAAAAACAAGTATGTAAACAAATCTGAGACATGAGTATTACAATGACTGATATAGACCAAAACGAAGTATGTAAACAAATATAAGACGATCATTACAGTACATGCTATCTAAATTTTGGTTTTTTCTGAAAAAAGAAACAGAACAGAAGAACATCAGGTGAGAAAGCATCCTTGGCAGCTTATGTATGTAAGCGGTATAGCTATTAAGAAAACAATGAACGGTTAAAACTTATAGAACCGGCAAAGATAGAAGTCGTGGCGTGATAAGAATCACTGCCCTAAAGTTGAATTTGCCCCGCTCGATACACACGGCCTCTTGGCAACCAACCCCAAGGTTACACAACGTCCGAGTCTAAGGTGTACGACAAAGACTCAGATTGAGGACTAATAACAGAACGTTGCCAAAAATCAGCTATGGAAAGAGAGTGTAGAGTTTGGAGACAGATTGAGAAAAGAGAGAATAGTGTGGTGTGTGTGTTATGAAATGGTAGAAAAAGGGAGTATATATAAGAGATGTAGGAAGGATCCAGAAACCATAATAAAGTGTCTCGTAAATAGCTTTTATATATTTGCAAAATCAGTATTGTAAAGCACAAAGTCAGTACAGAAGACTGCACTTTCAGTTCAGGAAAAACGCAACAATCATATAAAAGACTGAGCAATCAGTTTCGGAAATTGTGCAAAAACAATATAGAGAATAAGTGATCGGACTTTCAAAAACGGCCTACGGCACGCACCGCAGGTGCTGAACCCGTGCCCGAGCCCGGCGTGGCGTGCGCGCACGCGTGTGTGGTGGTACGGTCCCTTTACTACTACATATCTAGTAGTCCAATACAAATGATCACTTATAACTATAATATTCTAACATATTTTATCAATGTGGGATTATTTTGAAGCAAAACTAAGCAATACTTCCAATAATCCCCGACATGATTCAAAAGAAGAAGAAGAGAAATAGCTTATTAAGGCAACGAAACGTAAGTCTTAAGATGACAATCCTGAGGAATTGAATTTTCACCTAGTGCATACAATTACCTGCTTCAGCCGTATCGAGTTGCTCTCGACATTGGACTCTCCATGGTGCTTTGTAACGGATAACTGCGCACAAACCTGCATTTGAATCTGTGTTCGTCCTCGCGAAATGTCATAAAGATGCCCCTCACATGCCTGGGATCTCGTGAACGCTCTAGAGGTCCTAAAACCTAAGAACCTCATAGGGGGTAGGGCATTTCCCCCACATTCACATAGGTAAGTCCATCAGGTTTGATTGTCACAAACCATCCTTAAGCAAGGACTACGGACTTATTAAGAGCTTAGCTCAACCTTCCTTACTTGACAGAAATAACACAATATATAAAAAGAATACTGCATCACTTTTATTAATATAGGAATGGTAGTAGTATTACAACATATGATTCTCGTGACTTCGTTTGACCCATTGAACTTGGTAAACCCAAGTGGAGGAGCTCCGTCACGATTCACTCCCAATAGGCTTTAAACTCATTCCTCGTGCTGACTCCAGCACTAATTTTCTGTAGAGGCCTTTCGTGAGAGGATCCGCAATATTCCTCTCCGATTTTACATAATCCAGTGATATCACATTATTTCTGATCAGATTCCTCATTATAACATGTCTCAAGCGTATATGTCTCCTCTTTCCGTTGTAAGCTTGATTGTCAGCCACGCCAATGGCTGATTGAGAATCGCAATGCATTGAAACTGATGGAGCCGGTCTCCCCCACAATGAAATGTCTGCTAACAGATTTCTTAGCCATTCGACTTTTTGACCTGCCAATTCTAAAGCAACAAACTCATATACCATTGTTGATTTTGCAATACAACTTTGTTTAGAAGATTTCCAAGAGATAGCACCACTAGCCAAAGTAAACACATATCCACTAGTAGAATGAATCTCATCATTATCAGACACCCAATTAGCATCACAATATCCTTCTAAAACACATGGTGATTTGGAATAGAGTGCAAACCCCAATCCATTGTTCCCCTAAGGTATTTTAGAAGTCTATATAAAGCATTCCAGTGTGACTGATTTGGATTATGTGTATACCTGCTAAGACGACTTACCGTATAAACAATGTCTGGTCTTGTATAATTCATTAAAAACATGACACTGCCAATTATCTTAGCATATTATTCTTGGTTCACGCTGACACCCTCATTCTTTTTAGGTGTATACTAGGATCATATGGGGTTTTGACTGGTGCACAATCAAAACAGTCAAATTTTTTAAGAATTTTCTCAACATAATGTGACTGATCCAAGCTCAAACCCCATTTGGTCCTAGAAATTTTTATACCAAGAATAATATTGGCTTCACCTAGGTCTTTCATGTCAAAACAAGAGCTTAAGAAGGCTTGGTGTCATTGATCACTTTCATATTAGTTCCAAAAATGAGCATGTCATCAACATACAGACACACGATGACACAACCATCTTTGTCACTTTTAGCATATACACAAGCATCTGAATCATTTACATGAAAACCATAAGAAGTAATAGTTTGATGAAATTTGTCATACCATTGCTTTGGGGCTTGCTTTAGACCATACAATGATCTAACCAGTTTACATACCTTGTCTTCTTGTCCTGAAATTACACAACCTTCTGGTTGCTTCATGTATATTTCTTCGTTCAAGTCTCTGTTCAAAAAAGCTGTCTTAACGTCCATTTGATGCACAAATAGATCATGTATAGAAACTAGTGCAATTAAGGCCCTAATAGTAGCAACTTTAGTAACAGGAGAGTAAGTGTCAAAGAAATTCAAACCTTTGGTTTGTCGATTACCACATACAACCAATCTAGCTTTATATTTGTCGATAGATCCATCAGGATTGAGTTTCTTTTTGAAGACCAATTTGTTGCTTAGAGGTTTACACCCTCTAGGCAAATCGGTGAGAATCCAAGTGTTATTACCTTTGATGGAATCTATCTTACTGTTGATAGCCTCCAGCCAGAAAGTAGAATCGATGGAATTCATGGCCTCCTTGTAAGTTCTCGGATCAATTTCTAAAACATAGGCACGAATGTCTTCCTCATCAGGAAATTCTTTTTCAGCCAAACTTGTCTCGAAGTCTGGGCCAAAATCTTTTGCTATTCTAGCCCTCTTGCTTCTTCTAGGTTCAGTCACTGCATCTGCATTAGTTACTGTACTAGTAGAAGCATTATCATGATTATTGGAAACAAGTGGTAAACGAGGTTCAAGGTTAGTTTTCATCGGAAAAATATTCTCAACATATACAACATCTCTAGATTCTTTAATAGAACCAAAACCTGAACCATCCTTTAAAATAAACATGTAGGCCGCGTTGTTAGAAGCGTAACCAATGAATATATCGTCGATTGTTTTTGGTCCAATTTTGCTTCTTTGACATGCAGGTATTCCAATTTTTCCCAAGCACCCCCACACTTTGAGGTAGTTAAGATTAGGCTTGTGGCCTTTCCAGAGCTCATAAGGAGTTGTTTCCAAATTTTTTTGTGGAACTCTGTTAAGTACAAAACAAGCAGAAAGAATGGCCTCGCCCCATATGTTAGTAGCCATACCAGAACTAATAAGCATAGCATTCATCATGTCTTTCAAAGATCGATTTTTCCTTTCGGCTATTCCGTTTTGTTGAGGTGTGAATGGGGCGGTGATCTCATGGATAATGCCATTTTCTTCACAATATTTTTTAAGTGGATAACTCTCATACTCACCGCCCCTATCATACCTAACACGTTTGATTTTAAGGTCTAATTGATTCTCAACTTCAGCTTTATAGATTATGAATTTTTGCTCGGCTTCATCTTTTGTACTTAACAAATACACTTTCGTATATCTAGAGAAATCATCTACAAAAGTGATATAATAACGCTTACCTCCTCGGCTCATTGTGTTTCTGAAATCTCCCAAGTCCGAATGGATTAATTCAAGAAGAGTCGAGGCACAATGGACTTGTTTATTAAACGGTGTCCTAGAATGTTTAGCCTCTACATATATGTCACATTTGTCAAAAGCCGTATTACTAAAGCCATGTATAAGGTCAAGATGTTTCAATTTTTTAACATAATCAACATTTATATGACCTAATCTAGCATGCCATAAAGTAATAGACTCAACGAGATAAACGGAAGCGGTGGAGTTTTTATTAATAGTCACCACATCGAGCACAAAAAGCCCGCCATTACAAAAACCTTTTCCAACAAAATTATTGTTTCTAGTAAGTACAAGTTTGTCGGATTCAAAAATGAGTTTTATACCGGCTTTGTTAAGTAGAGACCCTGAAATAAGGTTCCTACGAATTTCTGGAACACGAAGAACATTATTAAGTTCGAGAATTTTACCGGAATTTAGCTTCAGTTGTACCTTTCCCTTACCAATAACGCGTGTAGTGCTAGAATTGCCCAAGAACACGCATTGTCTGTTAGTTTCTGGCACATATTCATTGAACGTTTCTTTGTCACAACATATGTGACTCATAGCTCCGGTATCCAAAACCCATTCTGTGATGTTGCTTACCAGATTTACCTCGGATGCAACGGTGGCAATTACTTCATCTGTTTCGGTGAGATGAGCTTGATGCGTGTTTCTTGACTTTCCATGGGATCCTTGCGGTCAGTATTTTGCTGAATGACTCGTTTCACCACTAGTGAAACATTCTCCTTTGAACGGCCTTTTGGGTTTGAAATTTGTTTGTTTTTCACTCCGTGAATCTGGTTTGGTCCCTTGTTGTTGTGCATGGTTGTTGTTGTTATTACGTCTAGGACCCTTGTTGCGATTTTTTGTCTCAACGAGATTGGCATTGGAAGAGAAATGATCAACTTGTTTATATCTTAACTGGATTCGATTTTGCTCTTCGATCTTGATATGTGACACTAACTCAAGAAGAGTGAAATCCTTTTGTTTGTGTTTCATGGAGTGCACATAATTCTGCCAAGATAAAGAAAGTTTCTCGAGTAGACAATTAGCTTGAAAAGTTTCACATATTTTCATACCCTCCGCGATAATATCAGCACATAAAGTCTCATACTCATGAACTTGATCTAACACGGGTTTTTCATCAGTTATACGAAAATTTAACCATCTATTGCAAGCATATTTTTTAGTGCCAAAATCATCCGTTCCGTATTTAGTTTTAAGAGCGTCCCAGATGTCTTTAGCAGTTTCAATCTTGCTATAGATTAAAAATAAAGGTTCGGTCATATAGTGTAGTAAAATGCCACGACAAGTTTTAGAAAATCCCGTTCACTGTTTTCTGGTGCTTCAGCTTCGGTTAAAGTATAATCTATCTTTAACTAGCTTAATAGAAAATCAAGTTTTTCGGACCAAATCCTATAGTTTTTACCATCAAGTAAATCCAATTTTGACATTTTCAAAAAATTCAACTTTAGACTGTAAGCGGTATAGCTATTAAGAAAACAATGAACGGTTAAAACTTATAGAACCGGCAAAGATAAAAGTCGTGGCGTGATAAAAATCACTGCCCTAAAGTTGAATTTGCCCCGCTCGATACACACGGCCTCTTGGCAACCAATCTCCAGGATTACACGACGTCCGAGTCTAAGGTGTACGACAAAGACTCAGATTGAGGACTAGTAACAGAACGTTGCCAAAAATCATCTATGGAAAGAGAGTGTAGAGTTTGGAGACAGATTGAGAGAATAGAGAATAGTGTGATACCAGAGCCCAGAGCCCGAGCCCGGCGTGGCGTGGCGTGGCATGGCGTCCGCGTGCACGCTTGTGTGGTGGTACGGTCCCTTTATCACTACATATCTAGTAGTCCAATACAAATGATCACTTATAAACTATAATACTCTAACATATTTTATCAATGTGGGATTCTTTTAATTTGAAGCAAAACTAAGCAATACTTCCAACAATGTAATCCAAGGCGTGTTGCAGAATTAAAGGACACCTAGCGCGGGTGTACGCTACAAACAATTAGATGAATTGTAGCTAGTAGGAGATGTAAGAGAGGCACAAAAATTATGAACATTAGTATCTTATTTGATTCAGAACTTCCCACCATTGTCGGATCTACGTATGTCTTCACGGCCAGAAGTGAAGCCAGAAAGTAACCGACTAAGCACAAGGCAATAGTGCAGCATCTCGTCCACGGTTCATGCCCTTTTCAAGAGGCCAAGGCCGTAAGTACTTCAGAACTTTGAAGGCGACATACACCAGAAAGTGCAGCCCAATCACAGAAACAATCCCGATCAGAACTCGAGGTCGTTTGGGTGATAAAGAGCCGACAATAGTATATACACCAACCATACTGCTGATGAAGAAGGCCCCCATAGCCAAAGTGAGGGTCCAGTTTCTTGACCATGCGTCATAAGTGTCAAACGCGGCCTCATTTTCTGCTTTAAGTATATAAAACCTTAAGCAAATGGTACAAGAAATGGTGAAGAAATAACTGTAACAAATATTATAGTTTGGAGAATGAAGATTGTATTAACATTCATACCATATACGAGATCTTATCAATTACTAGGAGTAGAAAACTAACTAATTACAATAGAACAAACATAGAATTGGAGTTCATGTATACTGCCATATTGGTTGGTATTCCTGACTTTCTTGGCCTGAAATTCTACCTTTTTATTAAAAACAACTAACGAAAAGAACATTAAACAATAATCATACAATCACAAATTTCGGTTAATTAAGTTTTTAGAAACAAAATAATAACGAAAAACCTTAGATATTTAATCGACAGAAATCGGAAATGAAAAAGTATGTACCTTCATCCCTGCTGGAAGTATTAGACATATGCCCTGTTCTGTTGGACTTAATTTCAGTTCTAATAAGTTGATTGATTCGGCTCTATTAAGTTCGATTGATTGATTCGGCTCCATTACATTGATTGATTGATTCGGATTGAATCAGATCGATCGATCGATCGATTGATTGATTTGATTGAGTATTTTATTTCAACATTAATATTATTATTCTTATTTTATATTCTTATTGTTATCATTATTATTATATTAATTTATTTACTATTTTATTAAAATATATTTTTAATATTTATTATATTTATTTATTACTCCCTCCATTATTGTTTATTTGTCGTTCTAGCAAATTTTGGTTTTTGCTTTATACATGTCGTCCTAGCTATTCATTTTGAGACTTGTTCATTTCCCAAATGATATTAATTAAATTCTCTTTGTTTTACCCAATAGGAGGACCTTAGTGAAGGGTACACAACGGTTCCCAATAACAACAATAATAATAGCAAAACTCTAATAGAAAGAAATAATGACACATGGCAAAAAAGTAGATGAAAAAGAGGAAAGAGGTGGAATTATTGCATTTCTTAATCTATGTGATTTCCTGTAGAACGACATATAATAAAAAATGGAGAGAGTATTATATTATTATGATTAATAGCAATATTAGGGTATTAACATTTATTATTATTATTATTATTATTATTTATAATATTTATATTATACTTATCATATTTGTTTTTTAGGTATTATTATTAATATATTATATTATTTAATATATTATATTATTATTAATAATATTATTTACATTACTAATATATTATTATTATTATTATTATTATTATATTTATTATTATATTACTATTTTATTTTTTATATTAATTATTAGATTATTATTATATTTTATTGATATTTTATTGTTAATAATAATAATGAATAATATTATATTATTATTATTATTATTATTATTATTATTATTATGATTATGATTATCAACATCATCATTATTATTATTATTATCATCACCAATCATCATCATCATCATCATCAATATCATCATCATCATCATCATCATCATCATCATTATTATTATCTTTTTATTTTTATTTCTGTTCAGTTCAGTTCTATTAAGTTCAGTTCAGTTCAGTTTCATTAAGTTAAGTTAAGTTCAGTTCAGACAATTTCAGTCCAAAAGAACAGGGCCATACTGGTTCGAGAATTAGCAAGAAAACCGAAACGTTAAAGTGGGAGTTCGAGAATTAGCAAGAAAACCGAAAAGGTTAGGGTGGGAGTTCTATTATGATAGGTAAAGAAGACGGAATTCGACAAGAAGAGGTGATGGGTGTTCTTGTTAGTTGTCGGAATTCGACAGGATGGAAATGAAAGAGATTGAAGTAGAAATAACAGAAGGGGTTGTTCTATTATGATAGGTAAGAAGGTGATGCCTGATGGTACTTATAATATGTTGATGGCGGGAAAAGTAGTTATTCTGTTACAAGTTAGTTAAAGATTTTGTGGTTTGTTAGATAATAACTCATGCTCTGGTACTTATAATATCTTATTACCAACAAGCCATTTATCTGTAGCTGAGAAACCAGCAGTATCTTTAGTTTTTATCACGGATGAACTTGTTTGTGTTTGACAATATCATCTAATGTCGACGGCTGCTCCTCGGTAGCATTCACTACAACAGACTGGGAAGCTACTGCAGATGATTTCTTAGGTTGTTTTTTGGACTTAAACCTGCTGGCAACTAAAAGCAAAATGCATGCTTATAGAATTACCATTCACAGCCGGTGGTTCAGAAATCCAGAAAATCCATCAGAGAAGGTACATAATCCAATTGAAAGTAAATTATAAGGCGATGATGACATTATGTTAGTTTAAAAATAATGTAATCAACATTGACAGAAACAGTATGCTTATAGAGCACAGATTAAAAATAATGTAATCAACATTGACAGAAACAGTATGCTTATAGAGCACAGATTAAAAATAATGTAATCAACATTGACAGAAACAGTATGCTTATAGAGCACAGATTAAAAATAATGTAATCAACATTGACAGAAAGTCGGAACCTGTCCGCTTATTCAAAGTATCTATTGATTTTCGTTTACAACTAAAATTTATGGCCATGAAAGTTGGCGACTATTCTCAGGTAAACGGAAGTCAGCCACCAAGGAGATAATTCGAATCAGTCAATTCAGTATCGACACAAGCAGTTTTCCAAGAATCTAGAAATAACAAATAGCCTACAGCCTTAAAGCATTAAGTTATCCATTAACGGTACTTCAGAGTGTAAACTCCCTTTCTCTCCACTTCATTTCCCTCCATTTTCTTCAATCCAAACAAAGTAATATGTCTCACACTCTCAGACCGTCCCTCAGACAACTAAATCTAACTTCCTAACCCTTTACTTGTCCATTTACTCTATATATACATTTGTTTACGATTTCCGACTACTCTTAGGTTTGTATGTGCCTAAAAGTGGCCATCAGTATACATCAATTACGCATACATATCAATCAATCATATCTAAAGCATGGGAGTTTAAGGATCATGATGATTTACATACTTTGAGCAATAAAAACAACAAAGTCGGATTGAGGTTGGTAATAGATTTTGCATTGGAGCTGTCAGTTGTTGGTAGGGAATCGTCATTCATTGACCTTATGTACGCAAATCCTTTATACCGCAGAGAGAACAGAGCCGTTTGTTGATCCTAATCCTCCGTTTATCTATAGCCATACAAGAGAGTTGCTTCAATTGTCGTGTTGGAGCACTGAGCGACTCATGTTGCCTTAATTACATTTTAGCCCTCAAACTAGTTGCTGACATTTACTATCGAGTTCAAAGGTTTAGCTTCATATCTTTAAATTCACGCCCGTCATTTATCTGAATCTCAAACAACACCTCTGCACTTGATTCCCGAAAACAGGTTGCTCAAGTTCAGAGTTTTTGAACTCTAACCTTCCTCGATAAAGGGTTAGAAGGGTACTTTATTCATCACTTTCCAAATCAGGAGAGTCTATTACTATCCAGTATCCACAACAAGAAGCTCCTGCTATATACAAGTATATGTCAGTGTAAAGTTGCGATACCAGTACCGCATCACAAATACTTGTATAAAAGCTGTCTAACGTAACTACATAAGTGTACTGTAAAACGGGTTAATAGATCATAATTTCTTGGTAGTTATATCCGTTACATACAATATTTGTGCAAAACCGTCTTACAATAGACTAACTATCGTAACATTCAACATTTGCGAGCATTTGTGAGCACAAATATGCATAGCAGAGAACAATAACCAGGATTTACCAATGGCCAAGAGTAAAATAAATCGCTTTGATCTACAATTTTGTATCCTTTATTAATTTACAGTAAGTATTCAATCTCCAAATTACAGACAATTGCTATTTACAAATATCAACCAACATCAAAATTGTAAGAAATCAGAATTATCAAGCCACATTACACAGTATCCTCAGGAACCCACTTCCAAAAATGCCTTACAACCTTAACCGCCTCGGTAGCGACCCCTTGATCATCACATTCCACCCCATACTCCTCCCCTTCCTCGGTCGAAAACTCGCCCTCAGGCAACCCTTCTACAAAAGCATCCACATAATGCAACACATAACAAGCAGGCAAACCCGGGTACGATAACGAAACCCTCTCATCAACCTTCCTTTCATAAGAATCCATCACAATTTTCACACCATCATCAATCGCTAACCCTAATTCTTCCGTAATCGCCCGTTTAGCACCAGATTCGACATCCTCACCGGACTTCAATTTCTCCGATAACGGTCTACCCCTTTTCCTAATCGATCCATCGGATAATTCCTGATGTGATTCTATCAAAATCAAATTACTATCCCCAATTCTACGAACCCTAACGCAAACAACCTCGAGATTACGAATTGGGGGAATTGCGTCGATTAACGAGGTTTCGCCATCGGAAAGCTCAAGCCAAAGGTTATGAATGTTCTTAGTACCTGGTGAAATTCCCCAAGTTGAGAAAGAATCAGATGGTAATCTGGGTTTCAACCAATCGCATAGAGATTGAGGGGTTGGAAATGAATTAAAAATTAGGGTTTTTAGGGTTTTGCGACATTGTTGTGATAAAGCGGTGATGAGGTGGAGGAAATGATAGAGAAAGCGGTGGCAGAAGGCGGGGAGAAAGCGGTTTCAACAAATCCTTCGTTCATCTGTATCCGTACGAGAGAGTTGCCATGTAGTAGTGTTTGAGCATTCCGGGAATTAAATTCATGTGCCTCTTAAATGAATGAATTTCATCAAGCTAACCATTCAACAATTGAACCATAATGATACAGTATTGTTTACTCCATATTTATATTACATTAAAGAATATATGTAACCATGTAACATAGGGGATGCACTGCAGAGTGCAGTTTCCCCTACAAGCCCTGCTAGAATGACCCTTGCTCCACCGGAATCATGAAAACTCTTGTTACAAGGAAGTTTAGTTAAGGAGCCGAGGTGACGAGGGGAAAGAGTTGATTTCGTGGCTTGAATATGAACTTGCAATCAATGGTGGATCGAAGGACCTCGAATAATAAAGGGAATTCTTGCAATCCAAATAGCAAAATGGGAATGCATGATAAGAGGGAAGTTGCAATCCAAGCATAGCGATGATTGAATACGATTTGAAAGGTAGCAATGAAGGCAACCATCATTGTAAATATCGAAATGAAGAGCAATGTGAGACCTGCCATTAGTTTCTGGGGCAAAGACTGAAGGAATTTTTTTTCAGCATACCTCGATGTCAGGATCGATAGAAACATCAAAACGGAAGCAGTCGAGAAGATTAATGACAACGAGTCTGAGATTAAGAAAATCCGAAACAACACGCCTTGGTTTGCCGGACTCTTTAACGCAGCTCCAAATGCTACACCAACTATAAGAGTGGCGACAACGCTACAAGAACCTGCTGTTTTTCTCAGCCATTCTTCCCCTTCTTTTAGTAAGTCTTTATGCTGTTCTGTAAATACATCCTTAGCAGTCAACCCATCTTTATTTTTTGATTCCGCAAGTTGTGGTTGAACAATATCTTCAACAACCTGTTTCATCCAAATAACATAGGTAAAAATAGTGGATAATATAATGTTGGTCTATTAAGGTCATGTTATTATCAGCTTTAGGTGCGTCGTTAATAGGGCGACTGTAATACTGTGGCTGTTCTAGTTGAGTCTAGCTTGTAATATCAGACTTATGGAGTCGGGTTAGTTTTATATCATCAGCAGAGGAAACACCTTAAACCATAAAATTTCCCGCTGCATCTGCAACGCGGCACCAGAAACGCAATTGAGTCTATCAGAAGATGGTATAAGGGCAGCCAAATGAAGAATGTTAACACTCGTCTCCTCATCGACATAAGTAACCAGCAAATCCTTGATAGCACCTATCTCAAATATCAGCCTAAAGATAGATTCACGCCGGAATTGGACGGCAACATGAAATATGCTTCGGTTTTTGTCATCCAACTTCCAGATCAAATCAGGATACCGGCTGACGAGAGTGGTGACAAACTCAACATTACCCACTTCAACTGCTTTGAACAGTAATCGCCATGGATGTGTCATCAGCCTTGATTGGGATTCTTGGTCTTCCTTCAACACTATTTCCAACAGCGCTTTTACCACCTCTAGTTTCATCTCTAATTCCTTTTCTTCCTTGCCTGACAATACACGATCAAAATCATAAGCCTGAGAGTCAAACCCCGCTTCTCCGATATCTAATACTCCCTCCAACAGAAAACATTGACTTCTGGGAAATCGATAAAATTAGGGTGTGTTTGGATTGAGTGATTTGGAGGAAAAAGAAAGGGAGGTGAACTACGGATTTAAAATCTCTCATTTGGATAGCAAATGAGGGTGGAGGGAAATGGAGGAGGAGAGATTTGGAGGGATCCAATTTCCCTCTTCCAAGACTAATCAAAATCTCTCCATAATAGGCAATATTTGGAGTAAAATTGTATCCAAACACTCACACTTCATTCCCTCTCCCTTTCCCTTCTCTCCCTTTTCCTTCCCTCTCCCCTTCCTTTCCCTCCATTTTTGCTATCTAAACACACCCTTAGGCCTTGTTTGGATAGAAAAAAAGGAGGGAAAAGAAGGGGAGGGAGGAGGAGGGAAGAGAAAGGAAGGGAAGGGGAGGGGAGGGGAGGGAGAATGGAGGAGATGATTTTCCCTCCAAATCTTGCCAATGTTGGTGGGGAAATAATTTGCCTTGTAGAAGGGAAATGGAGGGATCCATTTTTCCTCCCCTCCAAATCCCTCTACCTTCATTTTGCTAACCAAACAATGGATTTCCCATCCTTCCAATTCCCTCCCCTTACTTTCCCTTCAAATCTCTCAATCCAAACACACCCTTAGAGTTTTAGATATTAGAGAAGCGGCTTATAATGACTATATGGACAATTGGAAATTATGAAATCATGTTTTCTTTATTATTCAAAGTTTAAAACACATTAATTAACAACTAACATTTTCTGAAGAATCTACTCCAAAGGCCTTGAGAATCGTCGCATTTCTGGGACTTTTTAGCTAGAACATGAAGAGGGGTCTCTTCTGTTTCATCATCACGAACGGTGGCCAGATTTGGATATCTTCTTATGATAACTAGTGCTATATCTGCATGTAGTACATGGCCGAGTCAAAATTTACAATTAAGATTGACAATAATATAATAAAGAAAATTTTACATATAATTGTACGTATATTCAGGGGTTTATCCGGCCAGTACATATCAAAGCTAGCAATTACCAACTCATCTACTACAGATGGTTAGCTTTCAAAAAAAAAAAAAAGCTAGCGGCTCCTACATTGCCTACATATGATTCTACAAAGAAAAAAAAAATCCAACATTAATGTTTGTTGTTCCAGCAAGTCTTGCTATAGACGGATATATCCATCTATAGCAAGAGACGGGTCAAATACCCTTAAAGTGGTGACATTTTTGGACCCCACCACGCAAGTTGTTGTTTGTCTTATGCGTAATGTGGTATGTTACTTGACCCGTCTTTAGTTATAGACGAATATTTGCCGTCTATAATGAAATTTTGTGTTGTTCTTTAGCTATCCCTTGACTTAGTCTACCATTGCAAGATGGAGTTCATTTTATGAGATGCAACTAATGCCGGAGATTAAGTTTCAAAGTTTATTACTTGCTTAAACTTTTAGCATTTTCCTTCTGGTTTCAGATCAAGGGCGGATTTAGCTATTGGCTATGTAGGTTGTAGCCTTGTAGGCTGTAGCCCTAGTAACATACAAATAATAGAAGTAGAATAAATTTTAGGGTGAATTTGATAAAAACACCTCTTTGTGTATTAAAATTTCAAAATTATACCCTTTTATGTTCTTTTTTCTTTTTTTACAAAATTACACCCATGAACTATCATTTTCTTAAAATTTGATACTCATGCTTACTCTCGCGGCAAAGAAAGAATTTCCTGGTGGAATAGTGTAAGATTCCTGTAAATTTTAACATAATTTTCCTGTTATACCCTTCATTTAAATCTCTAACCTATTCCCTATTATATATTCACTCATTTGTTTCTTTTTTCACACTTCTATCCTTCTCTCTCATTGTTCTTCACTAATTTGGAGACCAATAGTCCAATACCATTTAATTTTCAAACTATACGCATGAAAACCAGCAATTGAATTGGTAAAGTTACCATTCAAATTTTCAGAGGGAGATATGAAAGCATGATGCAATTAAGGAATAGAGAAAAATACCTCAATTTCATCCGTAAAAAGTAGAGATTGTGCATAATCGGAGCTCCTTGTTGATTTTGGTTGATTTAAGATGGAAGAGACTAAATTAATTTAGGGGAAAATTTAGGGATTTAACCTTGTTTTAGTTTGGGGACCGTGAGCAATGAAACTGTAAAATGAAAGGGGTAAATGATAAGGTGCTATAAGTCAGGGGTAAAACGGTCAGTTTATAATTTGTTTGTCCAGATAATTAAATGGGTATCAAATTTTAAGGAAATAGTAATTTATGGGTGTAGTTTTGTAAGAAAAACAGGTGTAATTTTGAAATTTTGGTATATAAAGGGTGTTTTTATCAATTCACCCTAAATTTTAATGTATTACATGTCAATCAAAAAGTTTCTTGTTTTCTTGGTCAATACTAACTTTTATAAGTAGATGAAATAAGAGTTTTATCATTCCCTAAACAATCAGATTTTTGTCCCATCCATTCGCTTAACCGTTTTAATTTGTTGTTCAAGATCAAACAAAAAATTGTGTGATTTTAAATGTTGATATAAAAAAGGAGGTAACGAGACTCCAATTTTTTTTCGAACTACTCTATACAATTTTGATACCTTTTAAGATTTAGCCTAAGTTATACTATCTCATTCCTTGTTCCACCCTGGGTGATATATGACTAAACGTCATATCTCCCCGTGACTTCTCCTAAATATATAGACAACGTCTTTTTCAGTTAAAATGTGATTAAAAGAGATTACCACAATCACGTCCTTTACTTCTCTAACACATGTGAGAAGTTTTCAATCATTTATACTCTCCTTTGATTGCTTTGAAATAATGTCTTAGTTGTTCTAAGCTACTTCTACCCTAGGTTGCACCAAAACGGACATGGATACGGAAACGACACGGACACGTGACACGGCATCCCATAAAATTTAGGACACGGGACATGTTATTTAAATTTAATAAAATATATATTTTATAATTATAAATGTTCGATTTTATTTTTATAAAAGTATTTGATATTAAATTTAAATAAGTGAAGGTAAAACTTGCCCTTGATTATAACTCATTTTCGTTTAACATCCAAACGCATCTTCTAATTAATCTCTTTCGACAGCTCATTTCTCGTTTAAAGAACATCATTCACCCAAAATGATGTCCAAATGTTATGGACACGAGTCGGACACGGCCCAAAGACCATGAACACGCGCCGGACACGTGCCCGAATAAATGTAGAAAGTTAGACACGGCTTTATAGGTGCCCGACACGTTTCGGCGTGTGTCCGAGGAGTGTCGGTGTCCGACACGGGACGGCTGATTAGGAGAAGTGTCCGTGCTACCTAGCTTCTACCACAATATAAAAGGTTTATTTAAAAGAATTTTTTTTGGCAAACTAAGGTTATTTGACAAATTAATTTGTTTTATGGGATTGGTTTCAAACTATTTAAAGCAAATGAGTCCGCATCATCATTTTTTTTATTTTTCATGTTTTTAGCTAAAGTTGCTAACTAAACTCACGACTTTACTTTATTTCTATAAATCCCTAAAGCTGCAACATTTATAATACTTAGGAGTACAAATTAGTCAGCCGCTTTAGTCTTTGGTAATTGCCTAATTGGGCAAAAATAGCTGGAATTATGGCAAAATATGTAACCCAGCAAAACTGACAAGGTTCCCAAACAGCTTCACTCTTTTAATGTGTACAAGTAGTTGCGGTAACTTTTGTTATTTTCCTTAACCCTTGAAATCGCTAATATAGACAGCGGCTTTAGCTAACAGGAAAATAAAATAAAATTGATAATGTTGACCCATTAATCTTAAGTACTTTGAAACAAACCCTATAAAGCCAATTAATTTGTCAAATAACCTTAGTTTTCCAAAAAAAAAATCTATTTAAAAGGCTCGTGTACTTTTGCTATTTGGGTAAGCAAGTGAGATATTTCATCTGGCCTTATTGGGTACACATTAAGACCAACGACGATATGTTAATCCTGAGGACGACCGTTAATTGAAGCATATTGTACAATGGCTAATTAGAAATATTGAGCTTAATGCCAATAAAGACATTAAAAGACTGCATTGAAGAGTTGAAATATATTAATTGAAGCAGATATTTTGTGAAATTTTTGTTGTTATTATTGTGATGAATTATCACTGCAAACTACACGAGTATATATGCATATACACAGCTACATGGACAATAACCATAAAATATGTATGTGCATTGATTAAGAAGGGACAAGTCCTAAGTGAGCAGTACTAGCATGTCCTCTGTCAACCACCATCTTTCTTTCTTCTTTTCTGGACAATTCCATGGACTCCTGGTCCATGGTGAGTACTATGTTGGCTTTCTTGACTACTTTACACTCCCCCACAAGATGTGAGTGGAGACTAGTTGACACTCCTATTTTGGACATAAGGTGGAGATGCTGAGCAATAGGACAAGACTTTGTGAGAATGTCTGCAACTTGTTCCTTAGTATTGACATATGAGGTAGTGAGCAAGCCTTGCTGAATTTTTTCTCTTATGAAATGACAATCTACCTCAATATGTTTGGTCCTTTCATGGTACACTGGATTAGCAGCAATAGTCAGGGCTGCTTGATTGTCACACTTCAGATGGGCAGGTCCAAGGGAAGTGAGACCCAAATCTCGCAGGAGATGAAATAACCAAGTAACCTCACAAGTTGTCATAGCCATGGCTCTATACTCTGCTTCTGCTGAAGATCTTGAGACAACAGATTGCTTCTTGGATTTCCAGGAAATAGGAGACTGACCAAGAAGAACACAATATCCAGTGGTGGACCTCCTTCTAAAGGCACATGAGGCCCAGTCAGAATCAGAGTAGGCTGTGAGTTCTGCTGTAGAGGAACTAGCAAAGATGATGCCTTGACCAGGAGCAGACTTCAGATACTTGAGAACTCTTCTAGCTGCTTGCATATGGTCAGAAGTTGGGCTTTGTAAGAACTGACTCAGCATTTGCACAGAAAAAGCAATATCAGGCCTGGAGATGGTGAGATATATCAGTTTACCCACCAATTTTTTGTAGATATGTGGTTGAGGTAAAGGGGTGTCTTTGTCAGGTTCCAGTTTGAGAACTGGATTCATTGGAAGTCTCAAGGTTTTGGATTTATGCATACCAAAGGTGGCTAATAAGTCCATGGTGTATTTCCTTTGTGAAATAAAAATACCAGCACTGCTTCGCTCAATCTCAAGCCCTAAAAAGTAACTTAGTTCCCCCAAGTCTTTCATAAGAAATGAGGCATTTAATTGAGCCTTTAACTCATCAATTTCATTTAAATCATCTCTAGTGCGACCATGTCATCCACATAGACCAGAACCACAGTTTTTTTTCCATGGTGTTGTTTGATAAAGAGAGAATAATGGTCAGCTTGTGACTGCCTGAAATTGCACTCCAACTGAACCCGAGATAACTTAGAGAACCATTGACTGGGGGCTTGCCTGAGTCCATCGAGAGACTTAAGGGGTTTACAGACTTTACCAGAGTACTTAGAAGCACACTCCCTCTGACCTGGTAAAGTGATCTGACCATTGCAGTAACCAGGAGGCAACTTCATGTAAACATCTTCCTCCAGATCCCCATGTAGAAAAGCATTAGAGACATCCATCTGGCAAGTAGCCCAATTCTTGATGGAGATCACAGCAAAAAGTGCCCTGACAGTGGGCATCTTTGCAACAGGAGCAAATGTTTCATCATAGTCAAGTCCATACCTTTATCTGAAACCATGTATAACTAGACGAGCTTTGTGTTTGTCAAGGGAACCATCAGGATTGTATTTAGTTTTATAAATCCATTTGCATCCTATGGCTTGTCTGCCCTTAGGGAGATCTGTGAGCACCCAAGTACAATTGTTATGCAGAGCCTGAATCTCCAGATTTATGGCATGAACCCACTTCTCATCCTGAATTGCCTCATTGAAATGGATAGGGTCAGTTGAGAGCACAGTAGCATGACCAGCAAAGATTTTTGCAGACGCCAAGGGTAAATGGAGTTGTGCCACATTTGCAATGTCGATAGGTGCCATAATAGAGTTATCCACAACAAAGTCATTGACCCATGCAGGAGCTCTTCTGTCTCTATGGGGCCTGATAACAGGTTCCTCAGTCTTTGTAGAAGGAGATGAGTGTAAATCAGTTCTGTGTTCAATAGGTGCATGAGAGGGCACTGGGTGGCCTATGTGCACCTTCATCCATAAAGACTTCACTGCTGTCAAAGTGAGGCAACTCTGGTTGCAATGAATGTAAGTACTTGGCAAAGTTCTTGACTTTACAAGGAAACACTTTTTCATAGAACTTGACATCTCTGGAGACAAAGACATGTTTCTTGACTATGTCATATACCCTATAGCCCTTATGTGACAGAGAGTAGCCCAGGAAAATGCAGGGGATACCCCTTGGTTGAAACTTGTCTTTGTCCCTGCTTGGATTGTAGACTATAGCTAGGCATCCAAAGACTTTGAGCATTTGATAATCAGGATTTTTCTGAAATAACACTTCATAGGGAGTCTTGTTTTGAATGACTTCAGTAGGCAGCCTGTTGATTATGAAAGGTGTTGTTAGCACACAATCTCCCCAAAAACAAAGAGGTAACCCTGCACTAAACCTTAGTGCCCTGCTTATTTCTAACAAATATCTGTGTTTCCTTTTAACTACCCCATTTTGTTGAGGCCGATCCACACAACTTGTTTGCTGCCATATGCCTTTAGCGATCAAGAACCTTTGAATGTCTTCCTCAGTAATTTCAAGAGCATTGTCAGACCTCAAAACCTTGATAGTAGTTCCAAATTGATTATGAATAAAGTGATAAAATTGCACCAGTAATGGAGGTACTTCAGATTTGTGTTTCATTACATAAACCCAAGTGGCTCTAGAGTGATCATTAACCAAGGTTAAGAAGTATCTATACTTTTGTCTTGTTTCTTTTCTGTAAGGTCCCCAGACATCAACATGGACTAAATCAAAAATATGTGGGGATTTAGTCATTCTGATAGGAAATGGGAGTTTGGTTTGCTTGGCCATGGAACAAGTGATGCAGACCCTGTCATGATTTATGTTAAGAGAGGGAGAAACACATGGTATATGTTTCAGTTTCTGGTTACTAGCATGTCCTAACCTTAGGGGCCAAATATTATCATCTTTTTCATTAATAATTGGCAAATCCATACATAATTCCTCAGAAGCATCACAAGAGTTGAAAACAATGCCTTCTGTATCATTCATGCCACTACCAGAAGCAAAATAAGACTTAATATTACATAATTTAGGGGCAGATTTCCCCATAGAAGCATTTCCTAGACTAGATGGAACAGACCTAGTTGTATGAACTAGATAGTAGATTCCCTTGTCTTCTTTCCCAAAAGCTCTAATCTTCTTGGTATGAGAGTCCTGTAAGGCGCACACATGCTCATAAAACATCACAACATATTGCTCATCTTGGATTAGCTTTTGCACAAATAAGAGATTATGCTTAAATGAGGAAATACAAAGGACTCTATTTAATTTCAGTCCATTATTCAGCTGGAAGGTCCCAATGTGAGTGACATGAGAAGAGAGGCCATTAGGTAGGTTAATTTTAGGTTTTATTTTTAATTCTTTGCAATTTTCTTAGAGACTTCGATCAGAGATCATATGATCAGAAGCTCCTGAGTTAATGATCCACTTATGGGATCTGTTGTTGACCTGACTGCAAGAGAAAAGAGCCATACCTGCAAAGTTGGCTTCCATTTCATCCTCAGTTTCAGGATAAGGGCTCATGCCTTTTCCTTTTTGTTTGCTCATCAGCTGCTCAAATTGCTCAGTAGTTATGGTGATGACTCCAGACATCTCAGCACCCCTTCATTAGTCATAGCAGTAGCTGCCATTTTTCCTTTGTGGGGGTATTTCTGAAACTTTCCTTTGCCTTCTCCAGCTCTGTATCCCTTGGATACAGTTCCTGCTTGATCAGAAGCACTTCTGAAAGTAGAAGCAGCAGCTTCATTCTTTGCTGGAAAATATTTGGCCATGGGATGACCAGTGGGTAACCTACAACTTTCCAGCACTTGTCTTTGACATGCCCTTTCTTCCTGCAAGCAGTGCACAGAGATCTGGTGTCATGAGGAGTCTTGACAGCATACAAAGTAGAGTTCCCAGCTTCAACTTTCACACTGATCTTGCAATTTCTCCTTTGTGTTTCTTCTTGTTGAAAGATAGCAGCTGTCTCCTCAGCAGTTGGGAGAGGAGTCATCATGAGAACATTGCTCCTCATGGTAGCATAAAAGGAATTTAGGCTATTGAGAAACTGAAAAGTTTTCTTTCTTCCTGTTTTTTGTGTTGAGCATCCAGGAAAGACCCTATCTCAGGAGTCATTTCACTCAGGGGAGTCCAATCATTCATCAGCTCAATGTTCTGCCAAAGAATTAGGAGTTCTGTGAAATACTCACAGACAGTCTTGTCTCCTTGCTCCAGATCATCAAGCTCCTTGTTCAATCTGAATTTTCTGGCTTCATTGCTCACAGAGAACTGCCTTTGAAGATAATCCCACATGTCTTTTGCAGTTTTAGCATACATCACAGATCTCTTGATCTGTGGTTCTACATTGTGCAGGATCCAGGATATCAGAAGGCTATTGCAGGTTTCCCAAACTGCTTCTCTCAAGAGATTGTTGGTGGGTTTCTTCACTAAACCAGTCAGCAGACAAAGTTTTCTCTTGGTGCAAATGTTAATTTTCATTTGCCTTTTCCACTCATGATAATTTTCAATTCCAGACAGTTTAGTATCCACCACTATGGGGTGTGTACTTTCAGCTGGATGAAGATAAAGAGGATCAGAAGTTTCTATGATTGCATTTGTGGAAGGAATGAGAGATTCATAAAAACTCATTTTTGTTAATGAGACAAAATGAATCAGAAGAAGGAAGAAGAGAGAAATGAAGGTAAGCTTGAGAATGAATGAAGTTCACCAAGCGAATGACCAGTTTAAATAGCCTAGATTTGTACTTCAACCATTAATGCCCAACTACAATTGGTTATCAGTCTCCTCATCCTTTGAGACTCTGATACCATATTGAGTTTAATGCCAATAAAGACATTAGAAGACTGCATTGAAGAGTTGAAACAAAGAGATTGAAACAGATATTTTGTGAAGATTTTGATGTTACTATTGTGATGAATTATCACTACAAACTACACGAGTATATATGCATACACACAGCTACATGAACAATAATCATAAAATATTTATGTGCATTGATTAAGAAGGGACAAGTCCTAAGTGTTAGCAGTACTAGCATGTCCTTTGTCAACCATCATCTCTCTTTCTTCTTTTCTGGACAATCCCATGGACTGCTAGTCCATGGTGAGTACTATGTTGACTTTCTTGACTACTTTCTTTACAAGAATGCAGATGTTGGGAGAGGCTTACCATAGAGATCAGTATTGATAGTGCTAATGAAAAGAGAGCTCTGATCCTTCAACGAGAGTTCGTCAGGAAGAGTATTGGATAAGAGGTAATTCACCATGTCTCGGTGACCGAACATGGCAGCCATTAGGAGAGGAGTCAGATCGTAGTTATTTCGAATCAGTATCAAATCACGACGAGCTTCCACCATGGTTTTAGCAATTGCAACCACACCCGACACTGCAGCAAAGCAAAGTGCTGTATTTCCGGTGTGATTTGTCATACGTAAAACATATCTTGACCTTGAGGTCACCATCAAGGTTACTAGCTGCGAGACAAATTCAGCGTGCCCTGCCACAGCCGCAATATGCAGCGCTGTGTCGCCTTTTTTTGTGATTTTTTCGGTGAAACAGGTTCGGTTATCTCGATGAATCTTTGCCGCAGCTCCCCAATTCCCGCTCAGAGCTGCTTTGTACAACCCTATGCCGTATTTAAAGTAGTCGTCCTTTCTTGAGTCTACCATATATCATCGTTATTATTAGAATGATTAGCTTCATGTTCTATCACCAAGGTAACAAAAGTAGTGCGATATTAAAAATCTTATGGATTTCAACGATATATTTGTGAAGCTAAGGTAAGAAAACCTAGAATTTTTCATAACCAACATACTGACCGTGTACTACATACTAAAGCAGGGCAAATTGTTAATTAAAATAGGTATTAATTAATCGAGTAAAGCATTTTTGCTCATAACAAAATGTTGAATGCATTCTTTTGTACATCATACTAATATACGCAGTGGCGAATCTAAGATTTATGGAATGAGAGTGTTTAATATAATTTTACTCAAATTAAGGTCGTTTCTAAAATTTCTATTACGCTTCTTAAAAGCATCACTAGGTGACTATTTCTACCACTAAACCACTAAAGTTAATTGAAATATAAGCACACAATTATACATATATCTTTTGTTTTTCAAGATTAATAGGGGTGAGGGTTCACCCCCATCACCCCTATAAATCCGCCCCTAAATATACGGAGTACAATAAGATGAAATTCAAAATGCAGGTGCAGCATTACAAATAAAGGGAAAAAAAAGAAAAAGACAGACGGAGATGAAACTCACCAGCCAATAGATCACTGTTTGCCGCCATAGTTATATGCTAATTAGGATAGTATATATTCTTGGGCTAACTTAATAGGATTTAAAAACAACAATGTGCTCTTATATATATATATATATATATATATATATATATATATATATATATGGAGTCGACTGAGGTTGTTCCAATACATTATACGGAAATGAATCATCTTCATTTTTTTTCTCTCCATTTTCTCTCACAATTTCCTTAAATAATAATTTCCTCTTTCACCCTCATTTTCCTTTATTTTTATGCGTAAATTTAGAACCGTTAGATATTGTCAGTATACGATCCGAGCCATTAATAGATACTTGCCTTTACATTTCTTTTGAGAAAATGGAGAGAAAATGGGCTCACATCATACCATGCATGCATATTGTTATCTCTTGTAAGTTACATACCGGCCACATATGAAAATCACTAATAATTTTCACAAATTTGAGTATGTACCGAAAATAGTGGACTTAAGTTTCTTACAAGCTGTACCGAAGATGATAGGTTAACATGTGATTGATTTCTAAGTCACATATATATATATATTTGATAAATAAAGGAATAAAACAATATACTCGTCCATATAAGCAAGCATTTTGGAACCTCGCTTTGCAAAATTTAATTGTCTTTTATACGTGATCGAAAGCTCTCCATACATTTCATGCTCCTTATCTATAACTGGCCCCAAGACTGAGTTTTGACCCGGTGACACGGCCTGCAGGGCCGGCCTTATAGGGTGTTTGGTTTGACAAATGACAAGGCCAAAGTCTAGAAGAGATCCATTAGAGTTAAATAAAATTTAATACTTGTAAAAATTAGAATAAGGTAAGTAGTTTAGTGGTTTTGCATCTTACCAGATGATAAGAGGTCTTGTGTTCTATAATTTTTTTTTTGCATCCTTTCTATATATTTTTTTGGGTTATTCTATATGGTGACCCTGAACTTTTTCAGATTCCACATGGTAACCCTGCAAATTAGAAAAGAAAAATGGTAACCCTGAACTCTGTTTTTTGCAATTAACGTGACCCTTAACTATAATTTTGTCAAATTGAGACGTTAAGTATCCTATGTGGCATATGAGATGGCTTATGGGCTATGACTTGGCTCTTATGTATCTTCCCTCTTTCCTCTCTTTCCCATTACCACTGTCATCCAACCCCACCACTGCCACCACCACTCTATCTTACTGTTGCTCGCCACCGCCGACCCGCTAAGACGACACCTTTTCGCCGGCGTTCCAACCCCGCACGGTATCTGATGATACCCATATTCACTTCCTCGATTTACCCCTTTTACTACTCTTAAACCCCATTTCTTACCTTCAATGTCTCTCCCTTTCAACATTCACAGACTTGCACTTTCCAAATCCACTTCTAATTCCGTGTTTTTGCGCCACCCTTTGATATTTTCTAATCAATTCAATCATGGAAACTCATCTTCGCTGCAAATTTATTAGAGTTTATGGTAATTTTCATCTTTTTTTCTCACCTTTAGTAGTTTTGGGTGTTTTTTTGGGTTGCAATGGGGTTGTATTTCATAAAGTTTTGATTTTTATTGAGTTTGTAATATGGGTGTGTGTGGACTTTTGTTGATTTGCTTTATACTGTGCTCGTACTTTGAATTTATAGTGCAATTTATTCAAACACTTGCCCGCAAAGTTATAGTGCAATTTATCGAAACTAAAATTCCTGCATAGGAGTTAGGTCTTCTATTTAGATCTGATCATACCGTGTGGGGTTGGAACGCCGGCGACATACCATCGTCTTGGCGGGTCGGCGGTGGCGAGTAGAAGTAACATGGGTGGGTGGTGGCAGTGATGGGTTTGGATGACAGTGTTAATGGGAAAGAGAGGAAAGAGGGAAGACACATAAAGAGCCAAGTCATAGCCCACATAAGTCATTTATGCCACATAGGATACTTAACGTCCCAATTTGACGGAATTATATTTAAGGGTCACGTTAATTGTAATTAATAGAGTTCAGGGTTACCATTTTTCTTTTCTGATTTGCTTGGTTACTGTTTGGGCTAAAAATAGCACAATGAAGAAGACCCACTTAATAAAGTAAAGGCTATGGAAGAAGTGATAAGGAGGAAGGAGGCCCGCAGTTGGAGAAAGGAGAGACGGGCTCAAGGAAGATTATGAGCCCATCATGGAAGGTGTCCGGATTAAGGAAAGAAGTGTCAGGGAGAAGTTAGGGAGATCAGGGAGAATTGGCAAGGGAGTCCGGATTTGGAAAGAGTCCTTATGGAAATTGTATTCCCTTTCCATATTCGAGGTAGGACATATCTAGGGTTCTTACCCTATAAATAGCCAAAGGAGCATATCAAGAAGGGATTCAACACACTATATTCAAGACATCCGCACTTACACATTCACATCAAATTCCACGGCATATTATCCTCAAATATACGCTCACCTGAGATCTTGCAGGTCTGATACCTAGCGCCAGCAAGATTAGCATAACGTTACTATTGTAATCATCCTCCTATTCATATAGTGCAATACTTGGCAGGGTACCGTCCCTCCCGCGGTTGTTTCCCACATTGGGTTTTCCGCGTCACCAAAACTCACGTGTCAATTTACTTTACGCACTTTATTTACCTGTTAACATACGAACAATCATACAATCAACCAACGAGTAAGACTACATTGACCCTAATTAATCGACTTGGGTAAAAATACCTAAACAGTTTGGCGCCCACCGTGGGGCATTGTGGTCGTCAATCGTTGATATTCTAGATATACAATGGAAAAGCAAGCATCTGAAGCCGTGTCAGGGAGCAGGCATCCGTCGCCACCACCACCGTCTACCCAAAATCCGACATCAACAGTGGATGGCCACGCAGGCTCCCGGACACACCTCAAGAATCACACCGACAACAAAAACCTCGTTACCTCCTAAGACTCATGCTGTCGCAGCTCAGGCCAGATCAGACAAGGGAGCAGCAAGTTCAGGCCTCACCCCGCCACCTAGTCCCACACAAATCTTAGTCACTGGCGTAGAGAATCTTCAAAAAGCTATGGAAAACATGAGAGAAGATCAAAGGAGAGCAGATACTGAAGCAAGAAGGAGGGACAGAGAGCTTTGGGCACAGATTGATATCCTAAAGCAGCAGTCTGTCACCCCAGTAAGCAGAACAGGTGAAGGAAGATCTCCATTGGTAGATCTGACACATGGAGCATCAAAGCGTGCAGATACCAAATTGAACGATAACAAGATTAGATTTGGCTACAGTATCGTCAGATGGAAGAATAACCCCACGAGGGTTAGGATACCTCACACCAGATAGCTGGCAGCCAGCTAACTGCATAGGGACATAAACAGGTGGCCTTCTCGTCAGCAGTCCCGCAACAATCGATCAGACACCTGTAGTAGGATCCGAGTCAAACCAGCAAGTGAACTGGCAGCAGGGGACAGTCGTTACTACAAACCCCCTGGCTGCCGGAACCTATCAGAACCTTCAACAGCTCGAATCAGGAGGAAATATGCAGACAGCTGACAGGCGGACCCTAGATTCAGCTAGTATAACCAATCAGCAGTACTTGGAGCTAAAGGAGATGCTGAGCAGGGTCCCAGGGCTACCACCCCCACTCGAGAAGGCAGCTCTAGACAGTTACGCCGACTCACCATTCGTGGACGCCATATCTATCACGGCCATGCCAAAGGGATTCACAAATCCAAATATGCCTCTCTTCGACGGCACATCAGATCCCTTTGATCATATCAGCCAGTACAAACAGAAAATGATGACGGTAACAGCTATAGGGCAAGTCAAGGAGGCTTGCATGTGCAAAGGGTTCGGGTCCACCCTAACAGACCAAGACTTCGATGGTTTGTGAGCACGCCCAATGTGTCGATATCTACATTTTTCCGAATTGGTGAACGCATTTGCTCGGCATTCGCAAGCAAAGCAGAAAGCCACAGAAGCACGCAGGAGACCTGTACAGAATCGTCCAGGGGGCAGGAGAGAGCATTGGGGAATACAATACTAGATTCAACAATGAGAAGGTGGCAGTACGAGAATGTGATGTCTCAACAGCAGTAGAAGCCTTCAGAAGAGGCCTCCACCACGACTCCGACCTATACAAGCAGTTAACCATGCATCCATGCCATAGCTTCAAGCAAGACAGAGAAGGCAAATTTGCCGCAATCGGGTTGGAGGAAGATATCCTAGCCAGAGCCAGCTTACAGAGCACACCAAGTATTTCTAGCACCTCAGCCGTGGAGAAATCAGTAAGAAAGCAAACCACCAGCAAGAAGGACGAGAGATACAAGCCATATGAGAGGGGAGTTAACAGAATCGAAGAAAATCAGCTACTCCCCACTATGGCGGAATACGGATTCACCACAGGAATCGGAGGAATCTTGAAGGCACTCAGGGAGATGGGAGATGGAGTCAGGTGGCCCAATCCACCAGTAGGAGAGCAAGCCTGGAGGAAGGACAGCAAGAAAAAGTGTGAGTTCCATCGTGATATTGGATACAACACTGAGGATTGCTATACATTACGAAGAGAGATCAAGCGCCTGTACGAACAAGGAAAGCTGAGCCACTTATTACCACGTAGGGGCAAGCAGCAAGATAAGGTAGGCTCCGCCAAACCGACAGACCCACCCACATGCACCAAAGTCATAAACGTGATAATAGGCGGCTCGGACTTAAGCGGACTGACATATTCAGCAGCCAAGAGACGTGCTACAGAGACCAAAGGAGATAGACCAGCCAATTCATGCAGAATTTCTCACAGTGATCTGCCAGCGGTCAGCTTCAATGAAGGAGATACATACGATGAGCGAGAACATCATGATGCACTTATTATCACCTTATCAGTGGCCAATTGCACGGTTAGAAAGGTCCGGTGGATACAGGAAGCTCGGTCAACTTAATCATCCTGAAAACTATAGAAAACATGGGATTCAACGAGAAAGATTTACAGAAGAAGACTATTCCGCTAGTAGGCTTCAGTGGAGAAACAGCTAGCTCGCTAGGTGAGATAGTCATCCCAACCTATGTGGGAGGAGTTAACAAGCAAGTCAGATACCTGGTTATAGATGGCCCCTCTACTTACAACGTCATCTTGGGAAGACCATGGTTACACCAGATGAAAGCAGTCCCCTCAACATACCACCAGTGCATAAAATTCCCCACAACATGGGGAGTAGAAACAATAAGAGGAGATCAGGAGGAAGCTAGAGGCTGCTATAAGAAGGCACTCAAGTGCACTGCCACCCCCCGCATAGCAATTATAGGAGCAGCCTATCCAGGACGAATACATCGAACCTCTAGCAGAAGAGCTGGATCAAATCAACCTGGACAAGCTGTACCCAGAACGAACCGTGCTCATTGGAGCAGGATGCACATGAAGCTTAAGACAGCAACTAGTCAAGTTCCTACAGGATAACATGGATTGTTTCGCATGGTCACACGATAACATGACAGGAATAGATCCGTCCATCATAACACATAAGCTTAGTGTGGACCCAAAGTTTAAGCCCGTCCAGCAGAAAAGAAGAAAGTTTGCAGCGGAGAGAAATAAGGTGATCAACCAGGAAGTAGATAGCCTGCTGGCAGCAAAGAAAATAAGAGAAGTGAAATATCCAGAATGGCTGTCTAACGTAGTGGTGGTACCTAAGAAGAATGGGAAGTGGAGAGTATGCGTGGACTTCACCGATCTCAATAAAGCATGCCCTAAAAATCCATTCCCGCTGCCTCATATAGATTCAATGGTGGACGCAACAGCTGGACACGAGATGTTAACATTCCTGGACGCATGGAGTGGGTACAATCAGATCAAGATGGATCCTGCAGATCAAGAGAAGACGACATTTATGTCTGAAAGAGGAATATATTGCTACAACGTCATGCCATTCGGCTTAAAGAACGCAGGCTCCACATATCAAAGGCTGGTTAACCGAATGTTCAAAGAGCAGATAGGAAGAACAATGGAGGTGTACATTGATGACATGGTAGTGAAATCAGAAAAGGCCAAAGATCATATGCGACATCTGGCAGAAACATTCAACACCCTCAGAGATTACAAAATGAAGCTAAATCCATCCAAGTGCACCTTCGGAGTATCTTCTGGCAAATTCTTAGGCTATATAGTAACCCAAAGAGGAATAGAGGCCAGCATCGAGCAAATCAAAGCCATCTTGCAGCTGGAGTCACCTGAGAAGTCTAAGGATGTTCAAAGACTAGCTGGAAAGGTAGCAGCCCTGAACAGGTTCATTTCAAGATCTTCAGATAAATGCAGGCTGTTTTACGACATACTAAGGAAAAGCCAGAAGTTTGACTGGACCTCTGAGCACGAGCAAGGCTTCAGAGAGCTGAAGCACTACCTCAGCAACCCACCGCTGCTGTCAAAGACGGAGCCAGGAGAACCACTATTCCTATACCTATCCGTCACAGAAGTGGCAGTGAGTGCTGTCCTGGTCAGAGAGCAACAAAAGGAGCAGAAGCCAGTATACTACGTGAGCAAGTCTCTGCTGCCGGCAGAGACCAGGTATACATCTCTTGAAAAGTTAGTACTAGCATTAGTAGTAGCATCTTGTAAACTGCGCCCCTATTTTGATTTCCACATCATACATGTCGTGACCAACTATCCGCTGAAAGCTATCATGAGGAAGCCTGAACTGTCAGGTAGAATGTCAAAATGGTCTGTACACCTCAGTGGGTACGACATCCAATACGACCCCAGAACTGCAATCAAATCACAAGCACTGGCCGACTTCGTATCAGACTTCAGTCCTGCCATCCAGAATCTGGCAGATACAGAGATCCTCACCTTAGAAGGAAGCAAGGAGGCAGAAGTCTAGCAGATGCATATTGACGAAGCCTCCAACCAAAGGGGGGAAGGCGTAGGACTAATCCTGCGGTCACCACAGGGAGATATGATAGCGCAAGCAGTAAGATGTGAATTCAAGGCAACCAACAATGAAACAGAGTATGAGGCTTTGATATTGGGAATGAAGCTAACTTTGGAGTTAGGGGTCAGGCACCTGCTCATATCCAGTGACTCTCTATTAATAGTCAACCACATAAATGATGATTTTATAGCCAGAGATTCGAAGATGATTGCATACCTAAAAGTAGCAAAGGAGTTAAAACAGAAATTCGAAACTTGTAAGCTTAAATAGATCCCTAGAGATCAGAACGTGGAAGCAGACGCCCTAGCAACCTTGGGGGCAACATTTAAACCAACGGAGCTATCCAGCATTCCAATAGCACACATGTTAGAGCCTTCCATCCAGAAGGCAGACGAAATAGACAGAGGTGAACTGGAGGATCCACAGAGCGAGAAAGAAATCCAAGCAGTTACAGAGGAAGGTGAGAACTCCCAGCCAAATGGGCAGACGCCTGGCCAAATAGCCGATCCAGCAGACGACTGGCGCACACCTTACATAGACTGGCTGCGCCATAACAAACTACCGGATGACAAGAAAGAAGTGAGAGCTTTCAGAGTAAAGGCCTCCAGATTCATTCTTATTGATAACGTATTGTTCAGACAGTCACTGGCAGGCCCCTACCTATGGTGCCTGGATAGGGAAGAAGCACATACTGTGTTGCACGCTCTCCACAGTGGCGAATGCGGAAACCATGCAGGGGACAGGGGTCTGACAAATAAAGCCCTCAGACAGGGATACTATTGGCCTACAATAAAGGCAGATGCAGCAGAGTACGCACGCAAATGTGACGCCTGCCAGCGTTCAGCACCAATGATTCACCAGCCAGCAGAGCCCCTGCACCCTATCATCTCTCCCTGGCCATTCATGGCTTGGGGCATGGATATAGTAGGCCCTCTACCACGGGCCACAGGAAATAGAACCTGGATGCTAGCAATGACAGATTACTTCTCCAAGTGGATAGAGGCAGAAGCATTCACGGAGGTAAAGGACAAACAGGTCATTTCATTCATAAAACGAAACATCATTTGCAGATTTGGTATCCCATCAGAAATCATATGTGACAATGGCTCACAATTCATCTCCAACGATACCGAGGGATACTGTGCCAGGTGGAACATCACCTTAAAAAAGTCAGCACCTAGGACTCCAAAGTCCAACGGACAAGCTGAGTCCAGCAACAAAATCATCATAGACAATCTGAGAAGGAGGTTACAAGAGTTAGGAGGAAAGTGGGCAGATGAATTGCCACTAGTGCTATGGTCAGACAGAACGACACCAAAGATAACAACAGGTCAAACACCCTTCAGCCTGGTGTTTGGCGCCGAAGGAGTCATTCCGTCAGAAGTTCTAGTTCCCACTCACAGGTATGAAAATATGACGAGGGAACTGAACAATACAGAGATGATCAGAAGCCTGGACACAATTGACGAGCTGCGAGCAAGCGCAAAATTCGTCTGGCTGCCTACAAGCAGTCTGTGGCCAGGAGTTATAACAAGAACGTAAAAGTCAGGCTCCTGGAGGTAGGGAGACCTGGTTCTTCGAGAGGTGTTTCAGAATACCAAGAATCGAAAAGCAGGCAAATTCGCCTACAAATGGGAAGGACCATACCAGGTAGAAGGAGTTGTTGGCCATGGTGCATACAGACTGATGACTATGGACGGTCAAATCATACAACGCCCATGGAACATACTTCACCTGAAGAGATATTACTTTTAATAATAAGTAGACTTTAGCTTTCAGAATAATGTACTGTGAGAAGCCAAATCATTTTTAAAGATAAAATAAAAATCCGGTAGTAGGCATACTGCCAATTTCACTCTTATTTATGGTGTCTTTAGTTATTTTTAAGACTTTAAACTACTATTGGATGGTGTGGTCTGGCAGCGTCCTGGGACCACAATTGCTCTGGTACCTCATGAGATGGCGACAGGTACTTCACATCATTCTAATAGATTTTCTTATTTTCAGGCTTCTCTAAGTACATCACTTTGAATCCTAGTGTCTATGGTACTTTGAAAGGATGTCTAGCAGGACTGTCAACTGCCAACGCGGGGTGACAAGGCACACGGCACTCCAACATGCCTAACCTATTTTCTCCACAAGGAGCACCCTCACCAGGCGGACTATGGAACATACGAAAGGGAGCCTGGTTGACAGCTGAATACGCTTATCCAGCTACCCCTGATACCACCCCCTGGACGTAGCTCGCACTAATCGCAATTAATCAGGGCCCCAGTATGCATGTACAAACGAACATGGAACGTATGGATATCTGCGCTACCAGAATCCTGCAGCGTCTCCATTTGGTCCTAGAATGAAGATAAACTTGCCTCAATGACGCCCCTGTTGGCTTAAAACGAGATGAACACACCTTGCGTCATGAACAAGGTTAAGTAGTCCAAAATTGCGGCGTACGCCTAAATCAGCCATCCGGCTGACACGGCAGCTAGCTTAGTCTGGATCAGTCTTTTCAGGTTGACCAGGCTGGTCTAAATCAGCCTCCTAGGTTGACACGACCACTCCTCCTTACATTACATTGCAAAGATACGCCTAAATCGGCCCATCAGCCGACATGGCAAACTAGCCGAGTCGAACGTTAGCCTTTTCAGGGTGACATGACTCGCCTAAATCAGTCAAACAGGCTGACACGGCAAAAACTTCCTAAAAACAGGGAAGATAAACAACAAACACACGAAATGTAAGCTAAAACCTTGCCAAACTATGACAAGGGGCATTTCAAAATATGGCCAATAGTACGGCCCAAACTTTAACCGCCACCTTGGCGGGGCAACCACAAAAGAACAAGTTTAAAACTTACAAAGTCTGCCACCCTGGGCCGAGGATCGCCAAAAAAGTTCATCAAAACATAAAAAGTTAATTATCGGTCACATTAATGACCTCCACCTCTAGCATCTCCTCTGCCTGCTGACCGCTCATTTCAGGCACGCACCAGCTTGCATATCCTCGGCCGCCATAGCTCCCTGAGCTCGTCAAGTAGCATCCGGGACATTCCAAAGATCATCCCCCACTGCTCGGCCCAATGCAGGAGAATTCACCTCACCAACTTCAGGCATCAGCACGCTCAGATCAGGTTGGGTGGGGTAGAGCATCTCCAATTGCTTCTCCTCTTCCTCTATGGCTTGCTGGGTGAGAGCCTCCTCGAGGGCAGCACGCATCCCGCTGAACTTTCCCCGCCAGGTGGCATAGGCAACAACGTTGATGGCCAGGGAGATCAACTCACTGATCTTCTCCTCAGAATGTTTCAGAGAGTCAGAAAAAGTGCTGCACACCGCCTGGGTCCGAGCTAGCTGATCAGCCCCTTCCTTCAACTTCTTCTTGGTGATAGCCAGCTCAGTCTTCAACTCCACCACACGCTCCTTCAGATCAACCCGCCGTGTGCGGATCCGCAGTGATCTCCTTCGATCCCGGTTCTTGGCCGGTAGCACGGCTGGTGGTCTGCACTATGTTGATTATCTTCCTATTATAGAGTGCAGACTGAAGAGTCTGGGGCAGGAATAATCAGAAGTCAACAAAAGAGTTGAGGAGCAGAATTTAAGAAAAAAAAAACAGACGAACAGACAGGTAGAAAATGAAGAGTATTTACCATGAAGGCATTGTGCAAGTCATTCTCAGCCATCTCCTCTGGGGAGAACTCTGAGAACGTCTCATCGACAGGAGGGAAGAGCAA